>NW_015540942.1:1902320-1932431 GCF_001515605.1 Sinocyclocheilus anshuiensis
TTCTTTAAAAAAAAAAAAAAAAACAACAAGCAGTTCATCATACTCAACAAATACACATTTTAATTGTTTATTTAGTGATCCCATTTTTCCTTTTTGGATAAAACATTGAAAATACTGGCCACTAAGAATATTTGTAGTTTGTATTTTCTTATACTATGACGACAGCTAGACAACACTCTTAAAAATAAAGGTTCCAAAAGCAGAGCCATAGAACCACCATTTTTGGTTCCCCAGAAAACATTTCTGTGAACAGTTCATTAAAGACTTTAAAAATCTAAAATAAAATTTTTCCACTATAAAGAACCTTTTGTGGAATGGAAAGTTTCCATGGATGTTAAAGTTTCTTCATGGAACCATAGATGCAAATAAAGAACCTTTATTTTTAAGAGTGAAGGCTGCTTGCTTCAGTGCTATGAGGCATTACGTTGTCGGTTTTATTTGACAATTTAATCCAAATGTTTGATGTACATATCTTAAACTATATCTACAAAATATCAAATGAAACCTTAATGAAAAAGAACAACCTTACCGTGACTGCTGACATAGGTTTTCCAAAAATTAGCCTGTTGGAAAACAAAATAAATAGCACCAAGTAAGTATACATAAACATGGCTATAACAGGCTTCTGTTGTGTTCACATTTTCTTGTATACTCTTTTTTTTTTTTTTTTTTTTTTTTTTCTCTCACCATCTTTCTGTCATCTTCAAACACCTCTCTGGCCTCTTCATATGAGCATATTTCCTCCATGCATTTTCTCTGTAGATCGTCAGGCACCACTACCTCAAAATCCCAACTGTTATACAACAGTTTACGGGAGAGAAACGAACCTGCTGACTTCTCTTCTAGGAACACTGAGGAACACAAGAGAATATGAATCATAATGAGAATCAGCTATTCACCACAAATATACATTCAGTCGTGTCTTTTTACAAACAGAAAGAACAGCGCAGTATATAGGAATGTAATGAAATGGCAGCTAACGATAAAGACAGTTAAAAATGCAAATAATTAAATTTAATAAATAAAACAAACAAATTAATTATGTTGCATTAAAGGTATGAAACGTACCAATGTTTACAATACACCTAAAGGCCAATGTAAGTGATTGGCCAATGTGAGATTGTGCAAAGGTCTAAGTCTTTGATTTGAGCATAATGAGTTGCATCCAAAAAACACACCATAATACTAACTTATTAGCAACAATAGAAGATAAACCCAAAGAATTTCAAACACTGGCTATTAAAAAGTGTTCAGCTTTTCATTATTACCATCATTTCCACTGTAGATCACTCTGCCCCAAACAAGATGCAGCAGGAAAAGCAAGCTGAAACCTATCGCTGGAAACCCCAGCATTGTACCTGTTCAAACCAATATTAAGAATATTACAAAGATTAACAGGCTATAGTTTGATTAATCCATATGGAGGAAATATATAACTCTAAAGAATTCGTCACAAAAATATTCTCCAGAATTAGAAGGAAAATGCTTTTACAATATCGTCCTCTATCGGTCATTGCACTTAATCAAAATCAAACATTAATCTTTATATATTAAGAAAAAGAGTTATAGGCCTACATATAGGCTACATAAAATATCAGTTTAATATCGTATTTTCAACACTGCAACTTAGATCAAACACACATTGACAAAATTGTGGCAACGCGAAGGAATGACTGAATATTTATTTTAGTATTTTTAAGTAAGTAGAGTAACAGTGCATATCTGCCCATTAATTTTGAAAACAAGCTGCACCACAAAACGCACGACAGCAGAAAGAAAGCAAAACTACTGCACCTGCGTGGCTGCGACTAAAGAAAAACGACATTGGTCACCGCCTGCTTACCTTGACACTCTTTTGTGCTCCGAACAAGGAAACTTTGGATGAAAAATACTTTCAGATTTCTCCAGAGATTTCCTGCCTTGGTGCTGTAAATTAGTATGGCTATGGATAAAAAGTACGAATACAAGGTATTCACATATTCGATGCTTTTAATTTAAATTCTTCCATAAATCGACTGTGTTCTCATTCACAGCGACATTATAACATCGCGTACGAGACATACCAGTTTGACAACAGTTCACAGCCGTGAGCATTTGTAGGAGTGGCAGTGGGATGTGACGGAACCTCCATGACGAAAAATCATTAGTATTAGTAAGTTTCAGTGCTATATATATCGCAGTTTAATGTTCAAAAATGTCATTCATCTTCTGTCATTTAAAACAAACAAACAAACAAACAACGCTCCCCCGTGCACCTTCAACAGCTTCCGGTTTCAACAGGCGCCTTGATTGGATCAGCCTTCCTTTTCAAGGATAGTTATGAATTGGACCCCTTTTCTTCTTAGCAAGAGCCGACCTGACAACAGCTTTTAATGAAGTTACGAAAGTCAGTCCTATAGACCTGATATTTGTCTTATATTATCGCGTTAAAACGTGCGTTACCACTACACTCAAATTCTGTGAGTAAACCACATCATGCTGGTTTCTTCTGTGAATTCAGAATCTCACTGCGGTTTGATTCCCTCCCAGCGATTAACATTTTTCCTCACCTCACATGTGGGAATCATTTAGCAACAATTGCTTGTAATGCGCAGGGTAGTTCTCGACTCTTATCTGATTGTTATGGGCCAATAAGAATAGAGAGTGTTAATTACAAATAGAGATTAATAAAATTTATATGAAGCTAAATAGTCAGTAGGAAAAAATACAAAGCATTAATTTATTTATACTTTAGTCATTCGTAATGAATAAAGTTTATAATTAAATGTTATTACTTTAATCATTATTTCCTCATTCCTCAGCATCTGAAGCCAAATCCAACAATGGTATGTGTGAAAACCGTTTTGAATACTTTTAAAATGATTCACCCAATAAATCAGTCATCCATAAATTCTTACATGAAACGGTTTAGACATATTTTAATTGTGTACAAAAGAATATTGTTAGATTTAGATACAAAACTGGAAGAAAAATGGTGTCTGATATTTCTCCAGAGCCAACAAGAACATAGCTTAAATAAAAAAACTGAAATAATCAGACTTAAGACACGAAATGATATTGAAATAAGAATGAGAATCATCCTGTTACCATATTGTGTAATTCTGTTAACAATGCAAATTAAATAGTGCTTTGTTCTTATTTGTGGCTGACAAACCTGATCTACAACAGATTTTGCCAGAGTTTGAAAAAAAAAAAAACCATGTCCCTTTATTAAAGGCTGTGTAGCAACTCCCTCTAGAGACGAGTATACCATAAGAACGGCTATAGTGTGAAAAGGAAAAGCACCTAGTCTTGTTTTTTCTCACCCTAAACTAGGCCTTCTACCTATTTACAGAGTGACTCATTCCCTTACAACACTGATTAATACCATGCTTTGTTAGTACATTTATTTGGCAATTCCTCTGTATCGCTTTTTTATCACGGTCTACGAATAAAGGTGCAAAAATCACAAGCATGTCACAATATCATGTGAACCTGGAGACAGACTGCCTTATTCTGCATATATGCACAAATAGAAGTACCTTCAAAAACACATCAAATCAAAACTAAAAAGAAACGGATCAAAATAATCCCACAATAAAACCACACAATTTGTCCATTTTTAGTGTTAAACTACATTAGAAAACTATTCACGATGACAAAGCTAGGTGTGCAAACATGTACATTATAGCCTTTGGTTTGTAAGAATACTAGCATTTCAGATACTGGACCCATTGTTTCGACACTACTGTCTACACTAAAAATACTCACGTTATTAAAATCACATCATGTCTTAGTCATTCCACATTGCTTTACCAGGAAGAGATAAATGAAAACAAGCTGGCTGAATATATTTTTTGCCACTGACGGGAAGCAAGGTATAGACTAAAGCAGCCATTTCAGTGCAGTTTCACTGACTAAATGAATCTCCCAAGAGAAGACAGGCTGAACAGAGCTCTGGGCCAATAAAATACTTTCCAACTTATCTTTTTGAGTCAGTAACCCAATATATGACATACAGATGACATAAGAACCATCAGAAGTTCTGTCAGCACAGCCTATGATTGCTTATGTGGTTGTTTAAATATGCATTGTTGCTACTGTTCACTACCTCAGTGGTAAAAAAAAAAAAAAAAAATAAATAAAACATGTGGATGAAACAAGAACTCCCTCTTTCCAACAGATTCACGGTTCGCTCTTATTTTATAGTCTAGTTTCTTCTTGAAAACCAATTCATACATACTGTAAAAGCCAATAAAACACTGATGCATACAGTGTCATACACACACACACACACACACACACACACACACACACACACACACACTGTGTAGACATATAAGGCACCAGGCGTGAGAGTGAGGGCTTCGGTCTCCTAGGCAACAGTGCAGAGGGGCAGTCAGAGCAGGGTGCAGGGACAGCCACCACTCTTCTGCTTCCTCGCATGATTAGCGGGGAGCGGTGGACTTTCTGTCTCCTGAAACTTCCTGAAGAAAGACGGTAATGCAAGTTTATCACAAATGCACTACGTTGTCAATCTCATAAGAGTGCTCCTCTATTCCAAATACCTTATTGCTCGCACAACCTCCACGAAGGCTTCATCCACATTGTGGCGGTTCTTAGCTGACGATTCCATATAGTGGATCCTGTTTTCTCGGGCAAATGACATGGCCTCATCTCTTGAGATCTATTTGAACAACATATTCATATGAATTGGCAGCCTATTTAGGGTTTTTCATTAAAACTTCAATCATTTGTGTAACACGTTACCACTCTCAGCTGGTCAAGATCTGATTTGTTGCCAACAAGAACCATAGGAAAATCATCTTGATCCTTCACCCGCAATATCTGAGTGTGAAATTTCTGAATTTCATCATAACTGAAACAGATAGAAAGTGTTTATTAGAATGACAAGTTTTTGCTCTACGAAGACAAAAGTAATACAAAATAATACAGAGTTCATAGAATGTCATTATAATTGAACTCATCTTGGATAGTAGCCTGTAAATTTAATTTGCAATAGACAAATATTAAAAATCTATTTTATGAGTGTTATAACTGCTAACAAAAATTACATGAAATATTGAAATATTTTCCTGAACTGAAATAAAAAATACTAGATAATGAAAAACAACTAGGAAAACTGATGATTCAAAAACTAAAACTAAAACAAATGTCAAATTAAATTTAAACAAATCAGTTCTAGTTTAAGGTTTGATAACATGCTATATTCTAAAATATTTTAATTAAACATAAAAATGTCACTAGACTGTGCTAAGAATTTTAACAGCATTAAATATATATATTTTTTAATTGACCAGTTAACACATTATTTCAGTCCTAAAATACAAACACGCACACAAAACAACAACAAAAAAATGTAAACGAACAATGAAACAGAAAACGAACTAAAACTAAACTGAAAATAAAAAATTTCACTGAAGAAGAAAAAATCTTCTTAACTCCGGAGGCAGAATAATTGATTGCAGTTTACAACTGTACAAATATTTGCATGGAAAATCTGGAAAATATAGTCTAATTCAAATCTGTAAGAAACCTCTACAGTTCTACTTGCCATTCAAATAGGCTCAGTTCATCGGTTGAGGTTCATCTGAAAACATGAGCACTCATAGTCTGCACTCTTATTCTCATCACAAACACATTCTGTGGTTTTCTTTTTTAAAACAAACACAGCCACATACACACTCTCTGTTCTCGTCACACAGCAAGGTTAGGAACTATCTATTCCCCTTCCTCTCGCACACACAGACACAAACACACTCTGGAAAACACCTACCTGCCACTGTCATTAAGAGCAAACACCAATAAGAAACCCTCTCCGGAGCGCATGTACTGCTCTCTCATCGCTCCAAACTCTTCTTGTCCTGCTGTGTCGAGGACTAATGAATAGGTGAACGACACAATAACACAAATGAATAGAGGGGAATATGCAAGATGAGCTCATCCACACAAAACATTTTTGCTTTAAACCTTGCTTTAAGCACAGCTGGCATGATGTCGTACTGACAGCAAGTCAAAACAAAACCTGGGCAGGAACCCGTAGTCAGTAATGAATCATACTGATGCAACTCTGACCAAAATCTCCCTTCCGAGGGAACCTGTGGAGCTTTTTAACACTCAATCCTTCCTATAAAAACACATTAATTCCAACTTACTGTCTAATCGTGTCTCCTTTCCATCCACAGTGCATATTTTAGTGTACGAGTCTTCAATGGTTGGGTCATAGTCCGACACAAAGTACGACTGTGAAAGAAAACAAATAATTTTGGTTGTTCACCAACTCCTCAACAAGGGCTTTAACATGAAGGAACATGCAAAGGAAAGCCCACTGCACTCTGAACTTCACACAACTCTTGCAACACACCCACAGTAATACTTTCCCACAGCGCATTTGCCCAATATTACGCCATAAATACATCTATATTTTATATTAAATTCCTAACAAATGCAATGAATGTACCTGAATGAACTGAATGGTGAGGGCGCTTTTCCCCACACCTCCACCGCCCACGACCACCAACTTATATCTTTCTTCAGTTGACATCATCCTACTCCTGCAAATATGAAACATTTGGTTATACACAAAAACAAACAAACAAGCAAAAAACTAATCACGTCTTCTTACTCGACTAAAATGGTTTTAAATGGAATAATGTTGCTCCATCGAGCATACATATTTAAGACCGTACAAGGCCTGGCATCGTTGATAAACCTCTACAGAAGGCTACAAAGTTACAGATTTTGGGCGAGTATGTATCATAATCCAATCTCTATGGTTCAATCTGTACAGAACAATAGCATTTGCAGATTGATAATTCTAAATAGGAAATAAAACAAATACCGTGATGGTCTGGACAATGATCGCCGATTACCTTTCTTCCGCAGCCGCCTTGGGTAAATTAGCCTTCTGGTGGAAAGTTAGCGACTCGAAAGTCAGACAACTTAACGTTAGTCCACTGCCAACCAGCGAATACTCTGACAACTTTAATAGCCTACAAATTCTCCCTTTTTACAAGCGATACAACCATCTTTCTTAGGGAGATAAAAAGCGAATTCCAGGATGTCCGCCCTCTGGATTTTTCTTGGTGATTTCTGGACTCGCTCTTGCTTCCGATAGCTTTTTTTTCATGACCAGGGGCAACTTTTTTCGTCTCTGAGTGTGTATCATCCGTACGCCTGAAATGGGCGTGGCTTTCGTCGTTATTTTTTCTCATCGAACGCATGATTTCGTTATCGGTGAGCCTCGGCGAGTTCTAATTGGCTGATGCACATGATTCGATTAACGATTCTGCTGTTACTACGCTTGCATTTCCGCAATAGGAGGCAGGCTATGATAAATGCGTAATTCGAGCGTGGTCTTTCCCATATTTGGCCAAGGCAGGGCCTGGTTTGTCTGCGTTAAAGTAGATGTTTACATAGAGCGTTCATTCAGCATTCATTGTTCATTTTTTAACTTGAAATGAGACGTTTGTCCAGATGTAATGTTTTGTATCTTATTTATTTTATAATTGAAGAGTTAAGATGCAAAAGCCTCTAAGTGCCATCTACATTTTCATCTAAAATGACAATTTTTATCAGGCTCCTATATTTATGTTCAGTTATTCTTTCACTTTAATGGTATAGAAAAGGACCTATACATTGCCATTAAAGTAAAATTACTGAATCTAAACAGGAACCTGATAAAAATGCTAATTTTAGAAGAAAATTTCAGACGGCACTTATTTCTATAGAGGCTTTTGCATCTGAACTCTTCAATCGGTAATTTTCCTTCCTAGTACTATACTAAGTATGTATATTTGCATAAGTTCTTTCTGTATATTATTTTGTGATACTTTGGCAATAATAATAACAATAATTAATATAATAACAATAATAAAAAAACTTAACGTTTGGATAATCGATGTGGATGCTGGATCACTTGGCTTGTATTAAACGAAAACTTCCCAGGATGTGACTAACTGTGTAGTAAAAATGTTTTTAGAAACACCCACCAGTTAATGTCTGCCTTTCCAACATTTTTGAGGAAACGTTACTCCTCTTCATTGTGACTAAACCAAGGGGAGTACATTTACAGTCGGTTGCAATAAATTCCCGCAAGATAAAAAAAAAAAAACGTAATGTATCATTATAAGTATATTTATTACTAAACGTTTTCTTAAAGGAATAGTTCACCCAAACATGAGCTGAAAATGTACTCTCAGGCCATCCGAGATGTAGATGAGTTTGTTTCTTCATCAGAACAGATTTGGAGAAATGTAGCATTACATAATTTGCTCACTAATGGATCCTCTGCAGTGAATGGGTGCCATCAGAATGACAGTCCAAACAGCTGATAAAAACATCACAATAATTCACACGACTCCAGTCCTTCAATGAATGTCTTATGAAGTGAAAAGCTGTGTGTTTGTAATAAATTAACTAAAAACTGCTGCTCCAACTAAAATAAGAGACTGCTAACCATAATACTGTTTTCTTCAATGAAAACGATGTCTCGCCTGAATCAGGAGAAAAATATGCACAGATCAAGCACTTAATACAAACACACAGGTTTTCACTTCACAAGACATTGATTGATTTACAGGAGTCGTGTGGATTGCTTGTGGGCCCATTCACTGCAGAGGATCCTTTGTAAGCAAGTGATGTAATGCTAAATTTCTCCAAATCTGTTCCATTGAAGAAACAAACTCGTCTACATCTAGGATGGCCTGATGTAAATTTTCAGCAAATTTAAATTTTTGGGTGAACTATTCCTTTAAGGGGCACAGGACCTTTGCCCTATTGATCAACTGGCGTTCAAATCCACAGCAAAATTTTGTATTTTAATAACATCTTATAATACAATTCAGCAAATAGTTGCTAAAGTAACACTAAAATGAAAGAGACAATGAGACAGAATAAAATAATTGTCTTTAATGAACACTGTTTTCAATACAAGCTATAGTGTTAAAATTCCACCTGCAAAATACCCCTTTATAAATAACAATTATCAGTGTATTTCAATAAATAAAGTCACAGGCAGGCTGTGCATTATAATAGAACAAATCGCTTATGTGCTTGCAAACGTTCAGTCATTTATTCACATATCACCAGTCCACCAGATGACGTGAGTCTGTCAAATAGTCTTGGAGGAACATGCAATTTTATTAAATAAATAAGTGAATTCACACAATCACACATATGCTTTTTCATTGATAGCGTCGTTGTCCTCATTTAAGTTCCTTCAGATCATTAGGGAGATACAGTGTACAGTCCTTGTTTACACCTGTATTTTTAAATAGCGCAGTCCATACAACCAGTCTCTCTTCAACATCTGTACGGCAAAGCAGCCTGTCCCAGTTTAACACGTGGGCCAAGTAGGACCCCAAGCAGCATGCGTTCGCACCAGTCCAGTATTTTGTTGACTGTTAGACTTACCGGAGACAAGGGGCTCTGGTCTCCAACCATACCCTCCACTGCTTCTACACCACCAATAACCTCTTTCTTGAAATGCTCCTCCGGGGAGGTTATGATACCACATGGTCCCTGGCTCTGCCTGTGTGATCTTGTGCTTGAATGGTTCAGTTGGTTTGTTTTTTGTAGCTCCACATTTGCTCTGGGGTTACTGCTGTTTAGTTTACTCTTTCTTCTTTGTGATTTTGAGATGCTGAGTCTAGCCGAAGCTTCCTCACTGATAAACCCGTTTGCCTCTTTTGGTTCTGTTCTGGTTTCTGATGTTGACGGCTCCAAATTGACTCTGCCCAGGTCATCTAACGCCCCCGTCTGGTCAACTGTGGAACTGCCCTGCCTCAGATCACAGCTGTTCACTGATGACCCCTTCTGGTGAGTCTGAGGAACTGCACTCACTGGTGTTAGGGAAAGAGTAAGGCTTTTGCGTTTCTCCTCTAGAGACGGAATCTGAAGGTAAGTAGGCTTGGGTAGGTTGGATTTTGGTGCATCCTGCTGTGTCTGGGATGTGACTTTGACTGGTCTTTGTACCTCTATGGGATTTGTGCGGAGAGTGAGCGCTCCGAGCTTGTCTGAAAGAGATAATGTAAACTCTGGCTTCATTACCTCATAGCGTTGGCCTCGGCTCTGAATAGTTTCCATTTGGTTGTTCTTGTTCTCAAAGTGCAAGTTTGCTTTGGAATCCTCAGTACATCCATTAATAATACAGTTTTTGTCCATGTTGTTCTGAAGGTTCAGGTTAGTTAACAGTGCCACTGTGGAACTGCTGTTGTTTTTTTCATTGGTGGGCTGTAGGCAGTTATCCAACGGTTTGACTGACTGCTGAACCTGAAGGTTAGTGTTATTATTCTTTAAAGACAGCGTTCCCTGGAAGAGCTGCAGCTGCCCCAAGAAGTTAAAATTCGGTGAAATAGTAGGTCTGCGTTCTTTCACAAACCTAAAGAAATGATCAGATAGTGATAATTAATTAGTGCTGTCAAACGATTAATCGCATCCAAAATAAAAGTTTTTGTTTACATAATATGTGTTTATACTGTGTATATCTATTCTGTATATATAAATACACACACATACAGTATATATTTTGAAAATATTTCCATGTATATATTTATGTTCATGTAATTGATATTATATTTAAATATTTTAAATGTATAAACAACATATTTTTCTTAAATATATACATGCATGTTTGTGTATTTATATATACATAATAAATATACACAGCACACACACATATATTAAGTAAACAAAAACTTTTATTTTGGATGTGATTAATCGCGATTAATTGTTTGACAGCACTATAATTAACTTATTTAAATAATCTGCATTCACGATAAAAAAAGACAAAAAAAAACAATGAAAAAAATTAATAACTCATATTCAATATTCATCTTCAACTCAATTTCCTAACTCTTTTTTTTTTCATAGAAAATGGCAGTAGAATTAAAACAAACAACATATGCGCATTACCTGTATGCATGATCCAGATCCATTTTCAGGCTATACATGACGTAGGCAACAGCAAGTGCTGGAGACCGAGAGATTCCTGCAGCACAGTGGACCAGGACTGAGCAGCCACGTGACATGGCCCCATCTGAAACAGTTTGTTTTAATTAAAAAAAATATTGTATATACTGTACAGTGAGACGCATTTTAAAACTTTTAGGCCTGGTTTCACAGACGGCTTAGACTAAGACAGGACTAGGCAATAGTTTCATTAGGACATTTAAGTCATTTTTATTAACGTGCCTTAGAAAAAACATTACCGGTGTGCATTTTGAGACAAAACAGAGGCACTGATATATTTTAAGATCAGTCAGTGCAAGTTTCTTTCAGTTAAAACAGCTCAGACTTACACTTTAGTCTGGGACTAGGCTTAAGCCTTGTCTGTGAAACTGGGGGATAGTGTATACCGAGGACTTTCTACCAGATGCATAAAAATGATCTTTTTTTTAAATTAGCCTCAAATTATGTTTTTTAGACAGACAAAACGCATCTGTTTCCATAGTCATAGTTCTATGCATGGATGCTAGTATTAATGATGTAATGCATTTGGGATGCAAATGCAGGCTGATGTAAGCACGGGATTTCGGGTCCCTCACCAATGAAGTGCAACGCCTGAGGGATCCAAGGAAGCAGGTCATCCCGCAGGGAGTCGTCTATTGGGATACGGAGGTACTGGGACTGGGGTAGAAATGAAGGTTGTGGGCAACATCGGCTCACACTTAGTACGTACGAGATGCCTCGGTCGGACAAATCATCCTGTGGGTACGAATAGCGGGTGAAAGGTGAGAAAGTAACTTTAATGTTCTGCAAAACACTGGCGAGAGCAAACTATTGTAGCAAATGTATATGCAAATAGACTATGCAGCAAATTTAATTTTAATATGGATTGGGGAGGATTATGCAACATGATAAATCGTTAGAGAATTTGTAAATATACCTGCGTTACGTCAGTCTCTGCACCAAGGTACAGATGCGGCAGAATACGCGACAACGGTGGCCGCTCGGACTGACTGTCCCTGTAGTAGACCATCTCTCGATTTTTTTTTTCAATATTTCTTTTATATATTTATATAACCCGAAACCTATGGAGAAAAAATACACTGAAAATTACTGCCTGAATCTATGACACAAAGAACACATACAGAATCCTAAAAGCAGGCCAACTGGTATCCCTAAAATGATTGAAAGTTTTCATGAATTGCATTTAACAATGGTAATAATATACAAGTTAGGCTTATTGACAACAAACTAAAAGCAGGTACTCACCAGTTCAGTCCGTTACAGATCAGCAGAGTGCGTAGGAAATCAAAAAATGTTGAAGAAGTCCAACGAATCTAGTGGATGAACGTTGTAAATAGCACAAACAAACAGGAGAAAGCATGAAGTATATATATATATATATATATATATATATATATGTATCTGCTTGATTATAAAGAGATCCTTGATCTCTCTTCTCGGTAGTTGTGCTCCCGTGCTCCTCTCCGCTCTGTCTGCGCCTCTAACATTATTTGTTGTTGTATGTCTATACCTGCGCGAGGGGGGAAAAAGATGAGGTCATCCAGTTTCCAGAAGCTAAGAATAGTACAATTCTATATGATGTCATTTCCAGCCAATCAGCGCGCAGGGCTCGCTCCGTTTGTTCGCCATCATCAGTTTGCCCTGAAGACCTTGGCATTTTTATTGTGATGAATCGTGTTTTACTCTCTGTAGGTTTTCAGACAAACACGCCGCTTTCATTTGCAAATCGAGTGCGTAATCTGTCAAACGAGACTCTTCTGTCCTTCTAGATGCTTTTGTAAGCCAACTCGTGTGTAAAGTCCCATGCGAGCAGTGTTTCTCTCGTAAGCAAAATATATTATTCAGAACGCATAGTTCACTTGTCCGCATTTACCCATTGATATCATTGTTATACTATATTAACCTTACGCGATGCACTGTACCTCAGACATATTTATGTTTCAGTGTCATGTGTTTTTATCAGATTGTATCACTAAATGATTGTTTTTTCTCGCGCTACAACAGCTGCAAAACACATTCAATTGCAACAGACTTAAAATTCGATTTATGTTAATTAAATAAACTATGAATTAATTGCTATACCACCCTGGGTAACAAAATGGTGTCTTGCATTTTCTATTTAACAAAAGAATGAACAATGATGCAAACATTGAACATGGCAAAGATATTGTCTTGAAAACCCTGCATAATATTTTTCTGGATAGATGAATAATATTCACTAAACATACAGGCCCATCTAATCATGAACTATATATTACTTTGTATCTTTCACAGTATAAATCAACCATATTTAGGGTGTCCAGAAATATGATTTATACTGTGAAACAAATAACAGACGTAGAAAATATATATTAATTTTCTATCAAGTTGACTGCTGGCATTTTTGCAACCCACCATTAGAGTTCTGTCAGACGTGTAAACCTTAAAAAAAGACTATGGCTGTCTACATAAAATAATTGTGGTTTATTTCCAATCAGAACGAAATAAGTGTAAAGTTTGGAAAACATTTAACTTGTTTTTATATTACAGTTGTGTTACATTGTTAAACCTTTGTTATGGCCCACTTTACATCTGATGAAGTCGGCCTATACAATGTTGTGCTGAAAGATAATGACCTATTTTGTGCTTTGTGCAAGTGTGAGATTCAGCTATCTGCCCTGTCACCCTGATCTGTGCCCATCCCTACCACACACACACACACACACACAAAGAAAACACCTGGTTCGAGTATATGGCATAATTTTACTTTCACATTATTCAGTACAGAGTAAATTTAATCTAACACAGGTATCTGACAGGTTGAACAGCGATACACCGGGGCTGCATTAGCTAGCGGATACTGCAGACACACGCAACGACTGTGACTCTAATCAACTACAATGACGATGTCCCCAGTACTGCATCGAGGTAAGCGTGACCCCCAGCTGAACTAATATGACAATGTCGCATAAATTCCATTATATTTTTTCACATGGATCACACAGAATAACACCACACACTTGCTCACCAAACGATGCTGACCAAAATCGGTATGATCCCTGTACGTGACTGACCGTTGGCAGCTGCTTTGGTCCAGTGCTCCCCCTTAAGGCCCCGTCCTCTAAGCCTAAGAATGTGTGTACAACTGCGTGCATGTGACGACTTTTCACAAACTACGTGCTTTCCCAGGTTTTATCGCTGCAAAAGAAAATATGGGTCTCCAGCTGTGGCCACTCACCACTCAAAGTTAATAGTGTATGTC
Source organism: Sinocyclocheilus anshuiensis (assembly GCF_001515605.1). NCBI lineage: Eukaryota > Metazoa > Chordata > Actinopteri > Cypriniformes > Cyprinidae > Sinocyclocheilus > Sinocyclocheilus anshuiensis. The sequence continues at coordinate 1,916,533 of NW_015540942.1, forward strand.
ATGTAAGGATTTAGTAATGAGGTCACCACTATCTACTATTAATTTCAGTCAATAACTGTGCTGGAAGAGTGACAGATGTTTTTTTTTAACGATATTACAAAAAAAAAAAAAAAAAGACATTTACATGAAGGTCCACAGCAGTTGCACTCTTCATGTGCAGAAACTCACACACTGGCGAACCTGACCCACCCTCTGCTTCATTTGCTCTTTCTGATTCTAGTTCCTCCCCAGTTCATGTAACACTGTATGACTAACCTGAAACGTTATGCCCATTCACTTGTAGTACAGAATGGAATGTCCAAAACAAGAGCAAAAACATTAGACCATTTAAGAAAGCATACAAACACACTGACAATATACCACTATCAAAAACAAGAAAAAGACATACAAATGCAACCACGAAGGGTAATCATTTACATGGTTTATATATATATATATATATATATTTATATATAGAGATTTTTTTTAATAAACATTGTCAGATATGGGGGTCAGGACGAGTACTGAATACATAGGACAAGAATAGGAAAAAGGGGGTGGGACTATAAAAGCCTTTCCTCTCAAAGTGCACTGGCCATTTCTACGTCGGAAAGAACGTAGGTACGGTGTGATAAACTGGAAATGCATGTGGAATCTCTTTTTTTTTTATGTACACCAATGGCTCTGGATGTAACTGCTTTCAGTGGAGGAAAGCGAGAGAGAAAGCGATGGGGGTTAGTGATTCTGGCCTCTTTTAGGGAAGTGCCATTGCGTTAGTGTATTGAGATTGTGTTTTCTTGTCCTGCTAATAGTCTTTTATAGGGAATGTTCCAAAGAAACAGCTAATGTGCCGTTTTTCCGGTTGAAATTTTGCGGATAAAACAGGAGAGAGGGAAGACTTGCGCCACTTCCATCTTTTTGCTTTACTTTTCTCCCTCCACCCTCAACCCACAACACACACACATACATATATACACACACACACACACACACACACACACACACACACACACACACACACGCTGTCAACACAAGCACAGGAGTTGATCGTTGAACAGGCAGGACGGAGAACGGACTACCACCAAGATTCTTTCACACATGTACGAAAAAAAAAACACATGCACGCTTCCTTTCGCACCACACACAGGTAAACACCGATAAAAACAAGAAGGGCAGCGCTGATGATAATAATAGTAATAATAATCATTATCAGAAGGACAGTAATATGGCTGCCAGAGACTGACAGCTACTTTTTCCCTTATGCATGAATGCGTTTTGTAGATTCTTTATTCTGGGGTCTCTCAGGTGGAACGCTGGTCTGGTCTGGGTGTCGGTTCTAGATGGCGCTAGTCTCGGCTCACTTTCTAGAACTGTTCTGCCAGCAGCTCACAAAGACGCTTGGATACAGTGTCCTTACTGCTGCGCACGGTTAACCGGTACATCTGTGAGAGATAATAAAGAGCGTTACAAAATAGAAACAGACACACAAACAACTGAGAAAGACATCAATTGTGCAGACAGACGCTCATTCTGCTGTCCGAATGTGTGTCTGATCCTTACTGCCGATACAGAGACTAAATGTAAACTTGCACAATGGACAAAGGAAACTCCACAGATACAAAGAGAAGGATGCTGCTGTCACGTCAAATCAACTGGGTTTTACTACCAGACATGGAGTGAATCACAAGAGCAGGAGGGAGGGAGGATGGGAGGTGGTTTGAGTTGAAAGGGGTGGCAGGATGAATGCGTTACCTGCTCCCCAGACTTGAGTTGCATCAGCAGGCACAGAGACACACAGACAACAGTAAGATGCAATAAAACTGACTTGGAGAGAAGTCTGTACTCCATAGCAGCAGGGAGGGACTTTTGATGCTTTTGGCATTTCTTTGTTGTTTTCCTTTTCTTTTGATTGTGTAATATGGATACAAATCAGCATAAAACTGTCTGTTCATACCTGAGCTTGTGCGTTGGGCTCGAGTCTTAGCAGAGAACCCACTTGCTGGGCCTTGGTTTGGATCACACCAGCACACACAAAGTTCTCTGGGTTCGGATCCACATTCTCCAAGAGAGCCATGCCTAATCCCAGTAACTATGAAACATATGGGTGAAGGGAAAAGATGAAAGACAGACAGAAGATGAGAATCAAATTAAGTGGACTCGTCTGTAAATAAATTCTGCAGGAATGACATCACCCCTCTAAATTGAATGGCTATAACTGAAGTAACATTCTGCCATACTAATCTTACTATTCCTGCAGAGGGATGTTGCAATGTACCAGCATTAGTGATTACTGTGATTAAAAAATGAAATATCATGTTAATACTACACATGATAATATCGTAAATAATCTGGTTTAGTCCAGGTTATATTTGCAAAATTTCAAGTGATATGTTCACTTTTTTATAAAAGCATGAAACTTGGTACAATTGTACAGGTTAGGGCCCTGAACATTTTCAGAAATGGAGCCATCACAAAAACACCTTGTGGTGTTTGTTCATTTATCGTTACAAGCTCTCTCTCTGAGAGATCATTTAAAGGCACAATATGTAAGATTTTTTTATTAAAATATCCAAAAACCACTAGAACAGTGTTATATATTTTGCTGACTTGTGTACTTATATTATCCCAAATGTTTCAAAGAATGTTTAAATCCAGAGAAATAAGCAATTTTAACTAGTGACACGGAGCGTGTCCATAGTGTCATTGTGTCACCTGCCAATGACGTCATAACCCCTCGATTTCCAGTTTTGTTTTGTACAAAACATGGAAACACCAAAGACGCTTTAATATGTTGTGCGTTTTATTAGACAGGTGACGACCGCACAGAGTAGCATTATAACAGAACTTTCAAATGTATCTTGAAACAACTGCTAACTGGACACTCAATTAAACATCAAATGGGATCATGCCATGTGACAATTTTTTGACAATTTTGCATACTACTGTTTGAAAATGCCTATTGTTTTACTTGCTATTAAAGGGTGGGGTAAGCGATTTCTGGTAGCCAATGTTGACATTTGAAATCACCAAAACAAACACGCCCCTACCCCAAACCCTGCTTCATTCTATTACGTTAATAAATCTTTAATACATTAGCTCATCCATTAACATGATTTCTGGCCAAGTCCCATCGGATTGCTTCGGCTGTGGGGATGAAGACGACAACTCCCATGATTCCACACTCAGTCACTGCGTACCATGTAGTGCCATGGTCTCCTCTAATAAATTATTAAAAATAAGTACTGGAGCTGTGAACTAGTGATTAGCGCACATTCTCCAAATATATATATGAAGCTTATGCGGGGCATCTAACAGAAGTATCCACAATGTGCAAGCAGACACAGGGTATTGTTTTCCTGGACTAGAGATTTTGAGCGAGTGCCGACATACGGCTGACTCTGATCTTTTTTGCATTTAAATGTATTATTTGGTCACCATAATTAATGGTCATAACCGAGATTATAAGTCTGGGCTGTCTGCAGAACAGAATATAAGACAGCTTTTCCCAACATTAAATAATACATTTTCTATTCATATAGCCATTCAAAGGTTTTAAAGATTTTTTTAATGTTTCTGAAAGAAGTCTCATATGCTCACCTGCTCACCTTATTTTATCAAAATAAAGCAAAATATTACAATTTAAAATAACGGTTTTGTATTTTAATGTTTTAAAATGTAGTTTAAACTAGGGATGCATCGATACCATTTTTTCAGAACCGATCCAATCCCAAAAATTCTGAGTATCAGCCCATACTGATAACGATCCGATACTAGCAGTTTACTAGCACAATCTACTAAATATAGACAACTTCGTTATAAAGAAAAATATATAATCTCATATACAATCTAAATATTTAGTAAAAAAAAAAAAACATTTAGGGGAACAAATAAAAGTGAACAAGTGTAGGACTAAATCTGGTAAAATGTTACACATTGCTTTTTGTATTGCTGTAAAATACATTCATGAAAAACAAGTAAATATATTTATATAAATATATACTATAAAATTTCTTTTTAAAAAAGACATTTCTTTTAAATGTATAGCATAGTAATGTGGCAGCAACATGATAGATATAGGACAGAAAAAGAAAGGCTATTAATAATCTTTCATTGCGCCAAAGTATAATACGAAAGGCTCCAATACAGAGAGGTAGATCTGTGATCTAACAGACACCCGGTAGAAAGTAACATGCTTCAGAAACAGCACTAAACTCCAGCAAGATAAAGTCCTTTAATGCAAAACCAATGATCTTTATCTAGAGATCAAGCATAATAATAGGAACACTGAATAATCTTGGAGAGTTTCATCGTCTTGACTGTCGCAACCAAACGCGACATGCAGTTTGAATGCTGAATGGAGGACGACTGACAGCCGCAGCGGAGAGAAGAGTTTAGGTCAACTTGAATTTAACAATATTCATCTGTACCTTACATTAAACAATGGAACGTCTTCAGTACATTTGGAATAGAGTGCACGAAAACTTGGTGCTTTATAATGTTTTTGTGCCTTTCGTGGGGCTTAAAGCAGCACTATGTAACTTTTGGCGCTCTAGCGGTTAATAAACAGAACTGCACACATCCCGCGGAAGAACATTCCAACCGGAGCTACTTCTCTAAGTTTATGTCTATGGCGATTCACGCAGGTATGTGTTACTCCGCAGCGGTGATGACCCGACCAGGCTACAATAGTCCAAATATAAGTACTTATTATAAGTGTACCGTAGTGATTCGGAATAAGACAAAAACGCGGTTTGGAAGATGAATTCATGATGTACTCGCTCATTATATACATTTAGCAAATTTTGAACACAGAAAAAGTTACATAGTGCTGCTTTAACAATAACACAGAATGGTATATGACAATATCGGATTTGGATCGGTCTCGTCTGACTGATACCCGATCTGGCAGAAAATGGCAGTATCGGAGCCAACACCGATACGAAGTATCGGATCAGTGCATCCCTAGTTTAAACCTGTGACAGCATTTTCAACAGCCCTTACTCCAGTCTTCAGTGTCACTTGATCCTTCAGAAATCACTCAAATATAAGACAATTTCTTATTATCTCTGTTGAAAACATTCTTTGATGAATAGAAGGTACATAGAAGAACAGCATTTGAAATAGAAATCTTTTCTAACACTATAAATATCTTTCGATCACTTTTGATTACTATAATAAAAGTTTTTCTTTAAAAAAAAAAAAAATCTTACTGATCCACCCAGACCTTTAGTGTGTACTAGGGCTGCATGATAAATCGCATGCGATATTTAACGCGCATCTTACCAGTAAAGCCGGTTCTGTAATCAACGGTAAATCTCCATCATCTGCATGCTTTCACATTGAGCAGCATTAACTACACAGAGCCGTTGTTCACTGACGAGCTGCGCAAAACCACGTTCATATTCGCGCGATTTTTTGCGCAGCTCGTCAGTGAACAACGGCTCTGTGTAGTTAATGCTGCTCAATGTGAAAGCACGCAGGTGGAGATTTACCGCTGATTACAGAACCGGCTTTCTGACAAGATGCGCATTAAATATCGCATGCGATTTAGAGCCCCGCGCACATGACATGCAGGGGGGTGGGAAAGCCATTCACATCATGTCTTTTGGGCGCTCAGGTTCGTTATTTCAAATGTAGACACGCGGCAAGCAAACGCACTGCACACTTCTGCGCTGCATTACGGCTTTGACAAGGTTTTGTTTCGTCGTCCATGCCATAGGTGCAGATGTTTCTGCCGGTCGGTGCCCTAACGTGCACTTGTAATATCTGAGAGAGAGGGAGAGCATCCAGTTTTGTTGACATAAAACTGGACGAGCCGGCGCCGCTCTCTCGCACTCATATAGTGAGGGAAATTCACCTGCGATCCGAGCGGAGAGGTTAGGCCACTCACGGACTCAATATGCGCTCTGCAATAATAACGTGATCGATGCCTACAGTCCACGCCGATAGCTGTTCCGGGGCAGTTTTTTATCTCCATCTCCGTTTATCTCCATAAACATATATAGAGCAGTAGAGCTAATACAGTGGCTGGAAATCTGTTTATCCTTCGGTTCCTCATGCTTCCCCATCTTCATAGAGAACGCAGTTCATGGTTGCTCAGAGCACTTTGGAAAGAAGGTGGAAATGGCGCGGCCACGATTTCCATGCATTTTTTAGATGCTGGGAGCAGGGAAATCTATATAGAGCGCCTTATTGTAGTAATATATTGTAGTAAATTGTAGTATTGTATTGTAGTAAAATATCGATATTTGGTGCCAGATATCGATTCTCGTATCGCATGAAGAAGGACAACTATATATCACCATATCGATATATTGTCCCACCCCAACTGTCAAGGTCCAGAAAAGTATGAAAGACATCGTCAGAATAGTCCATCTGCCATCAGTGGTTCAACCGTAACGGAGAGTATCCACTGAACATAAACTGCGTATACTGTTCTACTTGTCTGTGTCAGCCACACCACACAGATACATTTTCTGTGTATTTACGCTTTGATTTGAACGAAAACAGCGCATCCGTGCAGCGCGGCTTACACAGAATAGCGTACGCTGCTTGCGTTCAGTGCATATTCTCTAAAATGGCGCTACGGTGATGCGGAGAGACACAGAAGAGACAAATTGTTGAATAAAGTTGTTATTTTTGTTTTCTTCGCATACAAATATAGTATTCTCGTCGTCAACTTCATACAGTTAAACCACTGATGGTAGATGGACTATTCTGACGATGTCTTTCATACTTTTCTGGACCTTGACAGTGTAATTTACTAGGCAGTGAATGGGACAGCCACAAGCCTCCCGGTTTTCATCCAAAATATCTTAAATTGTGTTCCGAAGACGAACAAAGCTTTTACAGGTTTGGAACGACATGGGGGTAAGTGATTAATGACAAAATGTTCATTTTGGGGTGGAGTAACCCTTTAAAAAATATATATAAACACAAAAAAATATTGACTAGCAGTTCCCAAACTACATGCTTAAGATTAACAGGAAAATTTAAAATGTAAAAAAAAACAAAAAAAAACAAACATTTGTCTGTGGTTATTTTTAACTACATTTTGCATTCTGTCTTCCAATACAACAGAAGAAGAAATAAAACGCGAAGGCTGTGGGTTGTTTGTGATGGTTGGGTGACTGAATGGAGGGAGTGAAGTGGGCGAGTGAGCTCTTACTTGTTGAGTAGTTCGTTTGACTCAGGCAGAGGAGTAGCAGGATCTTCAGAGACCACAGAAGGGGGAGTAGAGCTGAGAGCCCAAAAGCGAAGGATGCAGAGAGAGGAGAGCGGCCCCAGGAGATGAAAAGAGGGGTGAGAAGTGTTAAGTGTGAAAAGGCACAGATGGTTAAAACAGATTAAAGATGTTAGAAAGTGGTGAGCCAGTAAAAAGTGCAGAGTGAAGCCAAAGTAGGTAGGAAGAAAGAGGAGAGAAAAAGACAAAGGCAGAGGTTAGTACCGGCATTACATCTGCGGCCAGTAAAATGTTAGCAATTCATATTAACTACACACAGCACACAAATACTCCACAGACACAAACAGAAAAGAACACATTTACACAACAACATCTATAAATAATCAAAAAGTTAAGTGTTTATATATGACTATTGACTGTCAATAAGTTTTGCTGTAACATATTGACACTGTAGTCTACCACTGGCCCCTTACTCAGAGTCACCAGGACCCTCAGCCAATAGGGAGTCAGAGCTTTCAGTGGGGGGTTCCAGATCTCTGCCGTCGTCCAATGAAAAGCAAGGACGTGAGACGCACATCCGTTCACGCATACACACAAACGTGCGCGCACACACACCAAAATGAGGGAGATGGAAAAGGGAGGGAAAGAGAAAGAGAAAAAAGAAGCAAGAAAAGAGAAAGACAGTCACATACGCAGCAAGATAAAGGACACAAGATTACACAACACAAAAAGAGGAAGACCAGAAGAACGAGTGATAGAAAGTGAAACGACAGAAGAGCAGAAAGCTTGACGGACATATATATACACAAGTCCTGAACATGTTAAAATATTAGTGCACTTCACTTCAGTTAAAGCAATAAATGCACAACGGACTGAAAACAGGATGCTTATGAACTGGATCCTTATTTACCTCAGGAAGCCATCATCATTGACGCCAGCCTCTGAGAAAACATCAACCAATAAGCTGCCTGTGCTGGGAGCGGCGGCGGTAACAGGGGGACCCGTGCGGAGCCCCAGCAGATCAGCAGACGGGGACGGAGTGGACTAAAAGAAAAAGAGTGTTCATACATTGGGTTTTGGTTTAATAAAGACATGCTGAAGAGATGAACGTCTAATTAGAAATTATTTGAATCAGGATATGTGCAGTGGGTGGGTGTTTTCTTAGGGATTGTTCTGTATTTGCTGACTCCCTTCCCTGTACAATGCAAACATGTGTGCATGGCTGCAACGGCTGAAGTCTGCCACGTATTAGTCTCAGCCTCAGCCCACAGACTGCGCTCAGTACATGCACTGACCATCTGATGCATATTGCCCACAAAAATTATTGAGAGCTGCTTGCTGCAGTTCCAATCTGATGAGCCAGTCTGACCAGAAATAAAGTCATACCTACAAGGTACTGGGTTGATAAAATGAGAACTTATGAGGAAAAACTTTTATTTGGCAATGTTTGCCACACTAGAGGAAAAATAGAAACAAATAGAACCATATATTGTGCTTTGTTTTTTTTGAGTAATGTCTGTGCTTATTCTATAGGAGTGGGCAGAAATTTTGATCATGCCGGTCTATTGTTGTGCTATCAGCTATTACAGATAAACTTGATCCTAAAAAGCATGGAAAAAACAAAACTAAATGTGATCGATCACTTTTGAAGGGATGGTTCACCCAAAAAAGAAAATTCTGTCATCATTTTTGCTACTAGCAACTGTTTAGTTACCGACTTAATTGAGAATATCTTCTTTTGTGTTCAACAGGAGAAAGAAATTCATACAGGTTTGGAACAACACAAGGTTGAGTAAATGACAAATCTTTAGATGAACTATCCCTTTAATATCAGACAGACCTTTTTTGTCTTAAGTGTGTGGTTCTTGACAAGCATAAGCTGCGAAGTGGACCAGACCCAATACTTTTGGCAAAAGGCTTGCTATACTCTACCAATCAAAAGTTTGGGGTCAGTAAGATTTTTTAATGTTTGGTGAGAACAAGAAGTCTGTTATGCTAACCAAGGCTGCATTCATTTGATCATAAATGCAGTCAAAACCAGTATTATTGTGAAATATTACAATTTAAAATAACTTTTCTATTTTGATATATTTTAAAACATATCTCATCCCTGTGATGGAAAAGCTGAATAATTCAGTCTTCAGTGTCACATGATCCTTCAGAAATCATTCTAATATGCTGATTTGCTGATAATTTTTTTCAGGATTCTTCAATGAATAGAAATTTCACAGGAAGAGCATTGATTTGAAAGAGAACTCTTTTGTAAAATTATAAATTGTCAATTGTGATCAATTTAATGCATTCTTGCGTCCAATGCCACCCTGACCCCCAACATTTTAACTGTAGCGCAGATATAGAAATTTTAAAGCAGTGTTTTCCATATTTGTTTGTGTCTCTCACAGCATTAGATGCAGCAATGGCAGAGCTGTCTCCTCCTCTTTCTCCCCCTCCATTGAGTTCTCCTCCCTCTCTCTTTCCCTCCTCTAGCTCATTCACAGACACGGCTCCTGGTCCTTTCTTCTTTTTCAGCTTGGCCAGGATGGACGACTCTCTCTCTGGGAATGGAGGCATCTCCTCAAGAACTGTGGCCTACAGTTACACACAGTGACACAGATGATTATACAAATAAATGGTGAGACACAAATCAACAAAGTGTGTGAAAAAGAGTGTGATCTCACCAGGACATCGGTGCTGGCGATGGAGGACAGTTTGAGATACTCCACAGCTCTCTGCTGCAGTTCAACATCACTGTTCCTGATCTGGCTGTCGGAGCGCAGCACTTCCTGAATGGTGCTCTTTGTCTCCGGGAACAGATTAATGAACTTAATATAGGCAGAAAGCAGAAGGGCGCGCGTGGGGACTGAACACAGGTGAAATTTAGAGTGGAGCAGGTTAAACTGAACCAAAGGACTAGTGAGATGGAAGAACAGAGGTGGGATGAATGGGAACAGTTTGATGAATTTCAGATTTATAGAAAAGATGAAGGAAATAGAAAGTAAAAAAAGAAAAGAAAAAGAGGACATCATTAGTATAGCAGCAAGATAAAAATCTGTGATGTCAGAAAACACCGATATGAGTGGCTAAATAACTCACCTGGAACGAGGATCACCAGCAATAAGGTTACCAAACTCTCCCAGGATGTAGCCTCCAACCTTTACCATGTTCTCATGACAAGCTGGAGCCTGCAAAGCCTGTGAAAAATAAAAAAAAATTAAAAAGGAGAGCAGGAAACATGAAGTGTCATAATGATGGTGGAAATCAATTTTCTGAATGTGTACAAGAAGTGACAATTTGAACACCTGGTGTCATTTACCTCAAAGACTGTCTTGGCTGCATATCCCTGCACATCGTCACGATTGATGACGATCTGGATGACGCGGTACCACACTTCCTCACTGACGTAATCCCCAGCAATGCGGATTAGGTTCAGAATGGTATCCACATACCAGGAGTAGTCTACTGCATATTTCTCTGCCAGGATGGCCACCTTCAGTACCTACAGACACAGTAGTCACACATTAAAACAATGACCTGTGACTGAAGAGACACGGAAGAGATGAAAAGAGACGCACCATTTCTTCTCTGATGGAGTAGTCGGCTGTCTCCAGGTAACTCAGCATCTCTGCGACAATCTGCTTGGCATTGCTGCGGTCACACATGGCATAGAGGAGGTCAGCAGCTCTCTGACGCACACTGACATCCCTCTCAGTCTGCCAGCAGAATAAATAGAATTAAATTGTTATAAACAGTGTCCATGAATAATAAAGAGTGAATCTGCCATAAAAAAAAATAAAAGACAGATCTTGTTTCGTAAGAATACAGAATCTATCCATTTACCTTCAGGGCATTGATGACTGTCTCTATGTGCGTTTTAACTGCCTCATGGGAAAACTCAGAGCTGGCAAGGGTGCACATGCTTTCCAGGGCCAAGTAGCGCAGGTTGGTCTCTCTATGCTGTAAGAACTGGCCCAGCTGGTTACATGCCCGCACAAGAAGATTCGGCTCACTGTTGAGAATCGGGCCATGAAGAGAGATTAAATACAACAGATAAATTCTAAATACAAATAAAACCATCAAAACATCATATCAGATCATTTAAACAAAGCAATTAATAAAAAAACACAAGCGCAATACATTTTTATATAAATCACTCGTGAACCCATACGTACAAAAATTATTCCTAAAATTAGCTGTGCGTTTTTAGTTGTTTGTAAAAAGAGAAATGGAGACAACTTGCACCTGTCATAGTGGATGATGAGAGAAATGGCTTCAAACAGGATGGCATTCTTGGCATTGGAGTGCTGAACCTTCTTGGATTTGGGTGGCTCTTGGGCTTTGTTGAGGATAGTTTCCAGACACTCTACCAGCCGTCCCTTAACGGCACCATCCTCAGGCGGTGGGTAGCACTGCAGAAGTCGCAGCAGCTTGCAGGACAACCACGGAGCAGGAACGAAGTAGTAGGTGTAGTCCTGCAGGTCAGTGGAGGCTGAAGACACAATCTGAGAATGGAAAAAAACATGAATGAATAAAAGATTAGCACACATGAATTTGGGGCTGCAAAAAACTGAACATTTCATAAAATTATTGTCAAGTGTTTTTTTAGTGACAAAATATGGCAAATAAAGAAAAAAAAAACTACTATGAAAAGACCAACAACAGATTTTTGCTGAGTACAAAAAAATGGTAATGCAATGCATTATAAAGAAATGTTAACCCAACCAATTTTAAATATTAATTTATGAAATATTTGTATTGTTATTTGCTATTCTTTTTACATTGAATGAACATTTTACATTTAAGTTAAATACACATCAAGGATCCATTTATTTGATCAAAAATATAGTAAAACAGTAATATTGTGAAATATTATTACCATTTAAAAACTTGTTTTCTATTTTAATATAGTTTTAAATGTAATCTATTCTAGTGGTATACCGGTTCATACTGAATAACGGTGTTAATTTTTATTATGATATGAATTTTTAAAATACCGCAATACCGGTGTATGTTGCTTAAACAATGTTCGGAACGCGACACTGTTTGAAAGGGGTCCCTTTTCACTGTTGCACTGTGGTGAGGGAACAGCTGTATGTGTTACTTACTAAGAGTGAAAGTTCCGAAACTGAAGCTGTAAAACTAATAGAACGTGATGACACAGAAGAACTCATCCACAATATCCACATTGACCGCCACAAATATCCACTGCCCCCTGCCATCAGCTCCCGCGTCTCATACACACGAGCGCGACTTTAGCACTAGATTTAGCAACTTTCAGACCCTTTTAGCGCCTTTTTCCCATAGAATATTCATACTGACAAACCTAGCGACTTTTTTGGATAAACCTTACCGGTCATGCATGAAAAAAAAATACCATCATGTACCGTGAAACCGGTATGATTTTGAAAAATACCGTGATATAAATTTTTGGTCATACCGCCCAGCACTAATCTATTCCTGTGCCTGTCGTTACTCCAGTCTTCAGTGTCACATGATCCTTCAGAAATCAGTCTAATATGCTGATTTACTGCTCAAGAAATATTTCTTATCAACTTTGTTGAACAGAAAGTTGCATGCATAAATTCATTCATAAAAAGCATTCTCATCAATCTCACAAACCCCCAAAAGATTGCAGCCTATTCAGGAAACTCTGGTCTATAGGCTCATATAAACACGTGTGCATGCGCACACATACTCACCCTGCTGAGTCGTGACACAGCAAGCGATACACAGGTCTTGAACTCATCAGGGTTCTTCTGGCTGAGACAGGTGATCAGGGAGATCGCAGCAGTGACCACACCCTGAAAAACAGAACAGAATCAGAAATCAGAAAGAAGCCTTTTAAAATGCAATAACCACAAAAAAAATGGTTGATCTATAAATGTGTACATTTTACATACATCAACAGATATGTGTGTGAACATCATGAGGTTGTGGTTTCCTATGTGCTAGACTTACCATGTGCTGGTCATTGAGCAGGTGCACCACTCTAGAGGTCCATTCTCCCATGAGCACCAGGTCTGGGGAGGTCTTATACAAACGGAGGAGACAGAGAGCAGCTGACTGTTTCACACTGTCCATCGTGTCCCTGCCATTAGAATAGGAACTACATTAGTTATCTATAGCAACATTTGTCTGGCAAGACACTGCGTGTGAATAAGATCTTAACTAATAGATATCACCATACTTTCCCCAGCTGATTAATCACAGTAAAAATTGGATAAAGACAGGTTCAAAATTTTCATTTCACTGACATAAAAGCTTTTACAGAAGGGATTTTAGATATATTTTTTATCCCTCCATGAATGAGAAAACACTGTCAACAACCAGAAAAAAATAAATTTACACCATAGTTTTAGGAATAAAATATGTGTGTGTGTGTTAGGCTTGCCGCGATAGACGGTGCTGACGGTGATACCAGTGTTAAGCCGCAACACTGATTACGTCACTTGCCCACCGCTGCACTGACCCCCACCGTCGTTTTGATTTTTTGTAGAAATAAAAATAGTTCAGTTCAGTAAAAGAACAGACACTACAATTAAAAACTGAACGCGGCTGCTCAATGCAGCGTGCCGAACGACAGTCGCATCACAGATCAGATTTCATTTTGAAGGAAATCTAGGAAAAGAGGGAACGCCCCCGCGGTGACACCGGTATTACCGGTGTTGTCACACGTCGATTAACCAGTGGGAAAATTTCCTCACCGTCACAATCCTAGTGTGTGTGTGTGTATGGCAAAAATCATAATCACGATTATTTTGGTCAATATTGTAATCACGATTATTTAACACGATTATGAGTGGGTCATATGACCAAAACTTTATATAAGTGATTAATTTAAAGATAGCAATATATATCAAATATACATTTTCAGTAAATAAGGTTGCTGTGACATCTACATTTTAGATACCAGTGAAATTTCACAATTCTCAATAACACAGCAGAATACTAGGGTAACTTATATAAGTAAAAAAATAATAAAATATAACAATCCTCAAAAAGTATTGAAAAATAAACTCAGTAATACAACAAAAACAAAAAGCAAAGGTCAAATACAATAGAAAAAAGATACAAATGAAACAAACAGTGCTTTAAGTTTAAAGTATTCAGCTAACAGCCTACTACAGAAACTGAATAATCAAATATAAAATAAAACAGCACTGTCTTCACTGTAAGAATTAAACTTGCTTTGTGTCTTATTAAAGCTACAAAAGTCCTTCAGTCAAGAACCAGTCATTTTCTCTTTGTATTTTGTGACACATTTTTGTGTGTATTTGACCATTTAGGAACGCACCTTAAGTTAAAAATTCACTTTACTTGTCTGTTTTGTTCCGTGTCAGAGGGCATGCACAGAACAGTGCAAGTTCTCTTTCGTGCTTTTAAAAACACAAATAAATCAAGCACGTCCCATTTTGCGAAAGTCACATTACATGATTTTACTGATTTGCATGTGAAATTGGGCTTTTATGGAGAGTGAAACTGCACCGCTGGAAAGGGGTGGAACAGGGCACAATAATCTTTTTATCTTGATTATTGTATTTTCATAATCGTTGGAAGCCGAAATTGAAATCGAAACTGTATTTCGATTAATTGCACGGCTCTAATGTGTGTGTGTGTGTGTGTGTGTGTGTGTGTATATTAATTAAACAATTAAATGTGTATTTTGGATGTTTTATTTCCACTAGTTTAAAAGAAAACCTGTTATGGAAGCAACATAGGACAAATGGTAACACTTTATTTTATGGACCAATTCTCACTATTAAAGGTGGGGTAAGCGATTTCTGGTAGCCAATGTTGATGTCTGAAATCACAAAAACAATCACCCTACCCCAAAAGGGTCTCGCCCCTATTTTGATAGCTCCGCCCCACACATACGTACGCAACCCAGGCAACGATTAGTTCTGTGAAACAAAGCAAAACCAATGTTACACCGTGTCTACACCGGACGCGAGTGGCGCGGCGTGACAAAATACTGTAGAACTCATTAGAATCAGTGATGCTGTCTACACCATAGATATATATACATATCTATGGTCTACACTGGATGCGGCGCGGCACAACACGACAAATCCCCGACAGAAAACTGCTGCTGCGTTCTATTCATGACGTATTGACACACATTTCAAATGATTTTCAACGGTCGCTTTGTCGCTTTCAGTGTACTAGACAGACTTTAGCTGTTGCGGCGCAGACACGGTGTTACTCACTTTTGTTGGTACCTGCTTTTGTTCCGCAGACGTTTTCCTCTTTTGTTTTTTTATCCGCATTCTCTATCTTTCTGTCGCTCGGCTAATATCCGTCCTGTGCACTGAGCGCTCTCTCCTCCACATCACGAGTAGACATGCCCCTTACTGCTGATTGGCTACAAGTTTGTTTTGCTAGTCGGCCCGAATCAGTTTTCTAAAGCGTTTTTGAAAAATCGCTTACCCCACCTTTAACTAGTTGCTTATTAGCATGCATATTACTATCATATTCGCTGTTTATTAGTACCTATTACGCACATATTAATGCCTTATTCTGCATGACCGTATTTTAGATCCCTTAATCCACCCCTAAACTTAAAGGAACACTCCACTATTTTTGAAAATAGGCTCGTTTTCCAACTCCCCTAGAGTTAAACAGTTGAGTTTTACCGTTTTCGAATCCATTCAGCCGATCTCCGGGTCTGGCGGTAGCACTTTTAGCTGTAGCTTAGCATAGATCATTGAATCTGATTAGACCGTTAGCATCTCGCTCAAAA
>NW_015540942.1:1932912-1933239 GCF_001515605.1 Sinocyclocheilus anshuiensis
ATTCCAGCGTAATAATCAAGGAACTTTGCTGCCGTACCATGGGTGCAGCAGGCGCAATGATATTACGCATATTACGCAACTTCCGTCAACATAACCAAGGTGACCACATTACCAACGTGACCACCTGCTTGCACAGGGAGCGTGCTGGGGACTATTTTCAGTCCTTGCGTAATATCATTGCGCCTGCTGCACCCATAGTACGGCAGCAAAGTTCCTTTTGAAGAGAAAATAATTCTCTTCTGCTCACCAAGGCTGCATCGATTTGATCCAAAGTACAGCAAAAACAGTAACATTTTGAAATATTTTTACTATTTAAAATAACTTTTC
>NW_015540942.1:1933609-1947895 GCF_001515605.1 Sinocyclocheilus anshuiensis
ATTTTAAAATGTGATTTATTCCTGTGATTTCAAAGCTGAATTTTTAGCATCATTACACCAGTCACATGATCCTTCAGAAATCATTCTAATATGCTGATTTGCTGCTCAAAAACATTTATTATGTTGAAAACAAAGGAGTAGAATTTTTTCAGGTTTCTTTGATGAATAGAAAGTTCAGAAGAACAGCATTTATCTGAAATAGAAGTCTTTTGTAACATTATAATCTTTTTGATCAATTTAAAGCATCCTTGCTACATAAAAGTATTATAAATTAAATTAAATTGCAGCGCTAAATAAAATTTCTATCATTTCAAATAGAAATCAGTTATTTTAAATAGTAAAAATAATTCAAAATGTTACTGTTTTTGCTGTACTTTGGATCAAATCGATGCAGCCTTGGTGAGTAGAAGATAATTATTTAAAAAAAAAAAAACATTACAAATCTTACTGCTAAAAAACTTTAGACTGGTAGTGTAGGCTGAATATTCTTATAGATTGAAACAAATGTGCTTCAGCCAGGATAAAGAATATGAGAGAGAAGCTCATTTGCGCGTGATTGCATTTTGGTGTCTGTGTTTCCGACGGAGTCTCCAGAACGCGCGCCGTTAAAGCCCTTTCACACGATTGCAGCATGCGGTAAACCTGCGCGGTTTTAAAACATCTAGGAGCTCACGTCCGCCCTTTGAACACAAGGCTCTCCAGATGTAGGGCTAAATGGGAAAGTTAACAATGGGTCTGTCCAGTAACTAATGATGAACGCACAGTTTGCAGAGAAATATTTCAGTTGTTCACGGTGGACTGTCTGACTTAAAGGGATAGTTCACCCAAAAATGAAAATTTTGTCATCGTTAACACACCCACAAGTTGTTCCAAACCTGTAATAATTTCTTTCTTCTGTTGAACATAAAAGAAGATACTTTGAAGAATGTGGGTAACCAAACAGTTTCTGGTCCCCAATGCCTCTGATAGTCTGATTATTTTTTCTCTACTATGGAAGTTATTGAGGACAAGCAGCTGTTTAGTTACCCACATTCTTCAGAATCTTCTTTTGTGTTCAACAAAAGAAAGAACTTTATGCAGGTTTAGAACAACCTGGGTAAATTATGACAGAATTTTTGGGTGAACCATACCTTTAAAGTGACAGACACATCCGTGCTTCTAAAGGTATAGGCCTATTGTTTTATTAAAATTGGGATAGTCTGTTAATATGATATTCCATACATTATCAGAGCTTGGTAGACATAATTATTATATTTTTACACATTATTAGACAAGCGGTTTCCCCGGTAATGGCTGTAATCAAAGCAGCTCTGGTCATGAACGCTACTTTATCAGATAAAAATGAAAATGTCACCGAAACTTTCTCTGAAGTCGGTTCCCTTCAGAGATTCATTCATATAAAACACCTGCGCTGCGTTTTGATTTTGAAATGTGCAGTGCTCACGCTTATTCAACGAAATCAAATGCCACAAATAAATCAATGTATGGGAAACACTGGTAATGTACGTATATCAAAATATTGGAAATGTGTTTAAAAATCATATCACCGTTATTGAAAGAAAATATATCGCGATACATATTGATATTGAATTATTGTCCAGCCCTAATTTCTTGTTTCTTACATGTGACACCACAAATACACACTTCCTTTTTTATTAATCCTCTTTTTCCCCACATGCAAGTTCCTTCAACCTAAATCCATCAACCTAAATCCCTAACTTTTGCCCTCTCACTCAATCCTTCCAACCCAAAAGTTGCTCACCCAGCCACAAGGATGCGAGGAATCTCTCCAGCGAAGGCCTCGGCCATCTCTCTGCTGCCCACGTTGGCGATGCAGTGCAGAGCCAGACACATGAAGGTGGGGTTTCGGCTGGACAGGTCGTTCTTGATGGCATTGTTAATCAGCCTGATCAGTTCACTGTTACTGTTCACCAGCACAGAGATGAACAGATATCCCTGGAGCACAGAAAAAGAGGCAGGAACAAAAGAAAGCTGATGGTTATGCTTTATGTTTTGCACACACACTAAGGCCAAATGACGGTAATGTACAGTAAAGCTGAAATGAAGACAGCGTCACTGAAGAACTGTCATATTCAAACAGGCTCAGAGCGGCAGCCCTGCAAGCTCTTTGGATAAGCACTAAACCACGAGGGAGAGATTTTCCCCCTCGCTGAGCTAATGTGCCTCCCTCACTGCTGCAAGGGTAGAAGCTCTCTTGAATTGCTTCTTTTCCACTCTCACTGCATCATGATGTTGTACGTGCTTTTAAAGTCTGGACGTTTGGAGGAATGTGTCTTGCAAAACGATCAGAATCATCTGAATTATACTATAATCAGCTAGCAAAATTCAATAATTCGCTCCATTCAGTGTATCAAAACTCCATTATTACAGTTCACTGAATTTTACAAGAATGCAATCTTCACTCTGGTAGCCTTTGCTTAGAATTTTACAAAAACGCTGATTGCCTGTTCCCGGGTGACTTTTACTTTTTATTTTATTTTTATTTCTCTGCCATGTATCGGTACATAACTATATTGTAAATTATAGTGCCTTTTGCTTATTAGTCTGTTTGTTTGTTGGTTTTACTGTAACCAGTAAAATAAATTTACTTTGTTCGTTATATATAAAAAAATAAATAACAGAAGAAAAAAAAAGAAGAAAAAAAAAACTTCTGCGGCAAAATTCAGCATCCAAGACATAGCATATCATGTATCAGAAGAGCAGCGGAATTTTCCGGCTAATGGTTGCGTTGAAACTGTTAGCTGTAGGCTGTGACTCATTGTTTAGTTTGAGAGACCAAATCTTACCACACAGCAGGCCGTTCAGTGACCTAAATCACATTTCTAATGTGCTTATAAGTCTCCTTTTAACAATCACAGAAAACTATAAGATGCCGTTTAGAGTTCTATATAAGGAAATTGGTATTCATTTGAGTGAAGAAACTCTGAATATTTGGGCTGGGCTCACATGAAACTGAATATTGTATTGAATGTATTTGACCCGTATGGAGGAGTAGGTCAAAACATGATGACATCACCTCATTCTTCAGCAATATACTATAATGTCTTGCAGTGAAAAGGACTTTAACAAAGGCTAACAAGATGCATGACTTCGTCTTATTTCTAGTTTATGTCAGTGTTTAAAATTGCAACAGGAAACAAAAGATCTGGTGTGCTCTACAACCCTTCCACAATTCATCAGCACTATGTAAATGCCATGTGCAGCATTATCCAAGAACAAATGCTAAGGCCATGTGGAGTTTAGTGACAACACATGTTGTCGTCTAGTTTGCATTGTAAATGTTATTTTAATGCTTTTCCTTTTCAAGCAAAAAGATAAGCTGACTTAAAATGGCCCTCAGTTTGTTGTCCTTTTAGAACCGAAACATGCTCAGATTGACCAGATTCTGCCCTGCTTCTGTCAGTGTTACCCTGTGGAGAGCTGCGTGGCTGATGGCAGTGTGGCTGCTAGAGTGGGTATTTGATCAGCAGGAGATAATTAGACCTCATGGTAGGTCTACATGGCATGGAGTGCCACTAAGCCTCTTTGACAAGCTAAAAGCACATCTGTTGCTCACTCTCACTAGCTAGGGCCATGCTCATCAGATGTTCACATCTATAAAAGACAATTTTCACAAGGGTAAAACTGCAGAGTAATAAAATTCAGATACTTTTTGTAACTGTAGTTTGGGGTCGGTAAGATTTGTAAACATGTTTTTTAAATAAGTCTCTTTATTCTCAACTAAGCTGCATTTATTTGATCAAAAATGCAATAATATTGTGAAATATCATTACAATTTACAAAAATGTAATTTATTTCTGTGAAGACAAAGCTGAATTTTCAGCAGCCATTACTCCAGTCGTCAGTGTCACATGATCCTTCAGAAATCATTCTAATATGCTGATTTGCTCAAGAAACATTTCTAATTATCAATGTTGAAAACAGCTGTGCTGCTTAACATTTTTGTGGAAACCAGGTTTTTTTCATGATTCTTTGATGAATAGAAAGTTCTAAAGAACAGCATTTACATAAATCAGAAAACTTTTATAACATTATAAATATCTTAACTGTCACTTTCGATGAATTTAATGCATCCTTACTAAATATTAATTTATTTTTTTAAAACTCCCCAAAATTTGAGGATATTTGTAGTTTTGTAGTTTATATTGGTAGTTACACCTCAGAAGCTGTTAACACTGCACACTGGATCTGTTTGTTCCAACAGTGTAATGTAGTCAATATCCTGCATATCATTTGCACAAGTAATGATTTACATGTCTCTATGCAGACAAAAGAGAGTATCTCTCATTGAAAGAAGAGAAAACTGAAAACATTTAGTCTTTGCTGAGGTTCATTCATGATATCTAGCTGAACTCATGAGGAGTGTCAGATAACATAAGCACGTAAGAGGCATTACAAACTATTATATTTTCTTGTATAAGCGGTGTTCGAAACTGCACACTTTGGCTTATTCACCAGTAAATGCATTGTGAATGCCACATGAATGCCAGGATAAATGAATGAATTCAGACACTACTGCACTTTGTGTACCTTATAATCCTGATATGCAACTATTTCCTGTACAGTTCTCATATTTTGCATAATTTCCTTATACATTTGGTCCACTTCACTGGCCAAACAGTGCAATTAATCTGCCTGTGAGCGGCAGTAAAGTGTGCAATAACTTACCAGAAAAATACATGCTTGCAAACACTCACAAAGTCAACAGTGACAATTCCAAAAAACAAAAAAGACAAACAAAAAACATTTCAAAACACCTTAACACAACACTCCTTCAAGATTTTAAGGGTGCTTTCACACCTGTAGGTCGATTGCTTTGTTCCGAAACAGGGATTAAAATTATTACAATGTTGTTTTTTATTCTTGGTGCGGTTCGCTTTCATACGGCAATGTTTCTAAACGGACCAAATTTGTTAATACAAGTCACGTGCGAGTAAACTGTTGTCTCATTGGTCAAAGTTCCATGGTTTATTTTCTGAGATTCCACTTAGCTGTCACGGCTGTCATCCGTCAGGATGGAACGACAACAGTTTTTTTTTTTTTGTCTTATATTAATTTATCATTTTGAGCAGGAGTCCAGGATTCATCTGGAAAACATTTTTAAAATGCACCTACTAGGAAGAAGAGCAATAAGACGGCATTATAAAATGAAAAAGTTCCCTTTTTTATTTTGAATGGCAAAGACGTGCTCACCCACAGACATTCACAGGTTCATTTTGAAGTATTAGCAAAACAACAAAGCTAATGCTTTTCACGGAACTTACGTAATTACCCATTATACATTGTGATATAGCCTGGTTCGTTGGTCCGTTAGATCGGATTGCTTTCTTACTACAACCGAACCGCTCCAGAGTTCGTTTTCAATCGAGCCGAGACCACCTCGTTCAGGCAATCTCGGACCGACTGTTTTGGCGTGGATCCTGGCACGATTGCCGTGTTCACATATGCCCAAACTAACCGAGCTAAGGGGGGGAAACGCGCCAGGTTCCGAAAACAACGAGCCAGGTGTGAAAGCACCCTAATATACACATCCATACACAGTAGGATATTTGAGATGGTTTTACTCACAATCTGTTTCTCAGTGTACTTGTTGGAGCTGAGCAGGTTGACAGCCTCCATGTGGCCGAAGTCAATGTCATGGCCCAAAAGGAAGATGAAGAGCAGCTTGCACACATACTTCTTCTTGCTGTATCCATCCAAAGCCTTGTCTCCTTTAAATTTTGAGCGGATGTTGGCCAACTCTTTATTTATGCGTTTGATCTCGGCCTCCTTACTCTTACCTGGAGAGAGAAACAAAAAACAGGGAGCCTCAGACAACAGGATTTCAATTGACACTGCAGAACAACTGGTTATCACTGGGTGATCTGAACAAATCAGAAGACAACACAAGCTGACAAAATGCCCGGCTGCTGATGATAACTTGCCTCAAATGGACATAACTATTTGCATTTACCACAGTACAGCTTAGACAGTATAACTGTGCTATGAGCTCTTTAGGCATGAAAAATATGCATATTTCCATGCCATTATTTTCACATTCAATTATTCTTGTATAAAACTGTATTTAAAAAGTTATAAATCAAAATGCTTAATGCATCTTTAAAAATTCTATAAATGAGTTTCAAGGATGTTCATAATCAGTATTAGGGCTGTGCGACATGGAAAAAAAAAACTATTGCGATTTCGATTTTAATCACGATTTTGACACATGCTTCACAGTCATTAATGCATTCAGTGTGAACTTGAAACATATTTCCAAAAGAAAACCAATTTGAGCTTTATCAAAAAGCTGTAACATGTCTCCAGAACAGACATAAGGCAAAATAATCACTAAGTATAATCACAGAATAAAGTCCTTGGAAAGTTTAAAGTTTTCACAAAGTCTAGCAAACCCAAACCACACAATACATCACTAATTTTCACCCTTGCATGACAAAAATCATGTTCTTGCAACTACATATCCAAAATCCACCAAAATTTTGTACAGCTCATTATTTAATGTTTTCTCTCATTCACCGCAACTACACCATCAACCTGTAGGTTAAACCATTTCTAATGCAGATTTGCTTTATTCAACATCAAGAAGATCAGGCCCTTTCTTTCGGAACATGCTTCACAACTCCTTCTTCGAGCTCTTGTTCTGTCAAGGCTGGACTATTGCAATGCTCTCTTGGCAGGTCTTCCAGCCACTTCTATCAAACCTTTACAATTAATCCAGAACGCGGCAGCAAGATTAATTTTTAACGAGCCGAAAAGAATGCACATCACACCTCTGTTTATCAATTTGCACTGGCTACCAATAGCTGCTCACATAAAATTCAAGGCATTTGCCTACAAAACCATCACTGGCTCTGCACCCCTTTACCTAAATTCATTATTTCAGACTTATGTGCTCTCTAGAAGCTTGCGTTTTGCAAGTGAACGTCGCTTTACTGTGCCATCCCAAAGAGGCGCAAAATCACTTTCACGGACTTTTAAATTAACTGTTCCCTCCTGGTGGAATGACCTGCCCAACTCAATCCAAGCAGCTGAGTCCTTAGCCATCTTCAAGAATCGGCTAAAAACACATCTCTTCCATCTTTATTTGACCCTCTAACTCTAGCACTCTATATTCTAATTCTATTCTTTATAAAAAATATTTAAAAAAAACATCTTGCCCCTTTTAGACTTGCACTTTATTTATTTACTAACTCTTTAAAAAAAAAAACCTAACACTAGCTTCTCTAATCTTTTTGTATTCTATCTATTTGTTTTCTTTTTATTTATTATACAATTACCAAAAGCAAAAAAGGCTTCTAACACTAGCTTGCTCTATTCTTTTTCTATTCTATCTGTTTTCTTTTTATTATATGATTTAAAAAAAAACTTGCTACGTGTACTGCATTAAGTTAACTGAGACTTGCTATAGCACTTGCATATCATTGCTCTTGTGTTGATTTTGATTGATTGATTGATTGATTGTTGATTGTAAGTCACTTTGGATAAAAGCATCTGCTAAATGTCTAAATGTAAATGTAATTCTCGCTCCATCAATCACCCTTGGGCAAACCATCAGATTTCTTATTTTCTCCAATGTTACTCATGTACAACAGATAAATATTCACTCTGCTTTGCATATGCACTTTTCAAGAAGGGATCTGATGACATCCTCGTAACTGCTGACACATGAGATAATGCTAGAAGGAAAATAAAACCAAATGTAAAAAAAAAAGAAAGAAAAAAAAAACTGTCTTGCTTATGTTGAACAGCTTTGCATACAAGTACTATTATATTTTGGTGAAATATAGTGTCTGCTCTGTCTTTTTTGATACTATTATCATCCAGTACTATGAGTCATTACCAGGGTTCTCATGTCATGTACACAAAAAAATACATTTCCTATGCACAAGTCAAACTAACTGACCATGCGCGTATGCTTTTACTGGTGTTGTAGTTTTAATGATTCCAATAGGACACTAATGAATTACACTACGTTTAGAAATCCACTTTTTGATGAATGCATCAAAATGTAATTTGCAGTGACCACCAGTTTTATAAGAATTGCAACAGACCCACTAATGTTGCAATTATGGCAGCGAGTTGTGTATTCGAGTTGTGTTTCAGTAGCTACAGGTAGCAAGTCATTCATTTTTTGTTTATGAACTAAATGAGAGTAGAGCAAGACAGACGGACAAGACACAATTCAGGCTGGATTTGATATGACAATTTATATTTTTATTTTAAAACATATATAAGATATTTGACAGTTATGCCAAATTGCCACTGAGGTGTCATCAAATACTTGATAAGTTTTAACAACTTCATTTTTGACATTTCTTTATTTTTGATATACATTTTATTTTTTTCAACAGTTTATGTACCTAATTTTGTTGTGTATGTCCTAATACTAATTTTGCACATTTTAGAGAGCACAGAGGACTGAAAAACTTTCTTGACTGTTGTCATTACTTATCTCATTATCTGTAGAGCTGTCATTAGACGATTGATGATCTCATGTGTGACTCATTTGTTTTTTCTTTATATCACTTAAAAAATTAAATTGATTTTTGACTTTTTTGTTGTGGATGTCCCAATTGGAATACCCGATTTCCAATTTTCAGAGAGTTCAATTAAATGTTCATGTTGTATTTTGTTAGCATTTTTGAATTAATAAAAATGTAACTGGTTATGTAATATAGGCACATAACATCGTAATATCGATATATTGATCACAGGCCCCTGAATCAAATCAAATAATATCACCGCATGTTTTGAGGTACAGGCAAGCATCACTTTGCTGAGAGGGAATTAATGTCAGATCGTATCGTGATAAAACATCTGATTTACACCCCAACTGAGTACAACATCTCCTTAAACACATGCAATACCCACTATGCCATGACTCTTACTTGAACATTAAAAATTTTAGTACAGAAGCCACGCATTTTTATGCATGAGGGCCTAAAATAAAGTGTGGACATATGCAGGTATATATGAGCCAGTAAAAGAATAAGGCAGCATGCCATATATATAAAACTTTTGTGTATGTGGTGCTAAAATATAATGCAAGTCACAAACTACAAATTACACAGTATATGTGCAAAAATCACTCTCATTTATCACTAATATCACAAAAATTATCCCAAAAAGTTATCTTCGAATTGGAATCACGCATGTTTTCATACTTTTAGATGTTTAACAGAAAATGAGGATGAAAAAACTCACGAAAATCAATCTTATTTGCAGCCATTCTTTAAAACTACACAAAATTACTAGGAACTCAAACTCCTAACACAAAGAAAGCCTTTTAAGATTCAAAAGGTAAAATTAGAGGTACAAAATAAGCAGAAGATTACAGACACATCTGTAACACTCCTATAATGCTGAGCTCAAGGCGACAGCTTGATAATTGGATTATCGTGAAGAACACATCTGAATCGAGTCCTCTTGGCGAGCAGCGATATCAACCGCTAGTCAAGGTGACGAAAGCAACCGAGACTAGACAAGACATGCTGGATAAACCATCTGCAGTGAAACACGGTTTTCGGTGGCGGCCTAGCGGGCTCTCTGACGATAAAGCATCACTCCATCACCGGAGCTAAAGCTAACGGGCCTGAGTGATCGGCGAGATTACGTTTATGACCTCCTTCACCAAGAGTCACTCATCTGACCTGCACGATTTAACCTTTAATCCTGGTTAAAAAGCATCACGGAGCAAAGCAGAAGCCATTTGATCCAGTTTAGGGCGTATATAGGAAGAGTTCAGTACAGCTGTTCACATAAGAAAATGAGGTGGTGTTCGAGTGTGACAGGGACACTTACAGTTTCTGATGTCCGATATGAACACAGCTAATCCTCGCATTCCATCTCCCTTCGACACAGCCGGCATGTTTGCTCGTTTTTTCTCTAAAAAGCCGGCTTCAACACGAAACAAATGACTTTCAGATGTTCAGAGGTGCAGGTTAAATAGGCGGCGATTTGAGTTCAAATGCACCGAGCTAGCGGGCTAACTCACACTTGAGCTGCGAATTTAGTCCTGAATTCAATTGTAAGCGCTTGTAAAGCACACAAATAATGTAGCCGCGGGTGTTTATGAAGAAAAGAGGTGGATGCAGTGGGTGAGAGAGAAGCTGGGAAGTCAGCGCGACTGGTGTTTCCGTTGGCTAATTCATTCAATCCCGTGAACTCTCGTCAATGGGAAAACGATGGAAAGGCACGAGCTTACGTTGCGGTAATGACTAATTAAAAAACAAGCCACCGTGTTGTTTTTAATTTATGATTACGCGCCTATATGTCGATGGTGTTAAAATAACAATTGATTCCTCTCTGACTTTGAGTCACGCACGGCAAGCTAGCCAAACAGCTAGCGAGCTGGCTAGCTCAATCAAATGTTAGAATACATCACCCAAATGACCGCAATAGGACAGCGGGGAACCCTGCTTGCTGACGAACTAATCTGACAGACCTGTTTCTCGAGGAAAAGATCGCTGTGGACTATAATTAGCCGTCAATAATGTACGAGACTTTTCGTTCGGTCGCTGTACCCGGACGGAGCTCGTGACAGAACGGGCACTGAGCTCGCTCCAGCGCTTCCTCCCCACATGTCCCGCCTCCAGCCCGCTTCTCCTGCTCTGATTGGTTAGTTGCGCTTCTGTCCCTGTCATTCAGTACACCATTTGTCCGTTCATACGTCAGTTACATTTTATGACCATTTTAATTGGATTGAAGACAAGATCGACACTGTTGAAAGTATCAAAGTGCAAGTAGGTGGGAATGGTGATAAATTGCTAAAAGAGAGGTTGTAAATTACATTAATTAAATCTGACGACTGTTTTTTCATGTGTAAAGCTGATTATTGAAATAGTTTGATATTGATTGTGTGAAGGGGATAAACAAATATTTATATAAGTTAATCGTACAACTCTATCATCTTTGTCCATCCATCCATCCATCCAATATCTATCTATCTATCTATCTATCTATCTATCCATCCGTCCGTCTGTCTGTCTAAAATGACAGCTGAGTTTTTACCTTGGGGGGCTTCTTGTCCCAGGTTATGGGTCATCTTACTCAGTAATACAGCAAGACGGCACCTATCAGTTTTGTGCAACTAAACTAGCAAATTACCCCATAATATATTAGATGATACATCATCATCATCCTGTACACGGTAAACTCATATCTATATTTGTTACAATTTATCAGTGAATGCACACTATTCTCAAGGCATCTTCATTTAACATTAATGTGTAGTAGCATCTTTGGCAAATAGGCTTCTCGTGGCTCGGTTTGATTTAAAAGGATAGTTCGTCCAAAAAACAAAATTCTGTCACCATATACTCACCACGTTATTCCAAACTGTATGACTTTTTTATTCTGTAAAACACAAAATAGAAGATATTCTCAAGAATGTTGTGGTTTAAACAACATTTATTATGATTGTAAGAACAAAATTTTTTCAAAATATTTTCTCATCTTCAACAGGAAAAAAAAAAAAGAAATAGGCCTACATTAAAATTCTAGGGAGACAGGAGGAGAGGCTTTTAATTTTTAAAATTTTAAATGTGTCTATATCTAATGTGCTTATGTTTTTTTCTTTTGACCTGTTTTAGTTTGGTCAGTATTCTCTCTCTCTATCGATAGATAGACACAGACAGACAGACAGACAGACAGACAGATAGATAGATAGATAGATATTTAGACGTTATTATATAGTTTGCTAAAACGTTTTTGTAAACGTATGGTCACTTACATCAGTCCAACCCTCATAACTAGCTTACCTGAAAACAATGGAATCATAATTCGCAAATAACCTGTAATTTAACATTTGTATGAAATAATAAATTAGTGATCGCGCTACAGTTTGATCCAATGAAAGTCACGTTTCAAAAGAGAGGAAAAAATGCCAAGAAGTTGAGCCTACGACGGAGAGCTGCAAGAAAGTGGGCGGAGCCTACAGTGAATCCCATGATTGCCGTCCAATCAAATCATTTAGTGAAGGCAAAGAGGCGGGAGCAAAACAAGTGTGTTTTACACGAGCTGTGCTGCTGCAGTCGTCGTGGAATCCAGTTTACCGAAATGGCGGAGACAGCAGACAGAATGGAGGTAAGCTGGAGCCACTCAAGGCCATTTCGCCTAGAACACATCCGATGGCAAACAGCTATTTACGATAGTTAGAATTAATATGCCAACTTTATTTGTTACGTCTAAACTACTATTCTGTAGTCGTTTAACGGGTTTGGTTGCTGCGTATGTAACAGTTAGTTATCAGGTGGGTAGAAATGTGCGCACACGCATCTTGAGCATCCATTTTAGCCTGCCGCGAATAATTCATTCATTTAGCATCACATGTCTGCTATTGCTAATTGGCTAAAATTAGTTAATACAGAGGTTTTTTTAATGCTACGTGTAACCAATTGATGTATTATGGAACTGGATTTAGTAATATCTGTGTCCTGTTAGCTAGTTCCTCGTTCAGCTTCCATGAGGGTCATTTAGAGCACGCTGGCGGCTGCTTGATGACTTCTTGTTGGGTACGAGACCGCATGGGACGGGACACCGCAGCCTGATGGCTGTGATCTACTCGATTACTATTTATTACAGCTTCGTTCACGATTAATCCGTTGTTAGTAACCAGATTGCTGTAATTGGCGGTGTGGCCAATTAAATGTTGTTTCGCAACCACGTTTTTGCCCACGTGCATTTAGTTCAAAAGTTTCAGCGGTCTTATGACTCTATAAAAACGATTATTCTCATTTAAAAGGCGAGTATTACCGCATCTTTGCTTCTCTAATGAATTTAAAGTTGTGTGGGTAAAAATACGTTCATGAGTTTGAACTACCATAAATTGTCTTAACTGGTTTTAAAGAGGCAATGCTGGTCTAGAATTTGCTCAATAGTAGTAGTAGTAATGGTAGCGGATTTTGATTGGTCACAGTGGTTTGAATCTTTTGAATCCATTTACCAAAAAGGTTTGTTCTTTGTTCGTCAGTAAATCTTTCTACAGGTTACAGTTGGTGATGACAAGTGATTATTTTGTGGCTAGCAAGTATCGAATCCTTTATTCTATTCGTTACAATGAAAGTAATGCGTGACCGACATAAGTTTTGTCCTTTGTTAAAGGAGTCATATGATGCGATTTCAAGTTTTCCTTTCTTTTTGGAGTGTTACAAGCTGATTGTGCATAGATAAGATCCCTGAAGTTGCAAAGACTAAAGTCTCAAAACCAAAGAGATATTCTTTATCAAAGTTAAGACTCTGCCACGCCCCCCTAAAACGGCTCGTTCTAACACGCCCCCACATACCTACCTCACTGTGGAAATATTTGCATAATGCTGCCCAAATGTGCACGCAAAGAAAGAAGGCGTGGTTTCAGTAACCGCAGTTAGTGTTGAAGCAGCCATGTCAGGGAGACACTGTGTTTCTAGGCGAAAGCAAAAGCACTTTATTTGGCCTTCCGAAAGTAGATGCATTTAGGAATCTTTAATGATCTTTAAAAAAGCATCATATGACCCCTTTAAAATTTGCGCATATACAAATCGTTTAAGAGACACCACAAAATGTTGAAGCATTGTACAGAATTCCTCACAATTAGCAACAAAACAGATTTATTGACCACCTTGTCTAGCTGGGTTTTTGTCTTCTCTTGATAACTTTTTAAAATTGTATTTAACATACAAAAGACACTGCCTAATCTTAATCCTAAAATCTTATACTTTGTTTCATAGTGTATAATTTGATTTTTTCTTTTAAATAGGTGTCCCAGGGAGAGAGTTCAGCAAAACCTGCAGCAGAAGACATGACCTCCAAAGACTACTACTTTGATTCCTATGCACACTTTGGTATTCATGAGGTACAGTCTTATTGGTCCATCATGTTTCATGAATAGTGGTACAATTACACATTCATATCTGTGATCAATGTAAACCCATTCTGTGTCCACAGGAGATGCTAAAGGATGAAGTTCGTACTCTGACGTACAGAAACTCCATGTTCCACAACAAGCATCTCTTCAAGGATAAGGTGGTGCTGGATGTGGGAAGTGGAACTGGCATCCTTTGTATGTTTGCAGCCAAAGCTGGAGCCAAGAAAGTTATTGGGGTGAGTGTAAATCCTACCTGTTTATGTAAATGTCACCTCATTGTTTTCAACAGCCGAGTTTTTGTTGTGGATACTGACTGGTTTAGTTGAATGAGGCTCTTGCCCGTCCTGTCAAGGTGATGGGTAGGTGATCATGCTGTGCTTTTCTCAGATTTTACTTTTTTTTTTTTTTTTTTTTTTTTTTTT
>NW_015540942.1:1950882-1954503 GCF_001515605.1 Sinocyclocheilus anshuiensis
GTTACATTTCCGACAAGTGCTTGTGGTGTTCGGCCAATCACAATGCACTGGGTCAGCTGGCCAATCAGAGCAGACTGCACTTGTCGGAAGGAGGGACTTTGTAGAAAACGAAGCGTTTGAGAGAGGCGGGGCATAGAGGACCTACAATAATGTACAGTATTTGAAAAATAATGTGTTTTTTGAACATTAAATCATGTCAACATATTCTGTTACACCAAATACACAAAATAATGATCTTTAAAAAAGCATCATATGACCCCTTTAAAATTTGCGCATATACAAATCGTTTAAGAGACACCACAAAATGTTGAAGCATTGTACAGAATTCCTCACAATTAGCAACAAAACAGATTTATTGACCACCTTGTCTAGCTGGGTTTTTGTCTTCTCTTGATAACTTTTTAAAATTGTATTTAACATACAAAAGACACTGCCTAATCTTAATCCTAAAATCTTATACTTTGTTTCATAGTGTATAATTTGATTTTTTCTTTTAAATAGGTGTCCCAGGGAGAGAGTTCAGCAAAACCTGCAGCAGAAGACATGACCTCCAAAGACTACTACTTTGATTCCTATGCACACTTTGGTATTCATGAGGTACAGTCTTATTGGTCCATCATGTTTCATGAATAGTGGTACAATTACACATTCATATCTGTGATCAATGTAAACCCATTCTGTGTCCACAGGAGATGCTAAAGGATGAAGTTCGTACTCTGACGTACAGAAACTCCATGTTCCACAACAAGCATCTCTTCAAGGATAAGGTGGTGCTGGATGTGGGAAGTGGAACTGGCATCCTTTGTATGTTTGCAGCCAAAGCTGGAGCCAAGAAAGTTATTGGGGTGAGTGTAAATCCTACCTGTTTATGTAAATGTCACCTCATTGTTTTCAACAGCCGAGTTTTTGTTGTGGATACTGACTGGTTTAGTTGAATGAGGCTCTTGCCCGTCCTGTCAAGGTGATGGGTAGGTGATCATGCTGTGCTTTTCTCAGATTTTACTTTTTTTTTTTTTTTTTTTGTCTTTTTTTCCCCAGTAAATCCTACCGGTTTATGTAAATGTCACCTCATTGTTTTCAGCAGTTGAGTTTTTGTTATGGATACTGACTAGTTTAGTTAAATGGGGTTCTTGCCCATCCTGTAAAGGTGCTCATGCTGTGCTTTTGTCTGATTTTGCATTCTTTTGTCATTCGTTCCCCAGATTGAGTGCAGCAGTATATCAGACTATGCTGTGAAGATTGTGAAGGCCAACAAGTTGGATCATAGTAAGAACTTATAGCTCTTGACTGACTTATTTTTCTCACACCTCATATGCACAGCACATTTGTGACGATCTTTTGAGCTAAACTTACTGTATCGTGAGTTATGTACCTCAAGTCCTTAACCTAATTTTCCCTGTCCAGTCGTTACCATCATTAAAGGCAAAGTGGAAGAGGTTGAGCTTCCCGTGGAAAATGTAGACATAATCATCTCTGAGTGGATGGGCTACTGTCTCTTCTACGAATCCATGCTTAACACTGTCATTTATGCAAGAGACAAATGGCTGGTGGGTGTATGCTAATGTCCTTTTAAAGTGTTGGAGTGTTGAAGCTGTTCACTATAAAAATTGTGCATGCTGACCATAATATGATTAATGTTCATGTTGCCTATTTGTTTTTCTTTTTTAGAAACCTGATGGC
This sequence comes from Sinocyclocheilus anshuiensis, assembly GCF_001515605.1. Lineage (NCBI taxonomy): Eukaryota > Metazoa > Chordata > Actinopteri > Cypriniformes > Cyprinidae > Sinocyclocheilus > Sinocyclocheilus anshuiensis. The sequence goes on from NW_015540942.1 coordinate 1,952,563, forward strand.
CTGATTTTCCCTGACAGAGCCACGCTCTATGTCACTGCTATTGAGGACCGACAGTACAAGGACTACAAAATTCACTGTACGTGTCAATCTCTGAATGCATTTGAGGCCTTTTCAGCTGTGTCTGAAATAAGACACCATTTCATTTATTTTGTTTTGTTTGCATTTTCAGGGTGGGAGAATGTTTATGGCTTTGATATGTCCTGTATCAAGGAAGTGGCCATTAAGGAGCCACTAGTGGATGTTGTTGACCCCAAACAGCTCGTTAGTACTGCCTGCCTCATTAAGGTTAGTTTACTCAAAATTGTCAATTACTCATAATCATATACTCCAATTATATGAAGTGTTTGGTTTTTATATAACCCCTGCTTGCTTATTTTTTCAACCCTACTGATTCTCTTGGTTCATTAGGAGGTGGACATCTACACAGTGAAGATTGAGGACCTGTCCTTCACGTCACCTTTCTGCCTGCAGGTGAAAAGGAACGACTACATTCATGCGCTGGTAACCTACTTTAACATAGAGTTCACTCGCTGCCACAAGAGGACAGGCTTCTCTACTAGTGAGTGCTGTCTTTGTTGGAATGACTACATTCATGCGCTGGTAACCTACTTTAACATAGAGTTCACTCGCTGCCACAAAAGGACAGGCTTCTCTACTAGTGAGTGCTGTTTTTGTTCTTCCCCTCTCTCTACCACATTTTTCACCATGAGTTTTTTAAATTATAAATGAGCCCTTGAAAAACAAAGTGCATTTGTCTTTTAGGCCCAGAGTCTCCTTACACTCATTGGAAGCAGACTGTGTTCTACCTTGATGACTATCTGACGGTTAAGACCGGAGAGGAGATCTTTGGCACCATCAACATGAAACCCAACGTCAAGAATAATGTAAGCCCCCACCTGCACTTAATATTCTAAAATCGCACTTAGAATAGAATCTTACATGAAAGTGTAGGAAAATCTATTTTATAATTAGCTATTGTATTACAATAAAATAAGTTCCTAGAAATATGCATACACTACTGTTAAAGTTTTGTCTCTAAGATGTTCTTTGTTTTTATAAAAAAAAAAAAACTAGTAGTCTTGGTCACCAAGGTTTTTTTGTTGTTTGTTTGTTTGGTTTTTGTTTTTAAGTACAGTACTATTGTGAACAGGGTTCCTACGGGTCCTTGAAAGTTTGAATCTGAAATGTTGTTTTTTTTTTTCAAGGCCCTGCAAAGTTTTTGAAAATAAACATGCATAGATACAGGTCTTTGAAAGTGCTTGAATTTATTTTGTGCAAGAAGTTTTCTGGAAAAAAATCCATATTATTCCCTCTGGTCCGCTAATGTATTATTTCGCCAACACTTCGTGGCCTATGCAAACTAGCTTGCTTGATTTATGTTAGTTACGTGCATTTACGCGTTACGTTAAGTGTTTCCCGCGTGAGGTACTTTGTGTTGTACATTGCCATTACGTTCACGCGCGCATGAAACCTACTATGATGGTACCTCAAAGTTTCACAGACACACCGTGAAATTAATGTTGAATTGCTTTGCTTGTTAAGATAATGTAAACCCATGAGGCAAGGAAAACTTATTATATTGTGTATGAAAAGCATATTCATATATCCTAAATCTTCTGGTTACATGAGCCTAAACTCTTTTCAATAAAATCCATGCAAAAGTTAATATCAGATCATTTTAGAATACAGTATATGCTGTACCGAATATTCGACGACAATTAGAATATCAGATCTCTGTCATATGGCCAGAAAAATGTAAAAAAAAAAAATGTTTTGCATATTTGTGTATATGCATGTTTGACACATGAAAACTGTAACACTGTATCTTACAAGGTAACACGATGTAACATTGCTCTCACTTGAAATGTGTCCCCACATTAAGTCCTTGAATTTGAGGGTATTGGACCTGGATTTGAAGTTAACCAAGGTGTGGGAACCCTG
>NW_015540942.1:1954568-1961953 GCF_001515605.1 Sinocyclocheilus anshuiensis
TTGAAAGTGCTTGAATTTATTTTGTGCAAGAAGTTTTCTGGAAAAAAATCCATATTATTCCCTCTGGTCCGCTAATGTATTATTTCGCCAACACTTCGTGGCCTATGCAAACTAGCTTGCTTGATTTATGTTAGTTACGTGCATTTACGCGTTACGTTAAGTGTTTCCCGCGTGAGGTACTTTGTGTTGTACATTGCCATTACGTTCACGCGCGCATGAAACCTACTATGATGGTACCTCAAAGTTTCACAGACACACCGTGAAATTAATGTTGAATTGCTTTGCTTGTTAAGATAATGTAAACCCATGAGGCAAGGAAAACTTATTATATTGTGTATGAAAAGCATATTCATATATCCTAAATCTTCTGGTTACATGAGCCTAAACTCTTTTCAATAAAATCCATGCAAAAGTTAATATCAGATCATTTTAGAATACATTATAGAATGTACTGAATATTCTTCAGTTTTATGCAAAACAGAAACACGACAAATAGAATATCAGATCTCTGTCATATGGTCTAAAATAAATGCAAAAAAAAGAAGCTTTTTTGCATGGTTTTGACACATGAAAACTGTAACAATGTATCATACAGGGTAATACGATGTAACCTTGCTCTCACTTGAAATGTGTCCCCATATTAAGTCCTTGAGTTTGAGGGTATTGGACCTGGAAAGTCCTTGAAAGGTCCTTGAATTTGAAGTTAACCAAGGTGTGGGAACCCTGTGTGAAATTTATAATTAAACTTTTCTATTTTGATATTAAAGAATTTAATCCTCTGGGAAAGCTGAATTTTCAGCAGCCATTGTTCTAGTCACATGATCCTTCAGAAATCAGTCTAATAAACAGCATTTGCTTGAGATAGAAGTCTTTTGTAATGTAAATGTCTTTACTGTCATTTTTGATCATCCTTGCTGATGTTAATTTTTCAATTGGAAAAAAAAAATACTTACTGACCCAAGACTTTTGAATGGTAGTGTATAATTTTTTTTTAAAACTATAACAAAAGTGATATTTCTATAAACAGTAGAGCATTGTTGCAGCATAACTTAAAACACAAGCATCAAAAGTAAATTCTTTTCATGCCTTTAATTTTTGCTGAATATTAGTAGCAGCAATATGAAGATTTTCACTACTTTACAGTTTTAGTTTTTAAATTAAACCTCTTGAATGTCATAAGTTGTCAATAAGAGGATGTTGGTACGGTTCTACAGATCTATGCATGGTTCACATTCCCTGACCATTAAGTGGATATTCATAATTACGTATACCTTTCTTTTTTCCCCTATTTTCCAGAGAGACCTGGACTTTACCGTTGACCTTGACTTCAAGGGTCAGCTTTGTGAGGTGTCCAAGACTTCAGAGTACAGGATGCGCTAGATTTCTTTAGCATCAGTGTATGTGAGGCAACTCTGAGAGCAGTGCACACTTGTGTGTTTAAAACCATGTACATTGTTCCATGACCGTGCATGACAGACATTTTTAGAGATTCTGTTTTACAGAATATTGTCTGACATAAAGGATTTGGAAAGTTGTTACTTTTTTTTTTTGTTTGTTTTTTTTTCCTTCTCTTTAAAATGCGCCCAAGGGGACTAAACATGGTGTATTTATATTGTGCTTTATTCCATCTTGTGTGCAAAATTATTTTTTGGCCCTGCTTTTTCCAAATTTTAGGTGTACCATCTTGGATAAAATCTCTTGGGCTTATGCATGTACATGTGCAACTGCTCTCTTTTGCCTGTTTGTCTGTCTATGACAACATGTCATCCATGTATATTTTTTCCTCCTGCCCATGCCAACATGTCTGTGTTGGTCACTGTAAAAAATGCAAATCAGCCATATGTTTTGATATTCCATCTGGTAAAGACGGCATCTTCCATGTAGGTAAAATGTCATGTTTCACTGTGGACAGGAGTTCTGCCCAGTAGTTTGCTGAATGAGCCCATATCATTTTGTGTTTGTTCTGTACTTGGAGGCAGTTGTTTTGGACCATCAGTGGTGGGTGCCTCCATTATGCGCCATTTGTCTTCTGTGGAGTAACTTTTAATTAATGTAGTGCTCCTATGTCCTCATCGGTTAGCTTTGTTTTGTTTTATTTTTACTTGTTACAATGACTCAATCGGAGGATATTATCGTGTTATGGATGAGACAGCATGGTAATCTCTTGTGCAACTCATAGGTGGTGTTAATGAGCACTATTTTAGATCTGTTGATCTTTTTAATGTCATATAGGAAGAATCTTCACCCGGTGACTGACAGTTTAGTTTAAGCTTATCTGCTGCTCTTTTGCACTGTAAGCACTTAAAACTAAGTTTCTCAGACCCAGAACTACAATTTAATTCCATGGAGGAAAACCTTCAGACTAAATTTTCCATTCGAGTGCTTTTATTGAAGGTGATGCTTATCCTGTGTTTGAGTGACTTCACATTTGTTCCGTATTGTGATCTTCTCATAGTGTTGCTGTGTACTACAGTGCTTTTGTCGAGGGGTGCAAGTTCACATGCCTTGTCTAGCGCTGGTTTGGATTATTGCCAGGCAGGAATTTGTCCACTAGGAATTTTTTTTTCCCCCTTTTTTTGAAATAAAAACAAATTAAACCTGTGTTGTTTATTTTATGATTTAACTTTTTTTTTAATAGATTTTATTTTATTTTATTTTTTTTAATTTCAAGGTTTATGGAAGCATTTTATATTGGGTCTTTTAGGGTGTATTCATACCTGTCTTGTTTGGTTCGATTGGATCGCGCTCAAGTTCCAAACAAACTCTGGTACGCTTGAGATTTTATGTCCAGTGAATGGATGACCTTTAGCACACGTGTGCTTTTGGTTACAATTTCTGGTTCACTTGCAAAAAGGGCAGTGTGAAAGCGAACCACATCAAAAAAAAAAAAATCTACCTTTTATTTGGTCCAGACCAAAGCAAGTGAACTAGCGGAATTTCCTGGTGTGAATACACCCTTAGCTGGCTATCAAAGTTATTCAAAACTTTTGAAGTAGAAGTCTTCTTAATGCTTAAGTGATAAAGATGCTTTGAATTGCATAATTGAGGCTTTTAGGAAATTGCATTCACTCCCAAAACACTTGTGTAACGCATACTGCTGTTTGTTTATGCTTTGATTTTTCCAATATGCACTTTACTTTTTTTTTTTTTTGTACTGACAGTTGTCAAAAGTTTATATATATTTAATCTAAATTTATCCAGCAGACCAGTGCAAATACAACGTTGCTTTAGAACACATTACAGCTAGCTTTAGGATTGGGTGCTCCAGGTTTTGTAGCTTTGAGCACTTCAAATTCTATCTGAATGATTAAAATTATGACTGACGACTGTATGATGTGTGAGATAATACTGCACCATGCAAATATTGAGAAACAGCTGATCTGAATGTTATTGCGCAGCATTTACAATATTAGTGGAAAAAAAAAAACTTCAGTAGTTTGACATTTTAAAAACCTGTAATATTTACATGTATGCATTTAGCAGATGCTTTAATCCAAAGCCAGTTACAAAAGAGGAACAAAATATGGTCAAAGTAGCTTTTTATGAAATAATACAACTGTTCTTGAGGTTTTTCCTTAACATTTCCTCCCTTCCAGCTTCTGCCCAATGGTAGCTTGAGTATTTTTGCTCAATATTTTCTTGAAACGTCTTGCTTCTCCTGTTCAAATCTCACTCCATTCTACATCTATGCTGGTGGTACTCATATTTTCTTTTCGACTCCTCTTCTTGATGATTCAACTGCTCTTGTTCTCTGTCGTAGCCTCTCGCCATAAATTTTCTGATGATTTTCTGCTGTTTCTTATTTTCTCCTTGTTGTCTCCCCATATTTGCATCGATTTGCGTTGGGTCCAGCAAATAAACCATAAAACAGTGCCTCCTATGATGCTGTAAATCTGTTGTCTCAGTTGTTCCAGCAGATGTGCTTCTCTCAACTTTTGGTTCTGATTGTACAGTTCCATGTGTCAAAAAATTTGTCATCTTCGAAGCTCAGCTTCTGGTTTGCATCTCCTTTCTAGTGGCATCAACTTTAGGGATAGGTCACCCCACTAGCGTAGCCAGAAATGAGACTCTGGGTGTGCCACGTTTATTGTCAAATTAATGTGCAAAAAAAAACAACTCTGCGTATCACTAACGTTACAGAATAGACTGGGCTGATGTGTAAAACTATACTTAGGCTCGCAACATAACCATAAAACTATATAAAATATAATACACTCAGGATTGCCAACAACATAGTCATAACACAGTACCTTTAATAATGCCTGTAACCATACAGGCATTTACATTTAAATGAAGAGAATTTAATTAAATTTTATTTTTAAATGTATAATTTATTAAATTAAATTATACATTTAATTAAAGAGAACTTCGAGAGCGTGGGCTGCTTTTATTTGAATTTGTGCCTCAATAATGAGGTCTAAGTTTAAGAATACGCTAGAAGTTAACATTTTAAAATTTAAAATAATTAACTTACAATAGTGAAAGACTTCATCCCTCAAGCAGATTGCATGTTTGTTTTTTTTGCCTAGCTGGATGTTGTGCTCATGGTCAATAATCGTGTTGCTTGCATTCACTCAAACTGATTTGCCGAAATCAAAACACGGACGGCGCGAGCCCTGCTCGCTGTGAAGCGGCCGGCAGAGGATTCCGCTTGGTCTCAAAGCCTTTCTCGAAAGGCTATGTTCGCAAATGAAACAATGATTTGCGCAAAAAGAATGATCACTTATCAATTGAGAATTTGTTATTCGTATGGTCTGGTGGTCATACGGCGTATGCCTGCGAATACGGGACAAACTGCGTTCCGTTTAGCTTTCATACAGAACGCTTTTTGATGCCTTAAAGGGTTAGTTCTAGGCTAGTTCGAGTCATCCTAGGTGTATATGACTTTCTTCTTTCAGACGAATCCAGTCGGAGTTATATTAAAAATTGTCTTTGATCTTTCAAGCTGTTTAATGCCATTTAGCGGGTGTTGCATTGCTTCAGTCCAAAAGAACTTAAATATAAATCACCCATCCATAAAAAAAATTCTCACACGGCTCCGGGAGGGTGAACAAAGGCCTTCTGTAGCGAATCTATGCGTTTTTGTATGAAAAATATCCATATTCAAAACGTAATACTCGCATGAATGTAGCTTGCGCCAACAGTTGTACACAGAAGCAGTTCCGGGAGCATGACGTATAAGTTTAGCGTTGCGCATGCGCCGGTGAGTCTCCTGAAAACCAACGTTTGTTTACAGGATCAAAGGAAGCAAAGTTTCCTTACTTTAGCAAAGGAAAACCAGTCTCCTCTTGGCTTATATCGAAATCCTCTGACATTCTTCTTTACAAATCCTCGTTTTGTACTTCTAATTCTTGACCGTTGTTTTGTTTTGATCTCTCCGCGTGCATCACTTCTGAGCGGCGCATGCGCAAAGCCGACCTCATACGTCATTCCCCCAGAACTGCTTCTGTTTACAACAGTGAGCGCAAGCTAGATTCAAGTGATTATTACGTTTTGAATATGGATAATTTTCTTACAAAACGCATCGATTCTCTACAGAAGGCCTTTGTTCACCCCCCGGAGCCGTGTGAGACACTTTTTTTGTCATATACACCTAGGATGCCTCGGGGGTGAGTAAAACACAACCTAATTTTCATTTTTGGCTGAACTAACCCTTTAAATACAGGATGATTCCATATAGAGCAGGGCTGCCCAAACTCGGTCCTGGAGGGCCGGGGTCCTGCAGAGTTTAGCTCCAATTTGCCTCAACACACCTGCCTTTAAGTTTCTAGTATGCCTAGTAAGAGCTTGATTAGCTGGTTCAGGTGTGTTTAATTGGGGTTGGAGCTAAACTCTTCAGGACACCGGCCCTCCAGGACCGAGTTTGGACACCCCTGATATAGAGAATGGGAATCTACTTCACTCCGCGTTGGATTCCGCCATGTTTTAGGTCACGCTCAGGAGCACACAGTGTAAACACACGCAAATCACCACAGAAAAAGCCGACCGCTTAATATTAATATTTTTTGAAAACCATCTAACATACTCTTAGAATAAAACGGACTAATATGTAAATCTCTTTAAATAAAAAAAAAAATCACTCTGTGGTTTGTCTGAGAGGCTGCAAATATTCATTATTCAGTCTCCTTCACTACAGTGGTACTGATATAGGCTAACTGCTAACACTTTGGTTAGAGTAGCAAAATCATGGCTAAGGGGAAAATGCATAACTAGATCTCAAACAGTGGATCATTTATCATTGTTACTATTTTTTAAAGGGGAGAATACATAGCTAGATCTCAAACACTGGATCATTCATCGTTACATATCGTAATATTGCCCAGTAAAACTGCTCAGTGTAAAGAATTAAGCCATTATAGATGTAACAGAACTTACTAGAAGCTGCTTTGAAACGATGTGTATTGTGGATGCTCTATAAATACCTTGACTTGAATGAACCAAGTTGAAGATTCTTACTATTAGAGATGCCGAACAACGATGCAAGCGATCAAATGAATGAATGAGTGAATGAAACTTAATCCGTGCAAACAAGTGGCTGGGTATCAATGAGCTGCCTCAAGATAACGTTTCCATATATGATTTTCTTTTATTTGTGGTGTGAGCGTTAATCAAAAGCAGAGGTATTTAATGCAGACTTTGATAAGGGCTATGGCATAGCCCTTATCAATGTCTACAGGAATTACCTCTTCTTTTTCAGCTTTCTAACGCTGAAAAAAAAGCACGTTTTTCACACCGGCTGTGCAAAGGGCTATGGCAAATGATGTAAAGTGAGCCTTAACCACTCCAACGCGATCTTAAGTAGAATTGACACTGTAAGAATTCACTGAATGCTAAACGCCACACATAGACACGATGTAAATAAGATATAGACCAATTCAGAGTAGACATCACTTTACGTCACTTGCAGCTGCGCTCGCATAGTGGTTGCAGAAAAACACTGGGAACAAGTGGAGGTAAATGGGTAAAATCCATGGAATAAAAGAAAAAAATTTATTTAAACCTTACTATTCGAAATATTATTTAAACCTTACTATTAACATTTTTACATGTATTTTATCTCACAATTCTGACTTTTTTTCTCGCAGATGCAAGTTTATATCTCCTAATTCGGACTTTATAACTCGACTTAACTCAAAAATAGCGAGTTTGTCAAATCTGAGGGAAAAAAGCCAGAAGACCCGAGGGGAAAAGAGAGAATGACGAGTTGTTTTTCCTTATTAGAATTGTGAGATATAATCTCGGAATTGCGAGAATAAAGTCAGAATTTTGAAATATCAAATCAAATTTACCTTTTTTTTAATTCTTTTATTCCATGGCTCCATAGACTGCCGCTTGAAAACCGTCATTTTCTGCCTCCAGATAGGCTCCGCCCACAAAAAACGTCA
>NW_015540942.1:1962034-1964614 GCF_001515605.1 Sinocyclocheilus anshuiensis
GACTTTATAACTCGACTTAACTCAAAAATAGCGAGTTTGTCAAATCTGAGGGAAAAAAGCCAGAAGACCCGAGGGGAAAAGAGAGAATGACGAGTTGTTTTTCCTTATTAGAATTGTGAGATATAATCTCGGAATTGCGAGAATAAAGTAAGAATTTTGAAATATAAAGTCAAAATTACCTTTTTTTAATTCTTTTATTCCATGGCTCCATAGACTGCCGCTTGAAAACCGCCATTTTCTGCCTCCAGATAGGCTCCGCCCACAAAAACCGTCATCCCTGTTTCGGATCTGTAAGACTATCGCACTCTCTAGCGTCAATTTCGTTGAATAAGTGCTTATCGCTGGGTGACAAGCTCTCGTAATATGCGGAGAACATTTTGAAAATGACATCTAATCAATATAATTTAGGAATCGTGAGATTGCGATAAATTGAAGTGAGTGACAACTTTTTAGTGATTAACGTTAGATGAACGCGCTATTTGCTCGCTTTCTAGGCAGGCTGTAATCGATCCAGAATTTAAATAAAAGTTGTTTTACGTGCTGCTTAACAGGACCAACAGCCACATACCCTGTACATGCAGCACCGTTTCAGGAGTGACATATATCCCGCATCCCTCATATAAATACGGGATTCACTTTCGAAATAGCTTGTTTACAATCAGGGGTAAACAGTAGCCTACATTACCGACTTTCCTGTATCTCATCAGTTCTTTTTCAGTCACTCCTGAAACTTTGCTGCATGTACAGGGTATGTGGCTGTTGGTCCTGTTAGCAGTAGTGTTGGGTCGTTCTTGAACGATTCGTCCATTTTGAACGAATCTTTAATGTGACTCGGGAAGAACGAGTCGCCTCGGGGAGTGATTCGTTCAGTCGCGCATGCGCAACATCCAAAAGGTTCTCTACTGGAATTAGTCAAGTAGTTCACCTATTTCGAGTATTCGGGTTTTTCCATTCATTCGTTCATCACGTGACAGCCCCATAAACTTAACCAATGCAGTCTGAGCCAGAAAGAGAATTGATTAGTTCATCTCTCGAGTATTCGGGTTTGAGTCGTTCATTCATCACATGACAGAACGACTCAAACCCGAAGACTCGAGAGATGAACTAATCAATTCTCTTTCCGGCTCAGACTGCATTGGTTAAGCTTATGGGGTTGTCACGTGATGAATGAACAACTCGAAAAACCCGAAGACTCGAGAGATGAACTAATCCATTCTCTTTCCGGCTCAGACTGCATTGGTTAAGTTACCTATGCAGTCTGAGCCGGAAAGAGAATTGATTAGTTCATCTCTTGAGTCTTCGGGTTTTTCCGAGTCGTTCGTTCATCACGTGACAGCCAATCTATTTATATCTTTATAAATATCGTAATATATTATTATATCCTATAATAACCATTTACACGCATGAGCATTATCACAAGAGCTTACTGCGGTCAAGCCAGCCGCACTTTTTTTTGTCTTGCGCGTATAATTGTGCAATTGTGTGGGTGCTGAGAGCAGTCAAAATGCATGTAAAGAAGCTGTCATACCAACGTTTCCTTTATAATTTGCTTATTTTAACTTTTATTTTTAGTTTGTAAATACATTATTTTTGTACATAAACGTTTGTATTGTACATTAATTATTATAAATAATTTATGAATGTTTATAAATGTTAATATTAATGTTTTATATTCATTGGTTTTTTTATTTAATGTTTGTGTGTGTGTGTGTATATATATATATATAAAATGTATGTATATGTGTGTGTGTGTGTGTGTGTATAACAACAAAATGCGTCCTAGCACTTCCACTGTGTCCAATATTCCAACACTCATAAAAAGTGTTCCTTTAAAGGTTAGCTCATTTTCATAAAAAGTGTCCTTTTATTGGTTAGCTCATTCTTTCAATTGATATGTATTCAGAGTGAACCTGACTATCACTGTCTTCATTTCCAAGGCATTTTACTGTATAGTTTTGGAGAACACTAAAAGCAAATTCACCCCAAACAACAAAATGCGTCCTAGCACTTGCACTGTGTCCCATACTCTAACACTCATAAAAAGTGTTCCTTTATAGGTTAGCTCATTTACTGTATAGTTTTGGAGAAATCTAAAAGCAAATTCACCCCAAACAACAAAATGCGTCCTTCAACTTGCACTGTGTCCCATATTTCAAAACTCATAAAAAGTGTCCCTTTATAGTTTATAGATTAATTTCAATTGATATGTATTCAGAGTGAGCCTGACTATCACTGTATTTATTTTCAAGGCATAAGGCATTATAGTTTTGGAGAAAACTAAAAGCAAAATCACACAAAACATCAAACTCCATTGTTGCACTGATTATTTCTGCATATTCCAACACTCATAAAAAATGTTCCTTTACAGGTTAGCTCATTCTTTTAATTGATATGTATTCAGAGTGACACTGACTATCACTTTATTTATTTTCAAAGCATTTTACTGTATAGTTTTGGAGAAATCTAAAAGCAAATTCACCCCAAACACAAAATGTGTCCTATGTGTCCTTCTGTGTCCCATATTTCAACACGCATAAAAAGTGTCCCTTTATAGGTTAGCTCATTCTTTGCATTCTTTGA
>NW_015540942.1:1965953-1968648 GCF_001515605.1 Sinocyclocheilus anshuiensis
CCTTTATAGGTTAGCTCATTCTTTCAATTGATATGTATTCAGAGTGAGCCTGACTATCACTGTCTTCATTTCCAAGGCATTTTACTGTTTGGTTTAAGAGAAAACTAAAAGCAAAATCACCCCAAACATCAAACTCCATTGTTGCATGTGGATTATTTCTGTATATTCAATCACTCATAAAAAAATGTCCTTTATAGGTTAGCTCATTCGTTCAATTGATATGTATTCGGAGTGACCCTGACTATCACTGTCTTCATTTTCAAGTCTTTTTACTGTATAGTTTTGGAGAAAATTAAAGGCAAATTCACCCCAAGCACTTTTACATTATGTCCTATATTCAAACACTCATAAAAATATTTCCTTTATATGTTTGCTCATTCTTTCAATTGATTCCTGTTCACAGTGACCCTGACTATTACTGCATTAATTGTCAAATATTTTTATTGTGTGGGTTTGGAGAAAATTAATGGCAAATTCACTCCAAAAAACAAAGTGCATTCTAGCAGTTGCACCATTGCCCATTTTCAAACACTCATAAAAATATTTCCTTTATATGTTTGCTCATTCTTTCAATTGATTCCTGTTCACAGTGACCCTGACTATTACTGCATTAATTGTCAAATATTTTTATTGTGTGGGTTTGGAGAAAATTAATGGCAAATTCACTCCAAAAAACAAAGTGCATTCTAGCAGTTGCACCATTGCCCATTTTCAAACACTCATAAAAATCTTTCCTTTATAGGTTTGCTCATTCTTTCAATTGATTCCTGTTCACAGTGATCCTGACTATTATTGTGTTCATTTTCAAATATTTTTACTGTATAGTTTGGGAGAAAATTCATGGCAAATTCACCCCAAGTATCTATGTGCACCTTTGCACTTTTACATCACGTCCCATTTTCAAACACACATAAAAATATTTCCTTTATAGGTTGGCTCGTTCTTTCAATTGATTCCTGTTCACAGTGTCCCTGACTATTACTGTATTAATTTTCAAATAATAATAAGTAATTAAGAGCACAAAAATAAGTCTACAAAGTTCTATTTCATGACATTTAAAATATGACCTGGCTAAAATAATTTAGCTCTTGCATCCTGTTAAATGCCCTAATTTGGAACATATGCCTTATCTTTTCAGTTAAAAAACACAACGTATTATACAGCGAACAGTATTTGCTATTATTATTATTAGTCTATCATTTCAGTGTGAATTGTAGAAAAGTCATGTTCATGTTTTCATGGGAACAAATTGTTGCTTTCCTTTCCTTTCTTTTTAGTTGTACAGAAAGCTTGTAACCAATTATAGTCCTCATGCCTCTGCAGAACTCCTTGGTGTCATTTTGCCACAGCCTCTGTTATACAATAATGCATGGCACCTTTCAAGACTCAATGACACCTTAAAATAACAGTAGGCTATTAATTGACTGACTGCTGACTGCCCTAATGGAATTTAAACAAGAGTTTTATTAAGACTAAAATACAGAAATAATAGGGATTATGTAACCTGTGTTATGACATTTCACTGATACAAATGCAAATATGTAATTTTTTATGCAATTAAACAAAAGCCTAATATGAGAAGATGATTTTAGGTGTATGCATCAGTGTGCAGAAGACAGTCAATAAATGTTCACAGGTGTTGAAGCCACAGTAGGCACTGTTGTGCAGTCTGATGGGATGTACAACAGCATGCCCAAAGTGCTGTTATTTCTTAAGATGCACAAAGTTGTTTTCTGAAATAAGAAAGGCCAAATAAATAAATACATGTATAATATATATAAATTGCATGTATTTCTATAAAATGTATATAATATTTATAAAAGTACATAAAATATGATAAAATAAAGTTAAGTAAAATTAAAATAAAAGTGTGATCATTTTCAAAGAACGGCACTGATACTATATTATTTTTTCTTTGTGTTGTCAACTGTCGTTACCTGATCAGTGTCTTGTTGTATCTGGATTTTAATTTAGATAGATCATTTTAAAATTAATCTCAATACAATTGTAATTGATCAGTTACAGGTAAGGAGAAACAAGAAATTGCAGCTAAGCAGACTTATTCAATAGACTGATGATTATGGTAAACAAACACAGCAAAAGAAATAATAGCTTTGCAGGCATAATCACCATAAACAAATACAACAACCTCAGGGCTATAAAAGCAAAGACATAAGAAATTTAACTAAAGGTTAGAAATTAGTAACCATGGACACAAATAAGGACTGCTCAAAGGGGTGATGAACATAATCAGTTCCTAAGGTTAAAATGAAGATTTTAACTTAATTAAATGTGACACTAACAATTAAAATGTAAGAAGAGGTTGAGTGTATGTGTCACGTGTGTGTGTTCCCGTTGAGTTCCTGTTTGCCCTTATTTGGTCCTTCCTGTTCCTGTCCTCGTTGTATGAATTTGTTTCCAGCTGTGTTTGTTTAATTAGTTAATTTGCTCCCAGGTGTGTCCCATTGGTGTCTGTGTATTTATAGTGAGTCCCATTCAGTGTTTCTTTGTCTGCTGTTAAACGTCGTGTTGCTGTGTCTCCGAAGTTCCCCGTGTGTGCAAATTAAATTCAATGTTCGAAAATATTCTCCTGTGTCTCCTTCGCTCCTTCTTGCCTGAGTATAACATGACAGTATGACGTCAGGGACGTCAGGAGAGTATTTCCCAGCAATTTTGTCCAATACTATATATAAAA
>NW_015540942.1:1970903-1992294 GCF_001515605.1 Sinocyclocheilus anshuiensis
TTTCCTTTATAGGTTGGCTCGTTCTTTCAATTGATTCCTGTTCATAGTGTCCCTGACTATTACTGTATTCATTTTCAAATAATAATAAGTAATTAAGAGCACAAAAATAAGTCTAGAAATTTCTATTTCATGACTTAAAATACGACCTAGCTAAACTACTTTAGCTCTTGCATCCTGTTAAATGCCCTAATTTGGAACATATACCTTATCTTTTGAGTTCAAAAACACATAGTAAGTATTATATAACAAACATTATTTGCTATTATTATTATTAGTCTATTATTATTTCAGTGTGAATTGTAGAAAACAGTCATGTTCATGTTTTGATGGGAAAACATTGTTGGTTTCCTTTCCTTTCCTTTATTTTGATTTGTTTTTTGTTGTACAGAAAGCTTGTTACCAATTATAGTCCTCATGCCTCTGCAGAACTCCTTGGTATCATTCTACCACAGCTTACTCCTATAATAAATTAATGATAATAATAATGCATTTTATTAGGCACTTTTTAAGACTCAATGACACCTTAAAATAACAGTAGGCTATTAATTGATTGACTGCAATACAACCTAATGGAATTTAAACAAGAGTTTTATTAAGACTAAAATACAGAAATAATAGGGATTATGTAACCTGTGTTATGACATTTCACTGATACAAATGCAAATATGTAATTTTTTATGCAATTAAACAAAAGCCTAATATGAGAAGATGATTTTAGGTGTTATGCATCAGTGTGCAGAAGACAGTCAATAAATGTTCACAGGTGTTGAAGCCACAGTAGGCACTGTTGTGCAGTCTGATGGGATGTACAACAGCATGCCCAAAGTGCTGTTATTTCTTAAGATGCACAAAGTTGTTTTCTGAAATAAGAAAGGCTAAATAAATAAATTTATAATATATATAAATTGCATGCATTTCTATAAAATGTATAATATTTATAAAAGTACATAAAATACGATAAAATAAAGTTAAAATAAAAGTGTGACCATTTTCAAACAACGGCACTGATACTATATTATTTTTTCTTTGTGTTGTCAACTGTCCTTACCTGATCAGTGTCTTGTTGTATCTGGATTTTAATTTAGATAGATCATTTTAAAATTCATTTCAATATAATTGTAATTGATCGGTTACAGGTAAGGAGAAACAAGAAATTGCAGCTAAGCAGACTTATTCAATAGACCAGGGGTGGCGAACTCCGGTCCTGGAGAGCCCCAGTCCTGCAGAGTTCAGCTCTAACCCTAATAAAAACTCACCTGCCTGAAGCTTCCTAGTAACCCTTCAGGCCTTGATTAGCTTGTTCAGGTGTGTTTGATTAGGGTTGAAGCAAAACTCTGCAGGGCTGCGGCTCTCCAGGACTGACGTTCGCCACCCCTGCAATAGACTGATGATTATGGTAAACAAACACAGCAAAACAAATAATAGCTTTGCAGGCATAATCACCATAAACAAATACAACAAAGTCAGGGCTATAAAAGCAAAGACATAAGAAATTTAACTAAAGATTAGAAATTAGTAACCATGGACACAAATAAGGATTGCTCAAAGGGGTGATGAACATAATCAGTTCCTAAGGTTAAAATTAAGATTTTAACTTAATTAAATGTGACACTAACAATTAAAATGTAAGAAGAGGTTGAGTGTATGTGTCACGTGTGTGTGTTCCCGTTGAGTTCCTGTTTGCCCTTATTTGGTCCTTCCTGTTCCTGTCCTCGTTGTATGAATTTGTTTCCAGCTGTGTTTGTTTAATTAGTTAATTTGCTACCAGGTGTGTCCCATTGGTGTCTGTGTATTTATAGTGAGTCCCATTCAGTGTTTTTTTGTGTGCTGTTAAACGTCGTGTTGCTGTGTCTCCGAAGTTCCCCGTGTGTTCAAATTAAATTCCATGTTTGAAAATACTCTCCTTCTTGCCTGAGTGTAACATGACAGTATGACGTCAGGAGAGTATTTCCCAGCAATTTTTCCAATACTATATATAAAATAAGAGTCAGTTTGATATGGTAATAAGCATAATACGTTTGTGCAATAATTCCTTCAAAAACGGAAACTTTATGTTAGAAAATGGGACGAGTGCAACAATACACTCTATAAAAACATTTTTGGAGTGAGTTTGCATTTCCCAGAAACTGTAAAGTAAAATTACATGAAAATTCATAATTTGAAAATGGGTAATGGTGCAACTGGTAGAATGCACTTCGTTTTTTGAAGTGATTTTGCCATTAATTTTCTTCAAAACCATACAGTCCAAAAATTTTAAAATGAATATAGCAATAGTCAGGGTGACTGTAAACAGCAATCAATCAAAAGAACGAGCAAACCTGTAAAGGAAAGATTTTTATGAGGGTTTGAAAATGGGACATGATGTAAAAGTGCTTATTCACTTAGATGCTTGGGGTGAATTTGCCTTTAATTTTCTCAAAAACTATGCAGTAAAAATATTTGAGAATTACTACAGTAATAGTCAGGGACACTGAACAGGAATCAATTAAAAGAACGAGCAAACCTATAAAGGAAAGATTTTTATGAGTGTTTGAAAATGGGTAATAGTGCAACTGCTAGAATGCACTTTGTTTTTTGGAGTGAATTTGCCATTAATTTTCTCCAAAACTATACAGTAAAAATATTTGAAAATGAATACAGTATTAGTCAGGGTGACTGTGAACAGGAATAAATTGAACGAACGAGCAAACCTGTAAAGGAAAGATTTTTATGAGTGTTTGAATATAGGACACAATGTAGAAGTGCTTATGCACTTAGATGCTTGGGGTGAATTTGCCTTTAATTTTCTCAAATTATAGAGTCTTCGGGTTTTTCCGAGTCATTCGTTCATCACGTGACAGCCCCATAAGTTTAACCAATGCAGTCTGAGCCGGAAAGAGACTTAATAATAATAACCAACTCTTTATTACCTTTGTTACAACATTCAGTGTTATGGAAAATAACCATCATGACAGAAATTCACACATATATAAACTGTAAGAAGTAAAAAGCTACAATTTGAGACCAGAAACGCATCACGTAACTGTAAGAGTAAATAATAATTATAATAATGAAAATAATAATAATAATAATAATAACTA
The DNA here is from genome assembly GCF_001515605.1 of Sinocyclocheilus anshuiensis. Taxonomy (NCBI): domain Eukaryota; kingdom Metazoa; phylum Chordata; class Actinopteri; order Cypriniformes; family Cyprinidae; genus Sinocyclocheilus; species Sinocyclocheilus anshuiensis. The sequence goes on from NW_015540942.1 coordinate 1,973,984, forward strand.
TGTACCCGTTTGTAAGGAAGCTTGTAAATTAACTAATTTCTCTATCCAATGCTGTCACGTCACGTGACAAAAGAACGAACGATTCGAAAGACTCGAGAGATGAACTACTCAATCCTTAATCAGAATGTGCTGCGTGGAAAAAAATCTGTCGTTATTAAAAACTGGTTTGACAAAGGTGTAATTTTTGTTTTAGATTTGTTAAAAAAGGATGGTAAGACGTGTTAGGGAAGTAACACGTAACATTTTAATTGTATTTGCTAAAATTAACGAAATACCTCGAAAAAAGATTCGTTCATTATGCTGAACGAGACTCAAAGGTCCGAGTCGGTAAAATGATCCGAACTTCCCATCACTACTTCCTGCCCTCCAGCTGCATTTCGCGCGTCATCAGTAACGTCATGCGCAAACAACCTATTCTCTGTTATACGGAATGGTTGGCAACCCTACCTGTTCTGTTGATGCCGGGCCAGGGGAGGGAGAAACATCCTGATCCTCGTTAGGCCTTGTGTCCGGGTGTCCACCAAGCCGAGGTTTTTTACTAAAGAAATTAAGCAGAGAGCTCCGCGACATATTACTATCCTAGCAAGGTTTAGTCAAGAACGCGCGGCAAACGCCTCCCAAGATGCTGGGGTCGCACATCACAGTCAGCGGCTGTTTGTGGATTGGTTGGCAATCCGAATGTCGGCAGATAATTGTTTTTTACGAAAATCACTTCAAATTTAAATTGCATTTTAAATGAACAAATATTGTAAGTAGACAACAATAGACAAAAAAAAAACATTTTTTATTAAGACTATAAAAAAATAACTGCATCTTTTTTTAGATGTGCCAGCTGCACACAACTACACACACACACACACACACATATATAGTGGAGATCAGTATCCTAAATTTCAAGGCCACTGCTTAGTCCATTTTGAAGTTATCCTAACAGGAGTAAGGGCATATTTCATAAATTAATATATTTAAGCATATTTCATAAATTAATTATATTTTGAAGAACAGTATAAAAAAAACTTAAATGTGATTTGAAAAAGAACTCAAATTAGAGAAAACTTACAGATACCTCCAAATTATTGGTGTTAATCTAATTTCTAATTAATAATGCTAATTTCCTTAATTATATGACAAACCCTATTTAATTGGCAGCATTCCTGAGTAAATACAGCTGGATAAAACAAAAACTGTGTGTCTTTGTGTGTGTGTATAATACACACTTATTTTGTGTATATGTTCACATTTGTGTGGGAAGTGGTAGAGAAATGTTTTTTTCACAGTCCTTTTCCATGCATACATTTTTTTTCCACGAGTCAATATAAATCTGCATGATAGAAATTTATTGACATTGGTGCAAAGCTTTAAATATCACATTACAGAAGATAATGTTAAAAATAATTGTGTTAACAATCCAACATAATTTCCTTGATGAATACACTTTAGTTACTTAATATACAAATGTCTTATCAAACTGTAGTCAAACATTTCAATATATGATGCATTTATTCATCATACAGTATCACTGCGTACAGAAATTTTGCATAACCTGGCTGTTTTTAAATTAATTTTTCTTATCTTTTATCTTTGGGATTAGAGTAATCTATGATGTTGGTCCAGGTATTTATTCAAGTTTATAAGAAAGCAAATCAAATATCTACATCTTTGAAACAACCAATAAAGAGCATATTTTACCATTTGATTTTCAAATCACTCACAGCTCTGCCATTTTAACTTAACATGCACACTGAGAGAAGCAGAGCACAGCATTTCCACTTTAACACATCTCAGGTCTCTTCTTGGCTGCCCGACAGCGGAGAACTTTGAGGAAACTGTCAATTTTGTGGGAGTCCCTGCGGAAACAGGACAGCAGGAAATGGAAATTGACAAGTCGAGAAGTTTTATCCTGGCCAAGGCTGTTGGTGTAAAAAGGGAGAGAGGACAGGTTGTCTGAAGATGAGCCCATCTGTAGAGAAGAAAACATGGACAGGGACAATGTATAAACCAACCCTGCTTAAAAAGATTTCTTTCAGTATTTTGAATTACTCCATATTGCCCTCTTACAATCAACATTCACAATATATGCACTGTGAGCTGTTCTTTTAAAGCGCAATCACCTTGTGAAAGACGTGCTCCAGACCTGCTCCCAGGCTGTTGATGTTGTCCTGCAGCTCTTTGGTCTTGCTGTTAATGGTGTTGCGTTCTGGATGTGCCAGGCTGGACGCCTCAGAGGAGAGAAGGGCGAGGGGATCGGACCAAGCCAGCAGCAGAGACCGAGCCAAAGACAGCAACTCATCCTCCTGCACAAACAATCAGATAAAACTTCATTCACTACTGGTCTGTTTTTCCTGTAACTACAAATGTGACCACAAGTGGGAGATGTTTGTCACTTCACATTAAAAGTTCACCCCTCAAAAAATGTAAACACATGTTATTCCAAGTCCATGAGACTTTCGAACCAATGAGGTTACACACAAGCATATTTGTGATTCTGCAAGAACCAGTGAGATTTGTCACAGAGGCAAGTACAGTTCATATGTATTATGTTGTTTAATGTGCTCTATGTATGTGTTTTGAGTATTGTTCATATGTGAATAAAAACCTAAATTAAATCTGTTCATCATGTAAAGCGATGACGTCTCTTCAGAGAACTTGGATTAAACAGCTCGATTTATATGGATTTCTTTTTCAATGTCTTTATGAAATTTTTGAAGCATCAAAGTTTTGGTGGAATGGACTTTCAATGGAAGGACCGAAAGCTGTCATGCTTCATTAAAAATATCTTCTTTTTTGTTTTGAAGATCAATTAAAGTCTTGTGGGTTTGATCAATGGTGAGTAAATGACAGAATTTGTATGAAATATGCTGAAAATAGGTTGGATTGAGACTGAATGAAAACAAAAACAAATATTTGCAAGCTTTATAAAGTATTTATAGTATATATAGATACATTTACATCATATAGTATCACATGTTTTTGTATTTATGTATTTTTGTATATTTTGTTTTATATAAAATATAATAGTTATAACAACAATTTAGTAATATATTTTTTTTTTACAATAAAATTGATTATGTATATTTTTATTTAAATTATGCTGTATAATATATAATATTTGTACTTATAAAAATGTTCAAATCGAATAACAGAATAATAAAAAAGCTGGAATACACTTTTAGGGCGGTACCTTTTCATATTGGTACCTTAAAGGTACATATTAGTACCTAAAGTGTCGATATTAGTGCATGAAAGATGAATATAAAACTGCCCCAGTGACAGCTTTCATACCTTTTTTTTCTGAGAGTGTAGGAGAAAGAATTTTTGCATTTGATAGAGATGAAGATGGATGAGTTAAAATTACTTACCGGTATTTTCAAGGCTTGGTCTTTGTCATTGGGAATCTGAAGAGAGGAAGTGTGGCACATCGATGGACGAGGCATCATTACCCTACCAACAGGAGGAAAGTGAGAATCTTGTGGATGAAAGCAAGGTTAATATCTAACAACCAATCAAATCCATGAAATAAATATCTGTTTGGATAAAACTGAAGTCACATATTGCAAATAACCCAGTGATTGTGCATATAACACCAGATAAACACGTTTACAAGGGTGTTTGGTACTGACCAGGTCATTGGTGAGAGAAGTGCTGAGAGAGTGCAGTTTGTCTGAAAGTTGAGAGGCTCGCTCCAGTAAATCATTCAGACCGACACCATTGATGGAGACAAACGCACACATCAGAACAGTCACTGAAAAGCAACAAGAAAAAGAAACTGCTCAAAAATAACGGAAAAGGGGATGTAACGAGGAATGGAGGAGAGGTAAAGTGTAAAATGTGGCAGGGAAAGGTTAGTCTGAGAAAGATATAAGGTTTGCTTACCTGCAAAGTATAGTCTAGATCCTTGAGTCATTTTAACTGTTTTCTTTATTCTCTTACTTGAATCTTTGCAGTCTGATTTCCTCTCTTGAGCTCTCTGTCATTTTCTTCCCATTATATAGGCCTGCACTTCTTGGTCCTCTCATTTGCATATGCAATGAGTCTTGCACTCCAGGTGTATTAGTTAAATCCTGAAACTAATGAAAAACATTGATGTGAGGGTTTGGCTTATCAATATTTATAAGCTATTTAAGTAGATACAGGATACAAGAGCGCAAACATCAGATGATCAGATGATGTACCAGGTAAATAAATGGAAAACATTATTTTTTTCCTTTTAATTACTTTTGAATATAGAGATGATATTTGTGACGTTAGATGATTTGTGTGCCTACTGTTTTTTTTCTAAAAGTGTGTTTTTGTGTGATTATTTTAGGATCTTCAGGGTGTCTGAATGAAAAACTACTAACTAACTACTACTAACTACTAACACTAGCTTGCTTTCTAAACTTTTTGTATTCTATCTGTTTTCTTTTTATTTATTATACTATTAACAAAAGCAAAAAAAGGCCTCTAACACTAGCTTGCTCTATTATTTTTCTATTCTATCTGTTTTCTTTTTATTTATTATACTATTAACAAAAGCAAAAAAAGGCCTCTAACACTAGCTTGCTCTATTATTTTTCTATTCTATCTGTTTTCTTTTTATTTATTATATAATAAAAAAAAAACCTTGATAAGTTTACTGCATTAAGCTAACTGAGACTTGTTATAGCACTTGTATATCATTGCTCTTGTGTTGATTTTGATTGCTTCCATTGTCCTCATCTGTAAGTCGCTTTGGATAAAAGCGTCTGCTAAATGACTAAATGTAAATGTAAAAACAAGTTGATTCTAATAGACTGCGCCACTATCAGAATCAGAAAGAGCTTTATTGCCAATTAAGTGGAAATTTGTCTTGGAGACAGGAGCTTACAGTGCAGAAAAAAGGTACAGACAATTTAAGGCAATAAAGTGAAATATAACACTAATAATAATAAATAATGATAATAATTACTATATGGTAATAAAAAATAGAGAGGAAAAAAATATCAGTAGACAGAATTATGAGTGTGCAAATGTGCTATTTACAGATGTACAGTTTTGAGAAGTTATTTAGGGGTTGATTTTCCTAGCTCTTTTCTTCACAATGGAGGTTGTGTACCCATTCACTCAGCCACATGCCATTTAAAGAAAGTCTACACATGAGAGACCCTTCCCCCGGCAATGAGGAAACACTCATTTGTCATGTCCTGCTGTGAACTGAGAGCTTTATAACCCGTTTTGTTTCTTTTCTTTTTTCTTTCCTTGTTTATTTATGTCTGAATGTGCTAGTTGAGCCCCAATTCTTACGAAAGTTTCTTGTTCCCTTCATTTTTCTGACTTAATTGTTAGTTACAGTGTGTGACCTTACAGGGCCTTGAAATAACAGGCCTTTAGCATTTTGTGTAATGGTGTTAATTCATTCATGGATTCATTCATTCTTACGAAAATTAACCATGGATTTATTGTAGCCTATAGTAAAAGTGTAGTAACCATGTTTCTTTTTTTTGGCGTATTGATTACCATTTGTATAACCACAGTTTTATTACAAATACCATGGTTAAACTATGGTTAGTGCTGCAAAACCATGGTTAATTTGTGGTTACTATGGTTTAACTAGTAACCATGTTTTTTTTTTTTTGGTTTTGTATATAGTAAAACCATGGTTAAGTTTTGTAAGGGTTCATTCATTAATTCTGTTACCTCAAATTGGCTTCAGTCTTTCCAGAACTGCTCATATATTTTGGGAACTTTTAAATTTCACATATAGGCTATTTCAGGGAACCTATACATTGTAAAATTAAATTTGACCAACTCCTAAAACCTCTGTTAATAATAGATCCCCGCTGCTATAACATACGTATTTAAAGACGACTAATCTCATTACAGTGAGAATAGTATTGTATTCCCACGTGTCCGCTGTATTAGGGCGTTTCTCATCCCTCAAGACCCCAGGAGAAGGAGCCTGGATCCAGTAGATACTTAATGCGCGTTCCAGTTCAAAATATTCATTTTGTTTTTCAGGTAAATCTTGCCAGATCCTTCCGGACTGCAGACCCAGGTATAAGTAATTGGTTGACATTTTATGCTAATTTAATTAACCGCACTTTAGCTCGTTGACAGCAGTGTAAATGCATATGGATGTGGGTTGATTGTTTAGAGAACATGACGTTCTTCTAGTCGGAAGGTCGCCGTTAAATAGCCCCATGGTTTTCAGATGCGCGTGCAGCTTTCAGTCGTTTCTTCCTACAGGTTTTGCTTAGCCAAGTATGCTTGCATGCAGACAGGTATTAGCCAAGCTTAACTTTCTTTAGAAAGTAACTAACAACTATGCTTTTGTTGTAGTTAAATGTATCCATTTGCTCACGGACCTAATCGATAGGCTACGTTTTATAAGTAGCCTAATACAAAGATAGGTAAACTTCACGAATTTGACTTTAATGATAGGCTACAGGCATTTTAGCCTTGATAATGATTTTGTTTATTCAGAGAACATGATGCAATAATAATTAAAAAATATATACAAAACACACACTTCAATAAAACTGCAATACAAATTATTCTAATACATATTTTGTCAAACTTACACATAGCCTTGTTCTCATATTTTGTCCCGCGGAATTTCAATTTATTGTTATAGGCCTACATCCAACCCTAACTGCGTGCATAAATGTAATTTAGACTTTACGAAATTAGTTATTAACCACCTTTGAAAGGGTTAGATAGATTGGTTTTTAAAGTTATGTTTCTGATTTATAGTCTACGACTTTGTGAAGGGATAAAACTGTTTGAACAGATGAGGGAGCGGTGAGCAGTGAATGAATCTTATCTGCCGTCGAATGAATAGTATGTTGTAACATCTTGGTTTTTTATTCAGTTTTCTCTCGAAAACCTAAATGTATATAGGTTATTATATTAAAACCTATATTAAGTGACCACTATTGTAAATATTGGTTCAAATGTGACCCCCTCAATGTCTCTGGTTAATCTTTCTGGCAGCAAAACTGTTGAAACCCAAATTGGTTTGCTTGAATTAGCTTATAGCTAGTCAGGTTGGTCTGAACCATAGACTGTGGTCTGAACACCATATAGCTGGTCAGGCTGGGAGACCAACTTGTTGACCAACTAAACCTGCTGAAGGATGGCATATTAATTCAAATTTAAAATGTATTCATATAGAAATAGTATTTTAATTACCTATATACTGTATGATATCCATTAAGATAATTTGGGTTTAGTGAATGTAGTGCACAACTCACAATAAAAAATAAAGTTTAAAGGGAAAGTTATATGTGATGAGCTCTAAAGTGGCTGGTGGTGATGCTTTTAACTGTTTAAAATGTTCACTCATGAAAATGTATTAATTTTAATTCATTAATTAATCTGCTACTTCTAAATAGTGTACACAAATGTAAATATGGGGGAAGTAAGCCTTTGTTTTCATTTTAAAGGCAGAAGTTCAAGAAAGACAAGAAGGTTGTAAAATGTGTTAATTTAAATGTTTTAATTTAACCATTTTATGTTTATTTATATATTTCGATTTTATTTATTTTGTATTTATTCAGGTTTACACACTGGCTGTAGTTACTTCAATCTTTAAGAAAACAATAAAAAGGAAATTGGATGTAATTTAAATGATACTGCTTTTATATGAAAATAAATATTAACAAAGAAAAAAAAGTGTAAAGTGATGCACGTAGTGAAACCATGTTGCCATTAGGGGGCGTCCATGCACAATCCATGATATAACACAAGAAGTAGTGCAGCTTTTCTGTTGAATGCAAGTTAAGTTTCTCTGCATACTTTCCATTGTCTCAGTACACTTCATTACACACTGTTGGTTTAGGTGCAGAAAGAAGGACAATTATTTGCTTTTTGCATTTGAAGCACCATACTTTTAAAATGCTTTTTTTGTTTTTTTTTGTTTTGCTTAGTATGGTTGAACCCGTTTGATCTCTTGCTCGTGTACATATGTGCCCTCTCACATTCGGTTCCCACCTCCTTCCTCCCCCCGTGTACTATGTACACTCCCCCTCCCTCTTGCCAACTCTAACTCTCCATTCTCTCTTTTTCTCCTGCACATATAACCACAGGAGCGCACGGAGCAGGCACACATACACTCACTCCAACGCCATAGAACCATGTCAGACTCAGAGACTGCAGCTCCAGCCGAAACCCCTGTCCCAGCACCCTGTGTGGCCATCAAGGCAGATTTAGACAAATGGTAAGTAGCAGTCTGGAGTAGCAGTCATGTATGGTCCATAATACCGGTCCGTTGCATCTCTGTATGGACCGAATGACAATTTGTTAAATTCTTATGCTCCAAAATGTAGATTTATTTCTACATAGATTTATTGTAGCTCTTAATTAGTTAGAATCATGCTGGGATTGGTGATATTCAGTAGAATTATGTTACGCAATGTAAATTGTGCATCATGATGGTGATCCAAAATGGAGGGAAGGAAGGACTTGGAAGGTGGAAGGTTCGCGCAGAGGGATTCTGTATTTTTAATAAGATGTAACTTGATTAAGTTTTTTGAGTTTTGTAAATGGTTTGATTGGTGTCAGTTTGATCTGAGTTGGCAGCATCATTGGGGCCGCTCATTAAGAGCATTCTGGGGGTTTTCTTCAACTTCAGTTCTTCCTCACGGCTGATTGGCTGTTGGGAATGTGTCTACGTCATGCTTTTCCTCTCACTCATTCTGCCATCCCTGATTTCCTCTCTCAGTCTTCACAATTTCTGTCCCTGCTGCCTCCCTGGCCTCGCTTTGCCATGTTTGAGTTTTGACCACTTAAATGAGAGGGAATTACTGATAATGGCGGATTAACCTTTTCTCCGTTTTTCTCTGCCCTCCCACTAATAGGTTTTGCTGGTTTTATATCCTGCAAATGAAGGCGATTGTGCCCAGTGGCCAGTGATGAACATTCATTCAATATGCTGTCTTCCCTTCTATGTAGGTTTTAATTGTGTTCCTTCTCTCTTGACCATTGACACTAGCCATTGCTCAAACTGTATTTTGACCCTAATCCCCACACCCACCCAAAAAAATGTAGTTTGGCTGCTTTTGGTGTTTGTAGTGTTGACAGGCCTGGGCAGCATGAGAAACAGATAAGCTTACACATACCCTGACCTTTGGTGTGCAAGGACCAGATAGGGGAAGGGTGTGTGGGGTAAGAATTTGGTTGAATAATGTGTCACTGGTTCATCTGAAGCACTGGCCATCACGGTCACCTTCATTTACAGCAGTGTTTCTCAACTCCAGTCCCTGAGACCCACCTCCCAGGATGTTTTAGACGTCTCCATATTCACACACCAAGAAGATGATGAGATGAATCAGGTGTTTTAATTAGTGAGACATCTAAAACATTCTGGTAGGTGGGTCCGTAGGTCTGGAGTTACGAAATACAGCTTCACAGGATATAAAAACAAACAAAATCCACTAATCCAAAAAGGATTGGTGGGAGGGCAGGGAAAATGGAGAAAAAGGTGCATCTGTGAACATGAATAATTTCCTCTCATATGAGCAACCACCGCTCAAAAATGACAAAGCAAGACTGGGGGGCTGCAGCGACAGACATGGCGAAGACTGGCGGGAAAAAGATGGAATGGCAGAACTGTTAACAGTTAAAACACTATTAGCAGGTCAGTTTGTCATTGACCTTTCTGTAATCACTTTGACCAGCAACTTGCATGTGTTGCTGACTAGCTGAATGTTTAACCTTACAGAAGGCCGACCTTTAAGTAACATACACCACACTGGTATTTATAGTGCCGTCGTACATGGTACTGCATAGATGTGTGTGTCTGTCATCCATTATACAGTGTGACATGTAATATTCACTGGATCACTTTACACCTGGTCTAAGTATGTCACAGTGGCCATTTTGTTAATTTTTTTGTCATGCTGCTTCACAAACAGGAATTCATCATGGGCTTTAAAACCAGAAGAGGATTAATGTTACAGGTTCAACCCTAGAATCCAGCAGTTATTCAATGGGAGGATGCATCTGGTTGCTAGTTGTGGAACATGTGTAAAATCTATTTTTACTGCTTTGTGGCAATGTGAATCTGTGAGCTTATGACATTGAGATGTCCTCCACTTTTTAGAGTCTCAAAGTCTGTGACTAAACATTAGTCACAGAGTTAACATACAGCCATTTTGTCCTATAGGGTGTCCTTTCAGGAATGTTAATGCAAATTACAAGTTAATCTTTTCCACTTTAAGCAGATTTTTTCCTCTCATTTGTGTTAGCATGCCTGCTCTTGTAGTTGGAATGCATTATTAGAAACTCCCCTCAGGGTAAACAGTGTTACTTAATCTATCAATAAACAAAAGCATCTGGTTTATCAACATGGGATAGCTTTGTTATAGGAGCTCCATGTGGAAATAAATCAGTTCCATATGGATTCAGTATTTATTGATTCCAATTGAAGTATTCTCAAGGTCAAGTAAAATTATTTCCTGTTTGTTGTGTTTAAGATCAGAGCACTCCTGAGCCGTGCCCTTTTTCGTTTTGCATTATATATGTGGAGGACTGGCCATCTTGTGAATTATTCAGTCTTAATTTGGGGAAGGTGATCATCCCCTTCCCATTTGCCTGTTGCTTTTTGCTATCATTTTAATTTTACACCTCCAAGACTGACAGATTTCAATATTTGACTGGCAAATAACCATGGTTTGGTTCATTTAATGCACATTTTAAGCACATTTTAAGATCAATTTATCTATATCTTTAAAAAGATAGTTCAGCCAAAAATTTAAATTCTGTCATCATTTAATCACACTCATGTTATTACAAACCGTTTCTTCTGCAGAACACAAAAGATAATATAGGGAAGAATGTTGGTAACCAACCAGTTTTGACTTCCAAAAGAAACAAAAAAAGAAAGCCCTTTCTCAAAACATTTTCTTTTATATTCCAGAGAAGAAAGAAAGGCATACAATTTGGAAACAAGATGAGAGTGAGTAAATGCTTACAGTATGTTCATGTTTAGGCGAACTATCCCTTTAACACTAGCTTTAAAATTGACTGTGCTTTTGCCGCCAGTTTTATACCAGACTATAGAGTGTTTCAACATTTGTCTCCCAAATCAAAAGATCTTTAAACACAGCCATGTTCTGGTTCATTTGATGCAGTTTTCCAGGAGTTTAACACATTTTAAAAATCCATTTATCTGTAAAAATTGATTTTAAATTGACCATTCTTCCAGACCAAAACATGGGAGGTTTTCCAGATGACTTGAAACTGTTTTGTGATCTCTAATTATTGGTTGTTGAGGATAAGGACATAATCTAGCGCTAATTGTTTTTTGTCCAGTAGAATAATCTAGTATTAGTATTATTGTCCAGTAGAAAAATCTAGTATTAGTATTATAATGGCTGCCTATGAAGAGGAAATGCCCTTGGCTAGTGAAATCCCCCCATACATTCTTATACCTACGTCACGTGGCTCATCAGATCCAGTCTGCATAAGGCGCTTTGTTTAAATTGACCAGCTGTGTGTTACATCACTGCTCACTGAGAAAAGAGAGAAAGAGAGGAAGAGCACGCTTAAGTCACCATGCGAGATGCAGCAGATGATCTGTGGGGGAGGGAGAGACTAAAATCATTTTCTATGCAGGGAAGGGACTCTTTTCCTCATAAGTCACGACATCTCCCTCTTTTAGCAGTATGTCTCTTTTCCATTACCTGCTTGCTTTGTCACGTGATTCTAGGGCTCTATCTTTCACTCGTTCAGCTGGATTATCCACCGCCCTCTTTTTGCATCTCTTCCCCCCCTTTGCGCTGTCATTCCAACCCTCGTTTTCATTTCATCACTCTAATGCAGTGTGGCAGTGTCTGCCATTGTTTGGTGTAGAGAGGCTCAAATAATCTCACTTGCACAAATGCATACTGTCTCATTCAGTCCCAGGAGAATCCGGCCTATTGTAAGTAGTACACATTTTATATGACTTCACAGAATCTAAAGACACAACCAAAATTATGTAATGTCTTTACAGTGTGTGGTACAGAAACTTCATGAAGTCTTGTGTGTTTCAGAGGGACAAATCTGCATTTTTGTGTTGTATATGGGATATGTTGATGTGAATCAGCAGTGTATATGTGTGCTGGAGTAATAACTGTGTTTCCTGTGTGCTACAGTGTAAAGGAGAATGGTGAGGAAGCGTGTAAGGAGCTAATGGAGGCGTTTGCCGCCTGTGTGAAGAGCAATGCTGAGGCGTCATGAGGAGCTCAACATGCAGGAAAAGTAATGCACATTCACTTGCTTTATTCCCTTTTACTTGATCAGACAAGTATTTTATTCACGTCAGTTCAGCATTTGCATCATGTACTTTGTTTTATTTTCTAAATGTGAATATGGCTGACTGGTCAGGGCTGCGTTTCCCGAAACCTTCTTAATGCTGTGTCGTTCTTAATTGTACCTTAACCTGTACCTTATCGTTAATACGTGTTTCCTGAAACATTCTTAGTTAAGTATACCTTCTGTAAGTCATACTTTCGAAAGGTTGGTCTGGACCACTCTTAGCTATACCTTATCACTTTTGACAGTTCACAGTTCTTTACATCTCATTCTATACGAATATAATAGTTGTGCAAAATCAAAGATGATGCCGTCCGCAGAGCCATATAATCTATATGTCCACTAAAACTTTAGAATCGCCGGCACGGCAGCAAATTCAGCAGCTTTTAGATCTTGTTGGTCCAATTTTGTCGACACATATTCAACTGCTGGCGGCTCTTTCTCTCTTTTTCTCCGCAATAGTACTAGCTGTTGATTATATGTTTCTCCTGTTGTGTTTTTATTGAGTAGGTCATCCAATAACAGAAATTAGTGATTTACACCAATATGTTATGCGGCTGCTGTGCAGTCATCCCTGGTTGTGGAGTAAATGAAGTCACTATGAAAAATCTAGTATGAGAATATAAATGACCCTTTCAAAGGCCAGTGAAGGCATACTGCCAGTTAGTGATATGCATGATAGGTTTGGGCATGAGGTTGCAGGTTCACGCACTCATTTAGAAATTATATAAAATATCCAGTGTTGGATTTAGTTTGCAATTTGGATTATTTTTATAAGATCCAATGAGTCCTGATAAATACAATTTGAACTGAAGTGCTTCTTGTTGGAAAGCATTCTTACCAGAATATTTTTCTGTTGGACTTGTGTAGGCCTATGTTTTTTCTTTCTTTCTTTCTTTTGTCTTTTTTTGTTAGAAGATGTTAATTTATTAAGCAGTGTCTCATGTAGGTTTTTTTTCCTTTGTATTTTATGTGGTGACCACTGGGAGGTGCTCTGGGAATATAATTTTCTTTTTTGGTTTTCTTCCCTGACGTGATGTACAGGTGCATCTCAATGAATTAGAATGTCGTGGAAAAGTTCATTTATTTCAGTAATTCAACTCAAATTGTGAAACTTGTGTATTAAATAAATTCAATGCACACAGACTGAAGTAGTTTAAGTCTTTGGTTCTTTTAATTGTGATGATTTTGGCTCACATTTAACAAAAACCCACCAATTCACTATCTCAACAAATTAGAATATGGTGACATGCCAATCAGCTAATCAACTCAAAACACCTGCAAAGGTTTCCTGAGCCTTCAAAATGGTCTCTCAGTTTGGTTCACTAGGCTACACAATCATGGGGAAGACTGCTGATCTGACAGTTGTCCAGAAGACAATCATTGACACCCTTCACAAGGAGGGTAAGCCACATACTTTCCAGAAGGCCAACAATTCACTAAAAATGTTTTATTATTGGTCTTATGAAGTATTCTAATTTGTTGAGATAGTGAATTGGTGGGTTTTTGTTAAACGTGAGCCAAAATCATCACAATTAAAAGAACCAAAGACTTAAACTACTTCAGTCTGTGTGCACTGAATTTATTTAATACACAAGTTTCACAATTTGAGTTGAATTACTGAAATAAATGAACTTTTTCACGACATTCTAATTTATTGAGATGCACCTGTATGTTGCAAAGCGAAAGTAAAAGTTTCACGCAAGTTCTTTGCATTCTAACAGGAAAAGGTTCCGTGTCTTTATTTAAAATCAACACTTCTTTTATAAAGAACACTGCTTTCTCACATAATGCAGTGAAGCAGCCTGTGCATAGAACGAATAATCGATTCTCGAGGCATCGATATCAACCAATTCAGCACCACCGCCATGGACAGCTCCTGGTAACGTCGCACGTAAGAAGGTATATCTTAAGCAGCCTCCTAAGGTATAGTTCGGGGAACACGCCTAGAAATGGTACAGCTTTAGTTAAGGCAAACCTTTGGAGTCTTTGTAGCGCGCTAAGAGGCAACGTTATCGGGAAACGCAGCCCAGTATTTCACATAAGATTGGTATAGTCTAATAATTTAGGATACACAGATATAAAAAAAAATATTATTGATAACAAGAAAAAACAAAAAACATTATTTCCATGTTATGGGTGAGAACCAATAAATGGCTGATATTTATTAAATAAATCACAACAAATTTAAATGAATTGTTTTAAATGTATCAATTGAAGGCAACGGAACATTACAATGTACAGCATGAAAATGGATGTTTTGAGATTAGCTGAAGATTAAATTGAACTCTTTTAATAAAATTATGTTGTTAAAGATAAGTGAACGAGTACTGTATCATGGCAAATGTAATCTAAATGTAATGGGGGAAATAAGCATGCAAAAATAAATATCCAACATAGACTATAATGTTAAATTATATTTATTTTAAAATAATACAATATTATTTAAATTTCACTGTAAAAATTTGAGCCAACTTCACTTTTTTTTAATTCACTGCCTTAAATTCTGTTAACTTGACAATTAATTTCTTGTTGAAATTTATTTTAGATTGTAGTCAACTGTTACTTCATTTGACTTAAGTATTATTAACTAATCCAGTCAACAAATGTTTGTTATTGTAACAAGTGAAACCATGTCAACTGGAAAAAAACATTTATTTTAATATTCCTAACATTAGTGTCACAGTTTCTGTTAGTTTGGACTTTGTTTTAAGTTTCTGTCCTTTCAGTTTGAGTTGTCGCTTATTATTGTCTGTACCTCACGTTCTGCTGTTTGTGGATTACCTGTTCTTCAGTGTTTGTGGAATAAATACCCAATTTGGATTTGCTGCCTTCGGGCCCCTTTACTACAATCTCGCTGCACCGTGACTGTTGATTAGCTGTTAATTTAACTGTTTAAACCTAAGCACATTTGTTATGCTCCCTTTGTTTTAAGGTTGTCTTGTGGTAACTTCATGATCAAGACAACTTTTTTCATTATCATTTGAAATGTATGATTTTTGATTCTCTGTATTTCTGTTTGTTTTCAGGGGTTTACTGCACTGAGTCCTCCACCTTCCCAGCATTCCCTGCAGCTCGTGGCACTGGACTAAATGATGGGGTTTGGGGCAGCAGAGACCATATTTGTGTCTCTTCCCTTCTCTACACCCTCCCTGTGAACCTCAAATGGATTTCTCCAACCACCAACCTCCCCCTCCCCTTTTGTATTGATCTGATCTGTAGACAGTTTGAGAGTTGATGTAAATGATGTGTCTCAGATGCTTTCAAAATGGAATAAAGATTTTAAAAATGGTTCAATATTTGTAACTAACTGAATTTGTTTCACAATGTTTGTTTTAGTTTTTAAGTAAACTCCTTAAAAATGGCTTTCATTAACTTGCTTAGCAGATCCCGTCTTGCCAAAAGTGATGTCTAATGAGTCCCTGTGGTTTTATTTATATACAAGTCCAAAATTTTAAGGTGGATGTAGTGAAGTGGATTGTAGGCAAGGATTATGAAGGCTTCTGTAATGGGTTTATGTGAACTAAAGTAGGAGATTAAGCTTTCCAATGTCACTACTCTAAACTCCTCACTTTGACTCATTAAGAGGCACACAAATACACCCACTCAAATCCCCAAATGCACTTATCTCATCAGGCAATCAATTAATCAATCAATCAGATCTTAGGCTCTTTCATGAGCTGATCTATTAGCAAACAAGCTAGAAGTGTGAAGACTTGTAACCAAGAATAAAAATCCCCAGGGTTTGGACTATGCTCACAAATGCAGCACAATGCTTTGGGGTCATTTAAACAGTATAAAACAAGATATCCAAGCTAATTATCAATGCAAAAGCCTTGTCACACCAATTTTAACGCTTGTATAAGCAGAGAGAACAGTTGGATGATGATGTCTCAATGAATCATTGACCAAATGTGATCATCTTCATGCAACAATCTCAGTCTAACTACTTTTTAAACCTGTTCAGAGCAGTGGAGTGGGGTTCGTGAGCAGGGAAAGCCATTATTAAATCGTAAAAATATACAATTAAAACGAATAAATTGTTTTATAATAAAATAGAAGAATAGAAGAAACAAGGAGCAGTAAAATATTTTATCAGAACCATGAACATGATAGCTATGTGTTGTTAAATTATTGAAATATTATCTAAAAAGCTCGGGGCTCTACGAGTAAATATTTTTGGTCAAAAGGGTTAGAGAGTTGGACTCTTAACCCAAAGGTTGCGGGTTCGAGTCTCATACCGGCAGGGATTGTAGGTGGGGGGAGTGAATGTACAGCGCTCTCTCCCACCTTCAATACCACGACTGAGGTGCCCTTGAGCAAGGCACCGAACCCCCAACTGCTCCCCGGGCGCCGCAGCAAAAATGGCTGCCCACTGCTCCGGGTGTGTGTTCACGGTGTGTGTGTGTTCACTGCTGTGTGTGTGCAGTTTGGATGGGATAAATGCAGAGCACTAATTCCGAGTATGGGTCATCATACTTGGCCACATGTCACGTCACTTTTTTCACTTTCATCCGAATTGTGACGTCGCAAGGGGCGCGTCAAAGCGCAGTTGTTCATGGTAATGAAAGTATCTTATTTTAAAAAGCATTTAGCCTACCAAAGAGGAAATGGTCTCATTACAGAAGCCTTCATAATCCTATAGACAAATGCAAAACTAATCACTCACCTTTCACGGTTTGCTGTATGCAAAATAGGCAAATTTTTTGTACCCATGCAGCGAGTGATAGAAATTAAAATGATTAAAAAGTGTAAAATTTGAAACCTGAAATGTAATAACAAATAGGCTATATAAAACTTATTACCATATTATTTTTTTCCGACTTGAATTAGTTACTTGTCATAATATCAAATGCCCAACTCGGGAAAAGTTTTCCAGTTACACTTAAGCCCTGCTTTATCACATTTCCAGGCGTTTCCAGGCCTTCTGCCTCTTCCATGCTGAGGACATATTTTCGGTTGTCATAAATAAAACTCCAAGAAAATAAAGGGAGGAGGGTGCGCTGTTAATTGGAGGTCTGCCAGACGGGTAGGAATATGGGATAACTTGGCATGGAAGGTCACTGAATGCGTTTGACCTTGAGAAGCATCATGTGAGGTAAAATAGCAAAGTGCTGACTTGCATGTCCAGGTGAATCTGCAGGAATCACCGCTGTCTGCTGATCTCCGTCAGATAACACAATTAGAAACCCTGAATTTTATCAGCAGATGACACCTTTTTTTTTTTAAACATGTAATCTTGTAATTACTCAATGTACACAATATAGGCACTTTAACACAATATATGAACAGTTACTGCCTCGCTTGTAAAATATAGGCCAATAAAGAGCTCAAAGAGCTAGAACAATGCCCCCTGCTGTCTGGACTAAGACCGCCTGATACAGATTGGACTAGAAGATACTCCCAACATTTCGCTATGCCAAATGTTTTTGGGTGAGATCAAGAAATAAAACCCCCCAAATAAATGCGCATTATGTTGGGAAATTTTGTCACTAACTTCTTGCCTACAGAACACGCGCTATGTCTATGTTTCTACTGCCACCTTGTGTTCACATATTGAACTGCATGGATGGTGCTTTAGTTGTAGCAATAGAAAGTATGCAAAAAGTGCATTTCTTTACATTTACATTTATTTTTTTCTTCACTGCTATAGCTTGTCCCCTCTAATCTACTCTTTTTTTTTTTTTTACAAACTACGAAAATTGTTGGATCTGTAAGTCGCTTTGGATAAGAGTCTGCTAAATGCATACATGTAAATATAAAAATACTGAAAACCACTGTGCAAAAACACAACTATCAAAGATGGATATTCCTGCAAGGCTGTGGTTGTATTTTTTTTAAATGGTAAAAAAAAATAATAAGACAATGTAGATAGGGCAGCTAGTCCATAAATATCATGATAACAAATTATCTGAAAATATTTAATAAAAAAAATGGACAGATGCTGTCCAATGACAATAATGTGCGGAATGAGTTCAATAATGTGGGGAACGTGCTCTCGGGCGGAAATGGGGGGGGGGGGTCTATGACGAGCATGTTCGATGGGAATCGCGTAG
>NW_015540942.1:1992531-2011086 GCF_001515605.1 Sinocyclocheilus anshuiensis
CGCTCGGGCGGAAATGGGGGGGGGGGTCTATGACGAGCATGTTCGATGGGAATCGCGTAAGGGAGGGGACGCAAGCAGCGCAGAACCCGGATGCTGATGCTGCGCGTGTCGGATGGGGAGAAGGAATACAGGGAGAGTGAACGCTAGAAACCAGAGAAAGGCCCCACTGACAGAGGGACTGCTATCCTTGCGGTCACAAGGCAACCGAAGCGAACGGATTAAAGCCAGGCGGTTTCAAGCGACTGTAACGCAAACTCGAAAGAATGACTCCACGCGCGGTAGCCGAGGCGACGGGAGGAGAGCGCGAGAAGATGCTGTGATGTGCTCATAGCCAGCGCGAGCGTGCGGGAGGAAGGGAGGGGGAGAGGAGGCTCCTACGCTAGTTAGAAGATGCTTGTATTTTGACCAGCAATGTGTCCCGTACGAATAAAGCAAGCGATTTCTGCGCAAACACTGTAGCTTACAAAAGCGCAATGTACACTTGGCACGCGCCCGGTGGATTAATTGGCGGATTCATGTGACGGAAGACACCGAGGCTTTCTTTCGCGAAAGGGTGGCTGTTTTCTCCCGTACAGTTCTCCCATATTTCCGGATGTGAGGCCTGGAAGATACCAGTAGTTTATATCAGGCACGTCGGGACGCTCATCCTTTACATCCAAACATTTATTAAAATAAAACGAAACACTTTGAAGAGTCAGGGACAAAAGAAAGATTCACTTAATCTTAGACAGAATAATACGTATAAGTTGTCACAAACCGGATGTGCGGTTCTTTCTCAGAATAGATGTGGCCAAGTTTTTAATAAATAGGTCACTTGCAGTTTAGCAACAACGTTGTATAGTCTACATGAATATAGTTTTAAAGAAAAGATACCGGCGAAAACAAACTAATGACTGAACCAGGCTGCCTATTATTCCTGTTATCTTTACCTGTCTTCTATATTCATAATCATTTTGGTGTCATTCACAGCTATTATCTGATGTAGTCATATAGTAGCCTATCGGCCCAGATTTAATCGTGTCCCCTCATCATTCATCCAACAGCAGCCACAGGCCGTTTAAATCGCAATAACAGCTGAAGTGTGGCGTATAGGCTCGGCTGAACAAGCAACTCTTGTTTATTTTTTTGATATTTTCGAACGGAAAATGTTACCGATCCATTTCCACGAACTTTAAGGAGACGGCAGATGTTTGGGAGTGGGCCACGGCACTGACAGCACGCCTCAGCATCCCTGTGTCATCGCTCACCGTCTGTGATGTCTGTACGGCGGAGCTATTACGTGAGCAGGACAGGCACCGGTGGATACATTGTGAAAATACACTGATTTACCCGCTTATATTGTGACACAAAAGCTCTGTCGAACGAAATGTCCAGTAAGGAGTTGTCGGGGAGTCAGGCAGCTCAGTATGTCGGGCCCTACCGACTGGAGAAGACGCTGGGGAAGGGCCAGACAGGTAAGAGCATTTCCTCTTTGGGATATTAGCACTCAGTTAATGCACTGGAATAAATTCTGCTCTACTTCGCGCGTCTCATTAAAGAATTAATCTGTTGAAAGGTTGATTCGGCAATAAGCAAAGCAGTTAATGTGTGTGCAGGGGTGTTTCAGCTGATGAAATGTAATGAGGCACGGAGGCAAGTGACAGGCCAGTGCTTGAGGGAGGAAGATTATTTTTCATCTTTCTGGCGTTTTATTTTATATATATATATATATATATATTTATGTTTATATTTGTTATAAAATAGTGACTATCAATTTCAATACCCTAACGATGCTAGTACTTGTCCTAGGCATATCTATTCAGTTATTCCAGGTTGCTAGTTACTTGTACTTACACTTTTGCTATTGCATTAGAGACAGACATATATTCCATTGTTACTTGTAACAAATCGCACAATTTGCCACTGAATTCTAAAGGAAACTGGTTCAACTTTTCACTTTCCATTGTAGCTGGAACTAGTTTTACTAGTAACTGTTCAATAGATTCTAGTCCTGATTAGTTATTTCAATAGTTAGTATATCTATTCTAGTAGTTTTGCTAGTGCTCATTTATTTGATATTGGTGCATATTTATGGGAAACTAGAAACTGTTGTAACATTTCTTTTCTCACTAGATATTAAATGTTTACAGTGTTGTTGGTAATGACTAGTCAGCTACTTAAGTTCAATGAAACAAGTAACAACTTAAATACATACAAGATTTGCAACAAATTGCAATTTGTTACCAGTAACTATGAAACAGGTAAAGCAACTAGTAAAGAAATGAGTATAAGTACTATACTAATGTAAAATGTTACTAGTAAAATTGAAAATGATTCCAATCTCTATTAGATTACTAGTTATTAACAAAGGTACTAGTCATTGTAAACCTGGATACTAGTTCGTTTTAAGGTATAACAATTGCTTTTCACCGATCTGTTCTGAATGCAAAGGCCAGACAGATCCTGTTTGTCAGTACATTGTAAATAGGATCTGAATGTGCACAAGAGTGATATAGATCTACATACATTAGGAAGTAGACTGTTTTTTGGCAAGTAAAAGAGGGTGTCCATTAACGATTTATGTGACTGTCTATATGAGCAGTATGTACTGGTGTTTTTAGGATTTTTTTTTTGGAGTGTGCATAATTCATAGTGTTTTTGTTAGTGCTGCTTTTTTTCCAAGTGTAATAGTTTGGAAATGGGAATTGATTACTTAAAATTCTGCAGTCTGAAAGTTGCAGCCATATGTTGTCTACTTTTCCATTTTTACAAGTGCATCTCGTCTGGATTTTAATGTTGTCCACTTTTAAAATGCTTCTATGAAGAATGAACATCTGTGTTCCTCTTGCAGGTCTGGTGAAGTTAGGAATTCATTGTATTACAGGACAGAAGGTGGCCATAAAGATAGTTAACAGAGAAAAGCTATCAGAGTCTGTTCTTATGAAAGTAAGTTTTGCATACAATGAATTTACAACGGAAATGTCTAAAAGTTCTAGTTTTTCTCAGTCACCTCCTGCTTACGCAGCATTTTCTTATTTACAGTAACTCTTCAATAACACAGCAGCTGCATAACTCCAACTGCTTTATTAACCACAGTATTTGCTGCATCTGCCCTAATGTTCTGTGCTAAACAAATGCAAGACTCTCCCTGCTAAGTCATTTTTGTCCATGTCTACTGTTGATTGTCAGACTCTTGTTAATCTATTGACTATATTGGTTCACTTTTAATTGAGAGTGATCAACTTTGCTTGGTTATTTCCTACATCAAGGTTGCTCCTTTTCCCTATTGAACTCTCATTCAGTGTTCCTCGCTCTCCCCGTTTCTGCAGGTGGAGAGAGAGATAGCTATTCTTAAACTAATAGAGCACCCTCATGTCCTAAAACTGTATGATGTGTACGAGAATAACAAATATCTGTAAGTACTGCTGTTTCTCCACACATCTGAAGCATGTATGGCCTTGTCTCGTCTTGTCTTGTCTTGTCTTGTCTTGTCCAGACTTACATCCTGCATTCTTTAGAGGTGTGCTTGTGTGTACCATTTCATGTGTATCTATCTCTGTGCATTTGTTTCATAAATGTCTTTCTCATTCTCTCAGGTATCTAGTGCTGGAACATGTATCTGGTGGGGAGCTATTTGACTACCTGGTAAAGAAAGGCAGATTGACGCCAAAAGAGGCTCGAAAGTTCTTCAGACAAATCATATCTGCTCTGGACTTCTGTCACAGTCACTCTATATGGTAAATGTCTCTTTTTACCTTTTTATTTAATGTGCTGCACACACTGATTCCTTTACGTGCATATTTTTTTTTCCAATATTTCTGCGACTTTAGGAATATGAGGATGTGTGTTGAAATGAAAACGTGCGGCCAAGTTAAGAAGGCAGAGCTGACTTGCATTATTTCAATATATGGGTTACTTTACATGTACACAGATACACTACTGTTCAAAAATTTGGGGTCAGTAAGATTTTTTATTTTTTTATTTTTTTAAAGAAATTAATACTTTTATTCAGTAAGGGTGCATTAAATTGATAAAACGACATTTATAATGTTATACAATGTCTATTTCAAATAAATACTGTTCTTTTGAACTTTCTATTCATCAAAGAATCCTGAAAAATGTATAATGGTTTACACAAAAATATTAAGCAGCACAACTGTTATCAACGTTGATAAGAAATGCTTCTTGAGCAGCAAATCAGCATATTTGAATGATTTCTGAAGGATCATGTGACACTGAAGACTGGAGTAATGACTGCTGAAAATTCAGCTTTGCCATCACAGGAATAAATTAGATTTTTAAAATATATTCAAATAGACAACAGTTACTTTAAATGGTAATAATATTATTGTTTTACTGTATTTTTGATCAAATAAATGCAGCCTCGGTGAGCATATTAAGAGACTTCTTTCAAAAACATTTAACAACTCTTACCAACCCCAAACTTTTTTTTTTTTTTTGCAATATTGAACGTATGTTGAATGTTGAAAAAATAAACAAAACAAATAAAGCAAGTATATGTATTACAAAACTTTGTGATTTATTCTTGTTACATGTACTGCAGAGTATGCTACACAAAAAATCTCTTTCTCAGACCTTTCTCAAAGGTCTTTCTCACTCTGTAAAATAATTGTAAAATAATTTCAGATACTTCAGGAAAAATATTACAATATACAAAAGTATATTACAATGTTGTCATTGCATTTTTTTTCCAGCCACAGAGATCTTAAGCCTGAAAACCTCCTGCTTGATGAGAAGAATAATATCAGGATTGCTGACTTTGGCATGGCCTCCCTACAGGTTGGGGAGAGTCTGCTGGAGACCAGCTGTGGGTCAGTAGTTTGTGTTTGTGTGCTTTTAATACTGTATTAATGATGATGAAGTATAAATGCTCTATATTATGTATCTGCAGATCACCCCATTATGCATGTCCTGAGGTCATCAGGGTAAGGACGAAGCTCTAAGAGCAAAAGCACCATATGTTTTAACATATAAATCTCATAGGTTCATATTTTACAAAACAACCAGTGCTTATCTGTACTTAGTGTTTAGTTCTTTTTTTCACAGGGAGAGAAATACGATGGACGTCGGGCAGATGTATGGAGCTGTGGGGTTATTCTCTTTGCTCTGCTGGTGGTGAGAAGCTTGCTGCATCTTATATTTGTCATTTCCAACATTTTCACCATATTTAATACCTTCCTTACACGCCTTATTAAAACGGTCAGTGGCTGGAAAATAAATGTTTTATGTCACAAAATTGCCATTGATTGTAGGGATAATGCAGGCTTTATGCTCTTGGTTGCACTCAGAAATGTGTGTGAATTGTAACATTTCACCTCACAGGGAGCGTTGCCCTTTGACCATGATAACCTGCGTCAACTGTTGGAGAAGGTGAAGAGTGGGGTATTTCACATGCCTCACTTCATTCCTCCAGACTGCCAGGCTCTCCTCCGTGGCATGATTGAGGTTAACCCTGAGAAACGCTTCACGGTATGCAACACGAAACTCAATGCACCTATATAGAAATTGCATATACACTACCGTTCAAAGTGTTGAGGTTGGTAAGAGACTGCATTTATTTGACCAATAATACAGTAAAACAGTTATAAATTTGAAATAATCTTAGAATTTGAAATAATTGTTTTCTATTATCAACATTATATATATATCTTTTACACTTTTTATCACTTTATCAAT
Source organism: Sinocyclocheilus anshuiensis (assembly GCF_001515605.1). Taxonomy (NCBI): domain Eukaryota; kingdom Metazoa; phylum Chordata; class Actinopteri; order Cypriniformes; family Cyprinidae; genus Sinocyclocheilus; species Sinocyclocheilus anshuiensis. Next base: position 1,998,208 of record NW_015540942.1, read on the forward strand.
TTAATGCATCCTTGCTGAATAAAAGTATTAATTTCTTAGTGTATTGCCAAGGATTGTTTATGATAATTCTTGATTTTTTTCTTTTCTCAGTTGGAAGAAATACAAAAGCACCCCTGGTATCAGTAAGTATCATGTGAGGTACCGTGAACAGTTCAGAAAAGATAATTATTTACTGACTCTCATGCCATTTCAAACCTGTATGCTGTTATTTTTTTCCATGGAACACAAAAGTGAAAATATTCGAGTGGCACTTTTTCATACATCAACAGTTTTATAGTGTGTCTGTCAAGCTCCAAAATGTTCTGTGCAACAGTCAGACTGAATGTTGCTTTTAAATAAAAATCTTGCCATCCAGTCTAGCATTCAGCCAAATATTGCGTCAGGTTGCATGTCAATGACATCATCAAATGTCATGGGTTCTCAAACGTCTCATGATCAAACGTCATTGACATGATGGCTTGTGTCATATGTACACATTACGAGCAGAAATAACAACATAACCTTGGGTCTGCTCTTCACACAAAGCTATCATACTGTATGTCACCTGAAGATCTGGAATATAGCCTTTTCTTTGTCTTTTTTTGGAACTTGTCAGTCAAGGTCACTATGCAGTGCAAAAATTCTCCTTCTGTGTTACACAGAACTATTAAATTAAAAGTGGATTTTATTTTTTATGTTGTATGTAATGCCTACATGTGCACTCCACATTGATTTGCTTGTGTGTCTGTGTGTCTTTCTGTCTCAGAGGGGGCAGGAACGAGCCATGTCCAGAGCAGCCACCCCCGAGGCGTGTGTGTGTGAAGAGGATTCTGTCTCTTACAGATCTGGACCCTGATGTTCTGGAGAGCATGCACTCCTTGGGCTGCTTCAGAGACCGTGTCAAGCTCACCAGAGACCTGCAGTGTGAAGAGTGAGTCTGTGTGACATCTTAGCCTGTAATTCAGAAAAGAATAGTGCACAAACTCAAGATTTCAAGGATTTGTACTTCAAACAAGATACAACTTAAAGGGACCTTAAAGGTCCCATGGCATGAAAATTTCACTTTATGAGGTTTTTTAACCATCCAAAAAGCAGCATGTCATGGGACCTTTAAAAGGATAGTTCACTCAAAAAATTATTTTACTCACTCCAATCATGTATGAATTACTTTCTTCAGTAAAACCCAAAAGAAGATATTTTGAAGAATGCTTTTGTCAATACAATGAAAGTCAGTTCTGACTTGCATCTCTCCCTTCCCAGAGAAAACCAGGAGAAGTTGATCTACTATCTTCTGTTGGACAGAAAGGAGCGCTACCCTAGTTATGAAGATGAACTTCTTCCACCCAGAAATGATGTTGGTGAGTGAGCATGAACATCTTCCACCCAGAAATGATGTTGGTGAGTGAGCTTTTGCAGTTCAGGCCTGTGTGTGTTGCTGTCATGTTCAAAGCTAGTCACAGAACACCATGAGAATAGTTGGTAACCTAGAAAGCACGCTGGTGCTTTAGGCCTGAAAGTAAGCCAGTTTAATTTAAGAGCTCTAAGGCAAACATCAGTGATTTGTAAATGTAACATATTGAGGGCTTGTTCCCCAAAATAAACAGATCAAGACCAGACCAGGACTAAAAAGAGACTTCAAGGTGAAGAATCATCATCATTAAGAGGTTGACAGGGAAGGGAACCACAACGTAGCATGTGGTTGTTAGGGCAGCGTAGCGAGTATGAGAGCAGGTGCTGCAGGTTGGATCAGAAATGGACTTCCTAATGTATACAGAACAAATGAATGAAAAGTTGTCAGTCTGGCACCGATGCTGACATGATTTTTGTCATTTTCCATTTACTTACATACATTTTGTTTATTAAGAGGCTTATTATTTGAAAGGCATGTCTCGCCCTTATAGGGCTATACAATTAATTGAAATAAAAATGTAAATAATCAAAATAAATTTGCTTATCAAAAAAATCTAAAAGTCGTGCACTGAGAACAACAACATTTTGTTACATTGTTACATTCATGTAATTGTAACCATTACAAGCAGTTTTTCAGCAAAATACAGTTTTGAAGGTTTAACATGTGAAAGTAAAGAAATTAGGATGGAAATATATTACCATTGAAATACATTGAAATAATTACTATTGTAATGTAAAAAAGCTAATAATAATATGAATTTATGAATGTAAAGTGGACTGAGACATTAAACTGAAGTGGACTAAAGAGATTTGAGTCCCCTTTAAGTTTCAGGTACAATGTGAAAATGAAAAGAACTGAACTTTTATTTATTTAATTAATTAATGAATTTAACTGAAAGAGTTCTGAGTTGATTCTTTATATGAGTGTGGGCCAAGCATTAATTTGGAGAAAAAAGGCATAACTCATAATTTTGTAGTTTTTGCACACTTTATTTCTATGTAGTTTTTAATCCTTTTTGCCTCAAAATCTAAGCTGCAACAAATTGTCGGATGTTAAATGTTTATCGTATTGCAGTGCAAATCTTACAGAATCTTGCCAAAATATGAGAAAATAATTGCAATCCGATTTTTTGACCAAATCATGCAACCCTAATACGCTACTGTCCATCATTTCACTGTCATGCCATGATTCATCTCTCATGCAGCACGTTGTATCCAGGTAAAATTAACCCTGTTGCTTAGAAGCTTTCTGACTCTTATCAACACATTGAAGAGACTACTTTTTCAGCTTCTATGCTAATTTCCCTTCTAACACTGTAATACAGATAATCACTGCTGCATTGCATTGTATATTTGATATATAGTTATATATAGGAATGTAACGATTAACTGCGAGCCGGTTGAAAATCGATTCAAATATGTGACGATTCAAATCGGTTGAGATGCTAAATATATAAAAACAAACCTTAGATTCCATCATGGATATAGTAAGGTTCGTAATGTGACTTGTTCATGAAGAGTACACAGTCGATGTTTGTGTTACAGTGGGTGTATGTTTGTGGTTGTGGTTGTGTGATCAGATCCTCCCCGTAAGCGGGTGGACTCGCCCATGTTGACCCGTCATGGGCGTTGTCGGCCGGAGAGAAAGAGTCTGGAGGTACTGAGTGTGACAGAGCAGGGCTCTCCGACACCTCCCCGCAGAGCACTGGATACCTCTGCACATAGCCAGAGGTACATGCAAAATGTTTAAGATAACTTGTATTTACCTTCATCTGAAAGTCAAGCTTAATATACCACATGTGCCTTCTGTTCAACTTCCAAGTGCCTTCCAAAAAAAATGCAGATAAAAAAAGTGGGTAAATTCACTAATGAATTGCACAACTTCTGTGTGATATGGCAATTTTAGCACAAAAATGTGTTTTACCATGCAGTATTGTGCATTTAACCATGCTCTCTTGTGCATTAATTTTTTTCTATGTAAACTAGACTTGTTATAGATGCACCTTATTCACAAAAAAGCTATTTGCCTCTCATAATTTAATTGAAAAGACTTGTTTGTGCGCATGTTCTATTGATCATTAATCATGGCAACAGTGAATGGCGTTTTACATGGTACACGGCAAGTTTTTTCTGATGTGTACAAAAAGGAAGAGCTTATACTAGTGAGTGAAAATATTTCATCAAGGATAATTACTGTATGAATATTGCATTTTTGTTGTATGTAAGTGAAAGATAATAAAGCAAAATTATAAAGATTAAAATGACATGTATGTTACGTTTAGGCGTCATTGAGCTCACGAAAATCAACAACAGCGAGTATTATATCTTCTTCCTTGTTATTTTTTGAACCTGTAACGGTCGTGATTATACTAAATTTTGATTGATCAATGACACGCATTAGTTGAAAAAAACAACAACTTTTTAATCTTCCACAGTGTGCACCGCTAGTAGTTGTGCATGACAAAGTGCCTGGACTCTTGTGAACACAAGCCGACACTGGTCCCATCTCTCAGATTCAAAATTAACTTGCAATTGCTGCATACCATGTAAAATGTTCTTAATTCATCAAACGATGACCAAATGATAAAAAAATATGTCCAGAACCACAGTGTAGAGCAGGGTTCCTCAATTAGTTTTTGCCGAGGGCCGAATTCTGCCAACAATACCAAGCCAAGGGCCATTGAAGGGCCGCCTATTGAGGAACCCTGGTGTAGAGCAAATAAACAGCACTATAAGTTGGTGCAATTCATTCCTAGTGAATTTCCCACTAAGAGTTTTACTTACACTAGATGTGTGTATATCGAAAAAAAATTAATATATCTGTGAACATAAAGGGATGTTTGACTGATATGTCCTGGTGTTCTGATAGGTCTCGGTCAGTTAGCGGAGCTTCAACCGGCCTCTCATCCAGTCCCCTCAGCAGCCCTCGAGTAAGTTACTCCTCACCTTTAACTGAAATTGAATTAGAAGTAAAATACTACTATGTAGAGCTCAGTTTACAATGGTGAAAGGTATTGTGATTGTTCTTGTTATTGTGGTATGAATAGCAAAGCTGAACTGGATTCAGCTGCTCTTTTTATGTTCATCTATCATACTGTCCTCATACTGGAGTCATTATCCACACCAAACTCACACAAAAATGTTAAGCTTGTTTTAACTTGCATTTTGCACATTAATTAACCACCTAATTGTTTACTAATTTATACTAGATTTCACGTGCTTCTCAATGAGCTATGTATCATTTTCCTAACTCTTCTCAGTTTAATTCTAATGTTAATAATCATATACCCATATCTTTCATTAACGCTCATGACCATTGCTGTGTCCATCTCTCCATTCCTCTTTCCTGCTTCCACCACCCAGTCCAAAGACCCCAAAGCAGGAAGTTCCACCACACCCCGGGCGTCCCAACGCGCACCTGACCAAAAAACCCAGACCCTACCCTCAAAAGCAGCCTCTGACCGTCCCCACCTGCAGTCTATGAAGTCCCTCCCCCTGCAGACTCCTCCGTCTCCTTCACCCTCCCCCTCTCCGCTCCTGTCCCCCATCCCTCGCTTCTTCTTCCCTGCTCCTTCTGTCCTGAAGTCTGTCACTAAGACCATCTATCCTAACTCTGCCCATGTGTCGCAGGTCACCCCACAGGGCTCCCCACTCCCCACCCCTCTGGGGACTCCTGTGCACCATCCCCAGCACCCCCCTCCCACCCCGCCCTCCTCCTCCTCTTCTTCCTCCTCCTCACGAGCTGACACTGGAGGACACGCCTCAACTCCTTCAAGAACAACCTGCTGGGTTCGCCACGCTTCCACCGCCGAAGGCTACAGGGTGAGAGGAACATCGCCTTATTATTGCTGTCATTGAGTCAAACATCATTGTAACATTTTTTATTTGTTTCAATAGTTCCTACGTCAGAAGATATGTCCAGTTTAACTCCAGAGTCCAGCCCAGAGTAAGTATTTATATATATATATACAGTATATATATTACCTTTGTAATACCTTCACCATTATCTTCATGTTAATCTTTAAAACAAGAAATAAATTAAAATATCAATGTTAAATGTAATCTTTAACAAATTTCGATATATTCATTTTTCATACTGTACATTCTGTTTTGTTATTACTATAACTAAAACTAATACAAATAATTTTTATTATTCGAAATAAAGATGAAATGAAATTAAAAATATATTAGATGAAAAAGTGAAACAAAAACGTATGTACTATTATATACTGTAATAGTACATAACACTAAAATAACTGTGCATTATAATGTTGTGATACTTAAATTCGATTAAAAAATAAAACCAGTGGTTTTAAATGCTTCAGTGTTTAATCTTACATTTATTTACACAAAGTAGAATTTTAATATTAGTAATTTATTGGTTATCAGCTATAACATGAAAACAATTACAAAATTGTAATATTGGTGCATTTTACATGTGCTATGTGTTATACGTTCAGTGTTGCCACAGCAAAAACTATGATTCAGTGTGTTTGTTCTGAAGCTTTTTCAGCATATTTGGCTACTTTTCCCTGAACATGTACAATTCTAGGAATGAAGGCAGATGAGAAGACCCTTGCAAAAGTATTTTTTGTATTTTCAAAGACAGAGGTGTAAAGAGTACCTGAAAACCATACTTGAGTAAAAGTACAGATACCTTACAGTAAAAACTCCATTACAAGTTACAAGTCACCTACTCCAAAACGACTTGAGTAAAAGTCTTAGAGTATCTGATTTAAAAAGTGCTTAAGTATTTTACTTATACTAAATACAGACTCAAAGATGCACTGGTCAAAGGACATGCCAGTGAAAAACAAGTAAGATTTGATTTATGAGTAGACCAATCATATTTATTTTCTAAAACCAAAATAAAACTGAACACCTCAAAATTGCAAAAAAAAAAAAAAAAAACATTCTTTCTAATGGCGTTTGATGCATGATGCATAACAATTCAGTTGCGTTTCAATGATCTGACAGCAAAAAGTCAGACATATTTCTGTATAATAAGTGTCTTTGATGAGAAAGTATCTGCCTTAAAGCATAAATGTCAACATTTTGCCAGGCTCATTGAACATTATGATTCAACAAACCTTGTAAAAGTTATGATGTAAAAGCATGTCCTGCCGCCGCGCGATTTCCCCGTTGATTCTGCGTCGCGATCTGCTCTAAACAGCTGAAAGCCCGGCAGACTCAACGCGCTGTCCGGAATGGAGTCTTTCAGCCAGGTTTCCGTGAAACACAGAGCAGCAGAGTTTGAAAAATCCTTATTTGTCCGGGAGAGCAGAAGGAGCTTGTCCGTTTTGTTGGGTAGAGAGCGGAGGTTTGCCAGATGGATGCTAGGCAACGGCGTTCTGAATCCGCGCTGCCTGAGCTTCACGAGTGCGCCGGCTCGCTTCCCCCGTCTGCGTGTCCTGAAGCGTTTGGTCAGCGCCGCAGCTCCCCCGACTACAGTGTCCAGCAAAACATCAGAATAGTCGAAAACCGGTGAAATATCGGGTGGTGTGTACTGCCGAATGTCCAGCAATTCGTCTCTGGTGAAACTGATTGCAGGGATATAACTAAAGACAGGACAAACTAACAAAAACATAAAAACAACTGCGGAGCACGCCACGGAGGCAGCCATCAGCGTCGGCGCCATCTTCGAATGTCACTTCTTTTGTAGAGGAAATAAACTGGTGCAGATAAATCTAGGTGCCATGCAAAATGTAATGTGTAACTGCAACACTCATTACAAATGTAATGGAGTAAAGAGTACAGATACTTATTAAAAAATGTAGTGGAATAGAGAGTAGAAGTTGCTAATATCTTTGATACTCAGTAAAACTACAGAGTATCCAAAAAGATAATCAAGTACAGTAATTAATTACATTTACTCAAATACTTTACACCACTGTTCAAAGATAATTTATTTATCCATTCTTATTTATCCAAATAACTAGATCCATTCATGCTGTTAAAACGTCCATAATGTGTATTCGCTGTAGAATGAGAGCCATGAAACTGCATGTGTAATGTATGTTTTGTGTATTAATCTACATATAATTTGATCTTTTTCTATAGGCTGGCAAAGAAGTCGTGGTTTGGAAATTTCATCAGTCTGGAAAGGGAAGAGCAAATTTTTGTGGTGATCAGAGACAAGCCACTAAGCTCAATCAAGGCTGACATTGTCCACGCCTTCCTATCGGTTAGTATCATTTTAATATGTTATGTGTTTCCTTTCCTCTTCCTCCTTCTCTTCATCTTCCTCTTCACTTCAAATAAGCTTTGTTCATTATTTTTTGATGTATGTCTCTGTTCTCCTCTAGATTCCCTCCCTGAGTCACAGTGTCATCTCTCAGACAAGTTTCCGGGCGGAGTACAAGTCCTCCGGAGGTCCGTCTGTCTTCCAGAAGCCTGTCAAATTTCAGGTTGACATTGCCTTTTCTGAGGGAGTGAGAGAACGAGAGAGGGAGAAAGAGAGAGAAAGGGAGGGAAGGAGAGAGACTGGCATCTACAGCGTCACCTTCACCCTGTTATCAGGTATTTAAAAAGATGAGAGAGCCAGTGTCATGAGTCTGTACATGCTGTCATTTCTACAAATGTTATAATATTGTTTTTCAGGTCCTAGTCGCAGGTTTAAAAGAGTGGTAGAGACCATTCAAGCTCAGCTTCTCAGTACACATGACCAGCCCTCTGTGCAGGCGCTTACAGGTGACTGTTCCATGTCTACACTTCCCCCCAAAAACATCTCATACACAATAAGTTAGATGTATCCCCCCCATTTCATTTTATTATTTTTTTTTTGTATTTTGCATGTACATTAGTTGTTACTCTATAAAAACTAATGTACACTTAATTTCTGGCAATATTGTTGACTTGATTGCATAGACACTATTTGAAGAGAACTGAACTGAGCTGGACAATGACATCACTGAATCAATGATGAACTGACTTTAACTGAAAAATTGAGTGTTTACTATTGTCCTCTTGTATTATCGACACACTGTTTTCCTGTGTAACACTGTAAAGCTGCTTTCACACAATTTGTATTGTATAAAGCGCTATATAGTGTAACGGGGTGAAGAATCACACGACAAGTAATCTCAATCAATACCCCGGAGGGTGGATTTATTGGGGTGATGGGTGTTAGTGAAAAAGGTCCAGGTAGGTGCTCCGGTGCCGTGCGTGCTCTCTTCCGTGTTCCCAGTGCAGAGGGTCCGTGCAGTGCTCCTGTGGGGCTGGTCGGTCACACGCTGCTTTCTGTGGGAAAAGTGAGAGGGCGAGTTAGTGCTCAGTCTCATGGAGGAATCTCCTAGATGGCAGGGCTTGCGTGGCTTATGTAGCCGCCGCCTGATGAGGTGCAGCTGTGACCGATCAGCCTGTGATGATGATGGCCAGGTGCTCCTCGCTTGTTTCCAGGGCGACGCTGATGAAGCTTCGGGACACTCGTCACAATAGATAAAGTGACTTGACTTGACTTCACTAATTGCAAGTTTCAGTTTTAGGGCAGCCAAAGTTTATGTGGTAACTGGTATAATTTAAAAATGAAAAAACAACAACTTAAAACAAGATTAAACTTTATCTTTAAGTAAATATCCAGTGGCATTTTCATGCATAATGCAGGCAAAATGTGTAGGTTTTACATTTTATAATATACCATGTACCAAAATCTAAAACTAAAATTAATTTGTCGCCTTTTTAGATTGATTTTTAGATCTTTTATCTTATTTTTATTAGAGAAATGTGAAGGCTTCAAATTTTTATACTAAAATTCATTTGTGACTATTTCTTTTCTTGATTTTAGTGTACTTTTATTTTTATTTCAGTTAACAAAAATGTTTTCAAATCCCCACCTTCATGCTTTATGTTTTTCTTCTCCCAGATGAGAAAAATGGGCTTTCATCTCGCCCACCCAGCACACCGACCCGTCAGAACTCTCGTCGCTCGGAGGGCGGAGGTGATCGCGGTGAGCGATCAGAACGCGGCGATCGAGGAGAAGGGAGCAGTATTGGCGGTAGTGCGAGTGTACTACAAAGGAAGGGGTCTGGCAAGGATAAAACTCGCCTCCTTTCCTCAAATGGGACCCAGTCTCAGCCCTAAGTGAACTAATCAGACAAGCTTTTGAGCGGGAGGGGACAATCCCCGCTCTTGATTCCCCCCAGACACGACTCCCTCATAGTCCATCTGCACAGTACACAACAACAGGTATACTCAGCCTTGATTTTCACATCACTAGCGGAAACCCTGGGATCCAACTGCAACAATAGGAGAGTCAGGAGTCTATCCACATGGAAGTGTTCTTACATGCAAATAATCGTCTGATGAAAAAATTATGATATCACTTATCCTTCTTAGGAACAAAGGATTTGAAAAGTGGAAGCAAGATGTATCGCTTAATATAAACCCCAGCTATAAATTATTTCATACAGTACAAACAAGGAGATTGACATACCGGTGAACATCCAGTGATCTAATGGCAACAAACTATTTAAGGAGGAACAAACACTAAGTGGGACAGGAAAGAATGTCTCTAAAACTTCATCATCATCATCATAAGCAATGATCCATCAGAAAATCACTAAGAGCTGTTTGAGGTAGAGAAAAGCAAACATGTCGGGAAAAAGTGGGAAGTTCTTCATTCTTAACACCACTTGGAGCACAAAAAAAAAAGGATTTCTAGAACACTATGTAAAGAAAAGAATAGGGATTTTTTTAGAACGGGAATCTATTTTGTAACCCAAGATGCTACTATAGTCCTATGTGACTATACCTTCATGATCTGAGGACAGATGACGCCTTTAGCGAGATGTTAAGTGTTGAAGATATAGGCTATGTTAACACTGATTGTTCAAGCTTGTGCTTTAGATCTTGAACTCTGTGATATGTTGTAGATCAAATAATCAGTCAGTTTCAGATATGCAGTGGAGAGCTGTCCACTGGAAGCTACAGTTGGCAAAATTGGGCGGTTTTAAGTCACTGCAGTTCTGAGAGTACCTCAGATCTACCCCACTCACTAAGCAGGGCACAGAGGGATGAGCAGGCATCTAGATTTCCTATGACATGTTCACACGGAAACCGAACAAGAGGAACAAAATAGCCAGTCACTCCCTTGTGTCATACAAAGAGACAGTGGGAGAAAAAATGTAAAAGCCTCCACTGTTTTCTCATGTGACTCCTGGTAGAACTTCCATAATAAGTGGAAGTCCACAAAAGTCTTTTTTTTGGTTTCTACTTCGATATTTATATTATATTTTAGAGCTGGGATGTGAAATATTTCTGTCAACAAAATGAAGTGAATGTCAAAAAACAAAAATATAAATATTTTAAATTGTAATTGATTTTTTCAGTTAATATTTATGTATCTATCTATTTATTTATGTATTTATTTATTTATGTATTTATTTATTTATTTGGATTGGATTGGATTAGTGTTGAGGCTGGTAAAATCAAAATGACAAGGGTAGAAAATTTGAAATTTAGAAAATGGAAGATAAACTCCCTACTTGTATCTGTTCTCAAATATTTTAAAAACAAAGCTGCAAATGTCCTTTAAAAAAAAACATTTCAAAAGCCTAATATTACCCATCTCATTTTCATTTCATTTTAAATAAAAAAAAAAGCAAACTCACAAAGGATAAAGCTGGAGAACAACTTTGAAAATCATCCAAGCAATGACTCCATGCCTTGGATGTCTCCCACGGGGAAAATACTTTAAAACCTTCCTGGATGTATGACATAAAGACTGAAGTGAACCTTATGGAAGCAGTGGAACAAAACAGAGGGAAGGAGAAGAAGGCCCGCTGTGTTCACTCTTCCTCTTTGAGAATGTTACCCAGACAAGAGCCCAAAGTTTCGGACTCGTGCGTACCGGGCCAGCCCTTCGTACAAAACGCGAGCAGTATTATTTTTTCACACACACACGCACACACACACACACAAAAGAAGACTCCTTCTCAAAACTGACAATATGAAACAAAATGAATGATAACTGGACTTTGATACTGGAATGCACTGTCCTAAAAAAATAGAATTGTATTCAAACAAATAGTTGTCCCTTTCCTCGCCCACCCACGGGAATCGGTGAAGTGCTCTCTTAAGTGCAGACTCAGGATCAGTGGGGCTTTTTAGCTCATTACATTTGTGAATGGGAAGAACCTGATCCTGAATATCCACTTAAAAGCTCTTTCTCCAATGAGCCTCTGCCCTGAAGCCCAGAATCTGACCGTAATGCTCCTCTCTCTCCCTCCCTCCAGTCCACTCTTTTCCTGATGCAAGGAGCACTGAATGCAAAGCAAGGTTTTGCTCTGGTCCTCCCTCTGCCACCATCCCGCAGCCATCACATACACTCCTGCCTAAAAATAGCATAGCGGAAGACAAAGCTTCAGACGGTTCAGTCATCAAGCAGCTCTTGCATCATCCTGAATTGATTTTCAGTAACACATTGAATATATTTCACTACTGTTGAATGTTTAGGAGCATTGTTCATTAGATATAATACGGGGTACATTCTTATTTTAGTACACTCCAAATGCCTTAAATCCACATGTACAAAACGGTCAGCATGTGCGCTCTCAAACATGCCCGGTCACTCACAGAGGCAGAGGAAACGCCAGAGCAAAGCCCTGAAGATATTCTATGTTCAATTCTGTTAGTTCTCAGGCAGGGTAAGTCTGGGAGTGTGCAAAAACAGACTGTCTGGACACCAGCTCTGTGTGAATGTGAAATACACTCCACATACTTTCTCTGTGTTCATGACACTCTCCTGCTCTACGTGTCCATCCTCTCCTCCTCCTCCTCTCTTTCACATTATGCACTGAATGATATTCTGTTTTTGTCACTCGCCTCACACATACAACACACATCACATTTCATAAGTATCGTTAGTCTTCACTTATTTACCATACATTATATACCTCGTCCTGCTCCTGCCTCCCTATCATAGAATTATACTTTAGACCACCCCCTTCCCTCTTCTCTCATTATATACATACGCCCTGCCTGCCCCCAATGTATGCTCCCCCCATATCTGTTCATTGTAAACAGAAAATATTACTCATATCTTCATTCTTTATCCATTCTATATTCACCTGATGATTATTGATGATCTTTGTCGTCATTACTGATTACTCCTCTTAAGATTGTAAAGCTGTACTCTTTCTTCCCCATTGCGCACAGTAGGAACTTTTTTCATAAGAAATGCAAGTCATTAAATTGGAGGGAAAAAAATGGCGAGAACATAAATGTCTGTGTTATAATTAAAAAATGAAAGTGCACTATTATTATTGCCTGTGATAAAGAACAATAAACAATACAAACAAAATCTGTCATTATATTTCCTAATTACCTTGTCTTGCTCCCCATTTCATTTCTGTTGTAACCAGTGTTGGGGGTAACTCATTACAAGTAATGCGAGTTACGTAATCGGATTACTTTTTTCAAGTAACTAGTAAAGTAACGCATTACTTTTTTAATTTATAAGAAAATATCTGAGTTACTTTTTCAAAAAAGTAA
>NW_015540942.1:2011340-2016344 GCF_001515605.1 Sinocyclocheilus anshuiensis
TATATATATATATATATATATATATATATATATATATATATTAATATTAATATTAATGGTGATGTTAAAGATATCATGAGATATCATGTGAAAACCGAGAAACAAAGAAATTAACAATAAGGTTACTGCCATAAATATAAAGAAATATCTTTCATAGATAACAAATTCTCCCAAAGGGAATATGTCTGATTGCATTGATAAAATAAACAAGTAACCTTAGTGGATGTAGGCCTATAATCTATTATGTAGCAATTGATTTGCAATGTATTTTTATCAAGAAGGCAAACTCCATCCAATAAAAGTAGCGGCATAATTGTTTTTCTCTCATTAAAACAAACGTGTGCTTTAAATAAGTGCATATAACTTAGAGACAAAGCTTTGATGACAGAGTTAAAAGTCCTTGCTGGCAGAGGAAAACTATACAAAGTCATAAATTCTTTATGCTCGAGTACACGGGGTATGTGTTGCTTGCTGGAAGTGAAAGGGTGGAGAACGTGAAGTTTACATCTGTCAAAAACCGTCTTACTTGTTCCCGAACTACCATTCAAACTTGCAGGTATGATTTTTCAGACATGTCATGTTTGGCATAAAACCGAAAATACAAATTTGTCTTGGTTTGAAGAACTTTTTTATTTGTAACCGGCAATTATTATGCGTGTTGTGTCGTGTCACTCTAGCGTTCAGGAATATTCTGGATTGTTGAAGAGGGTGGAGAGCTAGAGAAACTTTACTGGGTGCTGTTTTGTTTGCTTGTTTAATAATAAAGCCAGTTCAAACGTTGATTTACGAAATTTAAACTGTAGCCTCTTCATTTCATAAAACGCCTAAATATAAAAGCCTAAACTGATAAAAATTAGGAAACTTTTATTTTCTTATTAATACTTTTTCTTATACTGTACATGCAATATATAAATCAAAACTCTTCGACCAGTGCAACATAAGCTCGTTTGAGCGGAACCATTATTCTTCTGGACATTTCAGGTTCACCTCATAAGTTAAAAATGACGGCACACAAACATTACTTCACAGCATTACCGAGTGATCTCGTGTTTTCTTTAGAGAGCAAAGTCGGAGAATCTGTCAGCTGCATTCAGTGTGAAGGCGAGCTCGAGAGCTCCGGTAAATGATTGCGCGCTGGTATTCGAGGTTCGTTACTAACACGTTTTACCAGTTTAACAGCATTCAAACCTTTTTCCTTATCTTGTGTCACATTTCCTATGAATTCCATGTTTAACGATTAACAAAACCCGAGTCTTTTTCTCCAATGCCAGCCTATGCAATAATGGTGGATAAATGTCCTTGTCTCTATTTTCCCCCTCTCCTGTCTCTCAGCTCAGTATGTCTGTTTTTTTGGCCCTGCTGACTTTTAGAATTCATCTCCTTTAAAACACTTTTTGGAATCTTACAAGTAGCCTGTTTATTTGTTTGTGTGAAACTGTCTCCAAAGTGCATTATTAATGATAAATTATTGTTTTAAATGCATTCAGAAATGACATTGTAAACATTTTTGGAATGAAATAAATTGTCTTGCCTTTTGCTAAGTCTCTTTTACAGCTGACAATTAAATGCACACAGTTAAATAATATTTCAGACTTTTTGTGGTTGACAAATTTGAGTTAATGTATAACAATGAAACTCTTCCAGGTAAGTTCAGTGTTTCAGAAAAGTGGGCATATGTTTGTGTGGGTATGTGCTTTCTTTTCTGTTCTTATTAAATATCAGAATAAATGCTTATACTCATAAGACACATACACTTGAGAATATGTCTGAAAACTGACAAATGCTCCTTTTTTGATTAAAAAGCTGTACTTCATCAGTTGTAAAGGATGAGTGACAGAGGCCAATGCAACAAACTTTTAGTTACACACAGCTTGACTGCTCTCACTGATAACCTGTTCACTCCAGCTTGGTGTGACCACATAATTTTTATGTTAAACTTAGTCACCTGTTCAACTCTGTCATGTTGATCAGATTCTCTTTCGTTTTTGTTCTTTAATATTATGGCATGATTTCTCGGATTTATATACATAGACACACATGACCAAAAGACTTTCAGAATGATAGTATTTATGCTGTAAATAGCTGTACAACTAATTTTAAGGGTTGTTTTATATAAATAGACCACTAGGGGGCATTGATGTATTAGTTGTAGACTCGGATCATAACGTCTGCCTTTGCATTGCCACATCTAGCACTTTTACATTTGTTTACTAGATGTGACTGGTATATTGACAGCATTTTCCTTCTGTGATCTTCCTGACATTGATATCCATGACACTGATAGTGTCCAGATTTAATTCAGTCTCTCTTGGGTTTGCAACATTAGCTTTAATAAAAGGTGGAACAGTTACAATAAAACAGAACAAAATTTGGTGAAAGATTTATTTTGCATACTATATCGAATAAAGGTGATATGACCACACACTCACTTGCAAATACTATGTGGTGAGTGTGCGGTCATATCTCCTTTATGCAGATTTGTCATCTTTGACCTGCACCTCGGATGGTGTGCATTTGCTTAAGTGTTTTGTTAAGCAACCATATACTATATCAAAACCAGATCCCATGAGCGAATTATATACATTGCTTTCTATATTTCTGTGATCCAGTGTGTTGTTTAATGCTTAGACTGTGTTGTTTAAGTCTATAGTGATGGCAGAGGCTCACCAGGCAGTAGCTTTTCAGTTCACCATCACCCCTGAGGGGATCGACCTGCATCTGTCCTATCAGGCCCTCAATCAAATCTACCTCTCCGGACTGCGATCCTGGAAGAAACGCATCAGTAGGATTAAGGTCAGTGACTCGAATGAGTGTGAAAAAAATTATAAGTCATGTAATTCATAGAACTCATAAGTTTTTGTCCTGTATTTTTGTCTTGTGTCTTTTTTTGTAATATAAATAGGTAAAAATCTCATAGGAATGTTAGGAGTATGCATGAAAACACTATGAAAAATAAATACAGGATGTTTGTTCTGTAGTGAAATTAAGTTACTTAAATGATGCATTCTTCACTTATGGCAGTTTGCATTATTTTTAAGTGTTAAAATCTAGAAAATCCTTGGGAACTTCTGCTCCAGTGTTTTGCACTAAAATGTTTTGTTCAATAGCTTTTCTGTGACGTAGCCCAAATGTGTGATGCATGTGTTTGTACATAGGTTGCATTAATACTTTTCGCTTTCTCATGAACAGAACAGAATCATTAAAGGTGTATACCCAGCTAGCCCCTCCTCTTGGCTTTTTGTTGTCATAGCAATCCTGGCCACTATGTACATGCAGTCTGATCCATCTATGGGCCTCATTACTAAGATTCGGGAGCACCTCCCCCTTAGGTAACACTTCCTTTTACCCTTCAACAGACTTCATCTAGACTTCCTCTAAATGGTTAACCGTTGCATGGTAAAATTTGAACTGGAGAAATTAAGCCCTTTTTTCTCATGATGATGAACAGTTGCTCTGGCTTTTTTCCATATTTTTTATTTATTTATTTATTAAATGTTTAATGAACATTTAAATGTTTAAATTATTCCTAATAAATATTTTCTAACAACTCCTTTTGTAAACAAAGGTAATACAAAAGTCTTTTATTCCCAATTTTTGGAGTTCTTATTAATTTTTTAATTATTAGATTCTCCTATCTAATTAATAACTGTTTCTCCCATTTTATTTTAGGAGAACTGACAAGTAAGACCATTGTTATAGCAGGAGTATAAAACACATAGAAACAGTATAGAACCGTAAAATAAATGGGAATAAGCATATACAATTTATTTATTTATTTATAGTGTGGCATCTTGGAAAATCTGTGCACAGTTTGTGACACATTAGAGGTCTTTTATGAAACTCCAAAAGATGCAGTGTCTCAATTTGTTGTTTCTTTTAGGAGAAACAATAGAGAAATCTTATTTATGGTTTAATCATGTATAAGATTATTCACATCTCAACTGTGTGTCTTTAATTTGCATAGCAGTCCTTTGTTGGTGTAGTCAGTGTTTCATGTGTCCATAATGTTTACATTTACATTTACATTTAGTCATTTAGCAGACGCTTTTATCCAAAGCGACTTACAAATGAGGACAATAGAAGCGATAGAAGTGTTGTGACAAGTCCTGGTTAGTCTAACGCAGTACACATAGCAAGGTTTTTTTTTTAATAATAAATAAAAAGAACAATACGTCGATAGAATAAGAAATAGAATAGAAAGAGCTAGTATTAGAGGGTTAAACCTGAGATATAATTTTTTATAGTTAATAAACAGAAAATAAGTAGATGGAAAAAGAATAGAGAATGTTAGTGTTAGAGGGTCAAGTTTTGTAAATAAATAAAAGAAAACAAGTAGATAGAATAGAAATAGAATACGGAGTGCTAGTATTAGAGGGTCAAGTGTATATGGAAGCGATGTGGCTAAAGACAAGATGATCGAGTTGGGCAGGTCATTCCACCAGCAGGGAACAGTTAAGGTAAAAGTCTGTGAAAGTGATTTTGTGCCTCTTTGGGATGGCACTATAATGCGCCGTTCACTTGCAGGAAGCAAGCTTCTGGAGAGCACATAAGTCTGAAGAAGTGAATTTAGGTAAAGGGGTGCAGAGCCAGTGGTTGTTTTGTTGGCAAACATTAATGCCTTGAATTTTATGCGAGTGGCTATTGTTAGCCAGTGCAAATTGATCAACAGAGGTGTGACGTGCTCTTTTCGGCTTGTTAAAGACTAATCTTGCTGTTGCATTCTGGATTAATTGTAAAGGTTTGATAGAACTGGCTGGAAGACCTGCCAAGAGAGCATTGCAATAGTCCAGCCTGGACAGAACAAGAGCTTGAACAAGGAGTTGTGTAGAATGTTCGGATAGAAATATTAACCTGCAAGATTGTACCAACTTTGTAGTCTTTGTGAAATGACAACATTTGAGTGTATTTAAACAGCCTAATACAGGGGTGGGCAAACTTGGCCCTTCCAGGTCACTTTCCTTCAGAGTTTAGCTCCAACTCTAATCAAACACACCTGAACCAGCT
>NW_015540942.1:2017259-2018667 GCF_001515605.1 Sinocyclocheilus anshuiensis
CTGTTGAAATTGTCTGTTGTAAGTATCGTGTCCCTTTGTCTGTGACAGGAGAAACGCGCGCTTTTTCTGGGAAGTAGTACAAGATGCGTCCTTTTTTTGGAATGCAGTGGGGAAAGGGGAGGTGTCTTGAGGTCATGCCCATGTCACGAGTTTGCTGATACAGTTTGCTGAGTTTGATTTAGTCACATTATCACTGTTCTTCAGGTCCGTTGTTTTGCAAGCCTGAGGGGTGATTAAATTACTTGTCCTCTTCCTGTTGGATGTAGTAGTTCATTCATTGGTGGTCACAAGACCTCACGAGGTATCTATAAGTGGTTTAAGAACTTTTCAGTCCTGATACAAAAGATCTCTGTGTTATCTCCTGATTGGATTAGCTCGAAGCCTCATGATGAGTTGGTGCAGTGGCATATCAGTGTCCTGTTCGCGATAGAAATCCCTACACAGCTAATCATTGTCTTCAAGACTACTAGAAAGCTACAGGCAGGTGAGTTTTATCAGGGTTGGATCAAATCTCTGCAGGAAAGTGGCCTGGAAGGGCCAAGTTTGCCCATCACTGGCCTAATATCAACCTGGAAGAGATGATGCAGATTTTCTCCTCTGTGTTTCTCTCTTGTCAGTCTGTCATTGAGTGCTCAAGGTCAGACTGTCCTATCAGTGCTGCTGTTCAGTACTCTGCTGTGGTTGTCTCTCATTCTGGCTCTGAGGTTCTGCCTAAAGCTTCTCCTATCATACCATCGATGGATGTTTGAGCTACATGGACGTATTTCTACCAAGACCAAAGTCTGGGCGGTTAGTACCCTGAAAAAGTAACATTTGTTTTTTTGTTGTTTTTTTTCTCAATATTTTCCGTAAAGATATGCTCTTTAAACAATAGCAATATAGGGATTTGCCTTCAATCAATTGCCAGTTCAGATTTGGACTTTCCCTGCCAACATTTTCACTTTCACTACAAGCTGTAAAACAGCTATTTTAGTTACATATTAGAATATACACATTTGGTGTATATATACTAATATGGTATTAGTATATGTACACTGTTTTCACCACTGAAATGTTTCTTTAAGCACCAAATCAGCATATTAGAATGATTTCTGAAGGATCATGTGACACTGGAGTAATGAATGCTGAAAATTCAGAAATGAATGACATTTTAAAATTGATCAAAATAGAAAACAGTTGTTTAAAATTGTAATAATACAATTCCATGACATTTGTAAGTTCACAAACACACTATTAATGCAAATAAGGGCATTAACCCAGGCATTAGGAATGTACATAATGAAACGTCAGCTGACAAATACCCAGGATCAATTGTTAACCACAAGAGAATTATGAGCAGTGTGAAATGTGAAACAAGATTATGTTGATATTCATATTATGTTCCATAATAATTGTGTGTGTGTGTGGG
>NW_015540942.1:2018814-2028667 GCF_001515605.1 Sinocyclocheilus anshuiensis
ATAAAAATAAATACCCCAGGTATTAGTCTAATCCTCTTCTTAGTTTCAATAATCATTTGTTTTAAGGGATCAATTTAACTATTTCAACTAATTGAAATAAGTAGTTGCCAAATTTTAGAAGAATTTTTCTTCTTTCTTTTTTAAGGAGAATCTGATTTTCTCTAGCTCCAAATGCTTCATTTCATCTCTCATCAGATTTATATATGTAGGGGCAGATTTCTGTTTCCAGTTTAATAATATTAACCTTCGTGCTAGTAGACTGACAAATGAAACTATGTTATGTTCCGCACTGTTTTTAGCTATCACAGATTCGGCAATGGGTTAACCATTTCAAGTGTGAAAAGCCCTTTAGTGTTAAAAATGTCCAATTCTGATTTTTTTCCCCCTCATTTTAACATATTCACGCTAATGCTCAAGTCTATGACAAGTCATACTTGCAATTATAACAAATCCTCATCTGTATTAGCCAGCTAGATAATATAACCATGGTGACACATTAAAATAAGAACAATTTCCAACAGCACTTTTCAATACATCACTGAAGTCCAAATGTTGAAGTGTTCAAGGCATAAAAGCACAAAGGCATAAAATGACATGATCATTAGATGTGGAATATTGTATATTGATGATAACACAGCACCATCCCAATAGGGGAGGTGACATTATAGTCAACTGGCCCAAAGCTCTCACACTGGACCACATCAGGTCATTCTTATTGTTGTACTCTATATATATTTACCCTGTATATTTTTCTATTTGACTGTTTCTCTCTCTTGTTTTCCATGTCAGACCCTAGTTAGGTTGCTGTCCAGTAGAAAGCCATTACTGTACAGCTATCAGACGTCTTTACCACACCTGCCTGTACCTTCCATTAAAGACACATTGGAAAGAGTGAGTTAGTGCAATGTAAATTAAATTGTGTGCACATAATGTGCATGAGTCTGTGTTTGCTGGGAAGTGAGTGATGAAAAAAAAGTGATGATAAAAATTGGCAGGGTTCTTGGAGGTTTGGATACCAGTGAATGCTATCTCAGCCGTTCTCTCTATTTCAGTATCTTGAGTCAGTGAAGCCACTGCTAGATGTGGCTGGTTTTCAGCGAATGACAAGACTGGCTGCTGAGTTTGAGAAAAGTCTGGGTAACCACCTACAAAAATACCTCAAACTTAAAGCACTGTGGGCCACAAACTATGTAAGTGCTGAACAATTCTGAACAATTATTTTCTGGTCAATGTCATAACTATCATCAGTCTTATTTATTATGAACATATGGTTACATACAATACTATAGCTGATTAAAATCAAGTAAAAGTGACAACTGATAATTGATAAATAATGGTAAAATGGTATCGAATCGTAGATGATTAAAGGAATAGTTCAATCAGAAATGAAAATTTGCTCTTTACCTTCAGGCCATCCAAGATGTAGATGAGTTTGTTTTTTCATCATAACAAATTTGGAGAAACGTAGCATTACATCATTTGCTCACTAATGGATCCTCTGCAGTGAATTGGTGCCGTCAGAATGAAACATCAAGTAATCCACACAACTCCAGTCCATTAATTAACGTAGCGAATACACTCAGTTTTTAACTTCACTAGAGATTAATTGATTGACTAGAGTTGTGCGGATTACTTGTGGAATATTGTGATGTTTTTATCAGGTGTTTGACTCTGACGGCACCCATTCACTGGAGAAGGTCTATTGGTGAGCAGGTGATGTATGCTAAATTTCATCCCTTTTTTTCCGATTGGGAAACAAACTCATCTGCAGCTTGAATGGCCTGAGGGTGAATACATTTTCAGCAAATTTTCATTTTTGGTTAAACCATTCTTTGAAAACAACTTTATCAAATTGGCAATAATTTTCTAATGTGATCTGAAGAGCTCATTTTAAATTGACTTGACATTTTAAATAGGTTGCAAATAGATGTCCCAGCATTCTGTTGAATAACAACTCTTTAATAGCATTTTTTTAAAGCAATGTGCTAATGCTAATACTCTCATAGCCGACTGTATGATCATGTGAATGGTGTGTGTGTATCAGATCAACACAGCGATATTATGAACCTTTGGAGATCTTTAATTTGTAATAGAGTTATTTTGTTTTTTTTATAGACATTTGATTAGGATAATTTAGTCTTATGCAGAGTCAGAATGTTAATTATTTTATTGTATCATCTAGGTTAGTGACTGGTGGGAAGAGTATGTTTATCTCCGGAGCCGGAGTCCCATTATGGTCAATAGTAACTATTATGGCATGGTATGCGAGCCTACACCATTACTCATTGTCACTTTCAATAATCTAATGCTATGAAAGCAAAGAAAGGAAAATCTCACCCTGCGTTTGGTTATGCACAGGATTTTCTGTATGTGACACCCACGGCTACTCAGGCAGCTCGAGCAGGGAACACTATCACAGCCCTGTTCCTATATCGCCGCAAAGTCAACCGAGAGGAGCTCAATCCTGTATGTGACAAAACTTTGTTTTTAGGTTGTGTTTTTTGTCATGATTTTGTAAGTGGCATCCATGGCTAATCAGACACTTATGTTACGGTTCAACTACCTATATGTATACAAAATATGAATTATAAATCAGTTGTAAATACAGCAACACTGTCATACTCCTGTATTGTTCAACTGAGAATATTTTGAACAGTTTTGCTGTAAGTCTTTGAGATCCTGTACTCTGGTTCACCTAGAGTCGTATTCCTGGTACAGTCATACCGCTGTGTGCAGCTCAGTGTGAACGCATGTTCAACACCACACGCACGCCTGGAGAGGAGACGGGTACACACACACACACTCATAGAGACACAAATACACATAAAAAAGTGATCTTATGTCACTGACATAGTCTTGTGATCTCTCAGATGTGCTGCAGCATTGGCAGGACAGTGAGTTTGTCGCCGTGTACCACAGGGGCCGGTATTTCAGGTTATGGGTTTACCGAGCAGGACGCCTGCTGTCACCCAGAGAGATCCAGTATCAGATTCAAAGGATCTTGGATGACCCCTCACCTCCTTCTCCAGGAGAGGACAAACTCGGGGCACTGACAGCAGGAAACAGGTCAGATTATTAGAAAATCTATGTCTGTGTTTGCTTTCCAGAAGGGGGTGTTATGGGATTTTATGTCAAGCACAGGTACCCAGAGAGTATTTGCACATGTATTTGCACATATTTTTCCTGATTGCCTACACAACAAAACTGTGAGCGCTTTTGAGACTCTGTGGATCTTTAACACATGGTTTAAATGATGGCACATGATATCATATATTTGAATACTGTTATCAACAGTAACTTTCAAAGACACTGAATGTGCACATTTTTGTGTTTTCACATTTTAATTATATTTCATTATGCTCAAATGGGTTATACTCCATTGACATTCCGAGGATTTTGTGGAACTGTTTTTGAATTTTTTTGAGAGTGAAAACTAGTGGTCGAACGATATGGATTATTTGATGGCTGAAGCCGATAGGGTGGCCAATGGCCGATATATGATATCGCACTACTGAATTTAAAGATAGAAAAAACAGATGCATAGCAATTGTTGAAATTAAATGTATATTTATTTAATTTATTTACTCAATTATATAATTTGAAAAAGAATAAATATGAAAAGTAACTTGATAAAAATATGGTCTGTTGGAATTCTTGATTCTGATTGGCTGGAAGGTGTGCAATAAAATTGTTTAATGCACAGATAGTTCCAGTCAGTTTGATCACAGTTCTAAATGAATGCGCTAGCCTCAAAAATTAGTAACCATAGTAACTCAGTGACAGTTGCACACCGATTGTAAACATTTCGTATTTTCTATGTCATTTAACTTGTATGGTGAATACGGTCATTTTGATTAACGGGCAGAGGCCCAAGATAAACTTGACCTGGAGAAGACGTCAAAAAAGGAAAGTAATAGCGAAAAGCGGTACAAGGAATGAACACTAGAAGAGTAGTAATCTGATATGTTTGTGCACACTGGGAATCATATTTTTTCAAATAACTTAGTGCTAATTTTACATACAGCACACAATGAATATGACATGAATACGTCATGGCTGCAAAAAAAAGCAGTTTGAAATCAATCATGCGTGTTTAGTGAAAGCACTCCTCTCCTGTACGCATCCAATTCACATGTTTTTATGCAGTCTACAAATGCACACTTCAGAGAATCTCACAGCTACATTCAACAAAATTTGCAAGGTTAGTTAAATGATTATTAGATATTCAGAGACTTGTTTAAATGAAATACATATATGCTGAATGCTGACGGTAGATGACAAAGTATTGTAGCATTTGCCTTTCTGTTACTATTAATCGAAAAGCAAAAGCTATAATACTTTTTCGTATACCTTTACTAACTTTGTTTAAAAAAAGTTCTGTATAATAATATATTAGTCAGAACTGTTAAACAAAGACAGTAAACTTAATGAATATGGAGAACGGAGCTCCATGCGCACAGGCAATGACAAATATTGTCCGATATATCGGCATTGGGGACCACTAGTGAAGACTCCCTAGAGGACAACAAATGAAGAATGCTACAAACAGAATGATGCATCCTCAGGAGACAGTAACCTTAGAAGAGTATTTTTTTAAATACTGATTAGGAAGTAACAAAGTTTTTTATATATTATGGTAACAATTTACATTAAAGATGCAGTAGGAGATCTTGGAAAATGCTAACTTTAGCCTGATAGCACTGAAAGCGAACGTCCCACCCTCCCTGCAATCGCCGTCCAAAGCCACGCCTCCTGAACGCATTTACACTCACAGACCAGAATACCAGAGACAACATTACAATAGGCTACATCAGCGGTTCCCAATTACAAAAAATGTTTCTGAAGACAATCACCTATTGCACCTTTAAGGTTTCATTTGTTAACATTACTTGCACTAGTAAACATGAACAAATAATGAACAATATTTCTACAGCATTTATTAATCTTAGTAAATGTTCATTTCTACATTTTAATACATTTAAATACATTTTTAAAAATCAAAAGTTGTAACATCATTAGTTAATGCAGTGTGAACTAACATGAACAAACAATGAGGATATGTATTTTTATTAACTAACTTTAACAAAGATTATTAAATGCTGTAAAAATATAAACTGTGACTACATACATTTTTAACATAACAAAAATTAAAGTTATTTTTAGTTGGATCAAACAGTGAAGGAAAAGCATCATCAAGTGTGCAGTATACTGCACATGGGAACTCCTCCGTGATAAAAAGCGATAATATAAGAGAGTTTAGAGTTTTGTTTATCATTTTTGGTCCTTACATACTTCCATTTTTGTTTTTTATAGACTTTTAATATTACTCTATAGGAAATGCTATAAAGAATGAGTAGATCAATAATGCAATGTATTATAACAGCTGCGCACCATTCAATGTGAATATTGCACTTATTAACCTTTTAAGGTTCACTTATTAAGTTCATTTATTAAGTTAGATTGTTTACAAAAGTGAATCCATCAGTTAATCCATTAACTGCAGAAATTTCTGTAAACAGTGTGCAACACTTTCAGAAAAATTCCCTCACCATATTTGCAATAATTTTCACAATTTTATTTTAAAGCTGCAGTCCGTAAGTTTTGCCTCATTGTCGCCATCTCTATTTGAAAACCTGCAATTGCAGCTGTGTGCGGAATTATCTTCCTTGCATGGGTTGTGGTCCGGCACGGCTGGCCTACTTGCTCAAATATTGATTTCGGATCATTTTTAACCAAAAAAAGTTACAGACTGCAGCTTTAACAGTTAAGGACTTTTATAAATCATTTCATAGCGATTGCACTTACAAATTATGTCACTATTCACTCACTTACCTTTATCATTCAAAACCAGTATGACACAAATTATTTACACTGCTCTTTTCCAAAAAACTAATCCATAAAGTGACCAGAGTAGGGGCTGTCAAACTCCATAAAACATCTTAAAGTATCCTAACTATAGTGTAACTATAGTGTAACATGTAACATATGCCTTGTTTTAAAATTCTTCTTAAGTCATCTTAAAGCTTTGTGTGACCAGCAGACCCTTTTTTATTTGTTTATCTTGGCTCAATTTGCTTCTCAATGTTGCCTCACTTCACATGTCTCTGTTATAACCAAAATGTGCACTTTCTGAAAAGTCGATTCAGATGGGAAATGTTATTTCTACATGACCCTGGAGTTTGTATAAAAACAGTAAATAATTACAGGCTGAATGTTCTCCAGGGGCCCGTTTCAATAAGGAGGTTCAACCAACTCTGAGTTAAAACTTGAACTCTGAGTTGACTTACTCTGAGATGGGAAACTCGGTTTCGGTTTCAGAATAGCTGAATTAAGTTAGTTCAATCGACTCTGAGTAGGTTGAGACTGAGTTTAGCGCGTACACCACGACTATGAAAAGCCATGATCAATGGAGCTCCGATATTACGATTCACCATGGCAACAGCTCCCGATAGAAAGACATCTGCATACTTCAGTCAATACAAGTTTAGTTCTTATAATATCACAGGTGAAAACTAAAATATAATAAAATATAATAATAATAATAATAATAATTTAAGTGCATTTTTCTTATTTTATAAATGATCTGCCAATAGGGTAAGAAAAATACTGCAGCGGATATTTACACTAAGTGGAATTAGCATACTTTCTTAGCGATAGATCCTATTTACAGTAGGCTATAAGTGCAAATAGCTCTAGATGCTATTTACACTTAGTGAAAACAGTGATGTATTCTATTTACCATGTAAAAGTAGCAGTTCTTTGCAATAAGTGTAAATAATAATTAGATGCTATTTATACTGTATACTGGCAGATACATACTATTTGCACCTTAGTATTGTTGTACATTAAAAGGATGCAATAATAACATAGAGTGTAAATGATTATATTTATTAAAATTATAAATACTTTTATCATTATTAAACACTCGTTAGGCACTTTACTTCCACTTTTAGAACATTTTCTTCATTTTTATTGAAAATAAATTCTAATGTGATATGTGATGGGAAAAGTGAGAAGAACGAGTGGATCATCCACCATCATCCCCCAATTAAATTTTAAAAGATAAAATGGATAAAATGTCCGTTTTTTTTTTTTTGGTCCTGTTTTTTTTTTTCATTGACTTTTACTAAAGTATAGTAGATTGTTATTACCATTCAATGTTGACTTGAATGGTTGAGGATTAAGTGCTTGGGTCTTCAGGCATCTTTTGAATATAATATGTAATTCATCTGCTCATGAAAGCTCCATCCATCATCCAGAGAAAGTGCTGAAATGTGCTGAAAAGAGGTTTTGTGCATCATTGTGATGAGAACACAAAGATATTCATCAAAGTCGGGCCCGGTTCTTAATCGCTATAGAAGGGTGGGCGGGTAGATATCCTGAGTAGGTGATTTTATTTTTTATTTTTTTGTGGAGGGTGGGGAGGGGGTGAGATACAGTCTAGAAATTTAGACTGTAGATATTGCTATTTTACTATGCAACTTATTGCAGTGTTGTTGATATATGTACACTGAAAAAAGTGCAATATCATGCTAAAAAAAAAAAAAAAAGTCTTAATAGTTTGCATCACTGGATATTGCTGGTCGTTTATATCATTGTAAAAC
This sequence comes from Sinocyclocheilus anshuiensis, assembly GCF_001515605.1. Classification (NCBI taxonomy): domain Eukaryota; kingdom Metazoa; phylum Chordata; class Actinopteri; order Cypriniformes; family Cyprinidae; genus Sinocyclocheilus; species Sinocyclocheilus anshuiensis. Next base: position 2,026,419 of record NW_015540942.1, read on the forward strand.
AATTGTAAAACAGCTATTACACGTTTAGCTACTTTGTACCTTCACTGAAGAGCCACACTCGGTTTCTGTGAACAGTAAGGCCCGCCTTCTTTGATTTGATTGGTCATCTCAATCATTTTGACATTGATGAGCGCTGTTAGACGGCTGGAGTTGAGGCAGACCAGAAAATGTAGATTTTATAATGCAACAGTTTTTACTTTTATCCTATGAATATTCTGAAAGAAAACGCTTCGTGAGCCGACTGTTGCTATATAGTAATGAACACAACTTTCATCGCATAAGCTCTTATTTCAGTGTTGTTGTTTGTAACATTGTGGTCATTTAAGCAGGCAGTTTGTTTCTTACATTCAATTTAACAGCATTAACAGCAAGTAAAAATAGGTAAGCTTTCAACTGAACTGTATACATGCATTTTAAACGCTTATACTTTGTTCTTGCCCCGTCCATGCAATAAATGAACGTTATAGAATAAGCGAGGTTTTCTAGAAAAATAATTCAACTGCTCGGGTAATTTCAGTGGTAGGCTAAGGCACATATTCATGCAGATACGTATTAAACTCCCGTAATTCGCACACTGATAGCGCGCAAATATTACGAGGCTGAATTCAGCTTCTTATTCGCAGCTTCTTATTGACGCTAGCCGTTCCACCTTAAAAACGCTTCCGCTTCCGCTTATTCACGCTTGACTTAGGGACCGTCTCTATTTGTCTCTTTTTCAGAAACGAACAATAAACAATTTTAAAATGTAAATAACACCAAGATAAGAGTGAAAACGGGCAATCAACATACGTTAATTATTGAACGTGCATGTCATCCTTTGAGTGCGGTAATGAAGGTTTTTTTTTTTTTATCTAGCCTCTTATGAAGAGTTCATATGACCCAGCACCTGTGAATTGAGGACTCCAGATACAAAATGGTGACATTTTCATTGCTTTAAAGGGGTCATATGATGCTTTTTTAAAGATCATTATTTTGTGTATTTGGTGTAACAGAATATGTTGACATGCTTTAATGTTCAAAAAACACATTATTTTTCAAATACTGTACATTATTGTAGGACCTCTATGCCCCGCCTCTCTCAAACGCTTCGTTTTCTACAAAGTCCCTCCTTCCGACAAGACACATTTCATTACACCAAATACACAAAATAATGTTCTTTTTAGCAGCATCATATGACCCCTTTAACTGAATGAGCCATTGCATTGTTGGTTACTGTACCGTGTTGAGAGTTTCACAGGGTGCTTATACCCAGTGTGCTTATCCATTATAAAAAATAAATAAATAAATAAATGAAAATAAAATAATATATATCTATCAGACATGTTTACTGTACCATTTAGAAGATGGACCTATATATATATATGACATATGTAATTATACAGTTGAAAAGGCCATTGCACCGATTGCCCAATTGGAGGCGCATTGGAAATTATGGACCTATACATTTTACATATATGACAATATAGACTTGAGCTATTGCATTCATGACATTTTTAAGCATTTTTAAGTTATGGACCTATTGCATTGAAATTGCATTATTGGCTCAATTGGTGGCGCTATATCTCAGCTTCCTTTGAGGGGGCGTTAAAAGTTCCACTGAGGTCATATTCCCAGTGCACGTGACCGTAACCACGCACATTGTCAGACATTTTTACTGTAGCATTTTTAAGTTATGGACACATAAATTAGGCTGATATGACAATACAATCAGAGTAGAAATTGCATTATTGGCCCAAATGGTGGCGCTATATCTCAGCTTCCTTTGAGGGTGCGTTAAAATTTCCAATGAGGTCATATTCCAAGCACATTTTCAGACATTTTTACTGTAGCATTTTAAAGATATGAACCCATGAATTTGGCAGATATGACTATACAGTAACAGGAGAACACTGCATTACTGGCCCAGTTGGAGGCACTATATCTCAATTGCCTTTAAGGGTGCATTACAATTTCCACTGAAACCTAATTCCCAGTGTCTTTGACTGGTAACATGCACGATTTCAGACATTTTTACTGTAGCATTTTTAAGATATGGACCCATAGGTTTGGCAGATATGACAATACAGAAACAGGAGAACATTGCATTACTGGCCCAGTTGGAGGCGCTATATCTCAGCTGCCTTTGAGGGTGCCTTAAAATTTCCACTGAGGTCATATTTCCAGTGCACTTGACTGTAACCACGCACATTTTCAGACATTTTTACTGTAGCATTTTGAAGTTATGGACCCATAAATTAGGCTGATATGAC
>NW_015540942.1:2028770-2046378 GCF_001515605.1 Sinocyclocheilus anshuiensis
TTGTCATATCAGCCAAGTTTATGGGTCCATAACATAAAAATGCTACAGTAAAAATATCCGAAAATTTGCATGGTCACAGTCAAGTGCACTGAGAATATGACCTCAGTCGAACATTTAACGCACCCTCAAAGGATGCTGAGACATAGCGCCACCAATTTGGCCAATAATGCAATTTCTCCTCTTATTGTATTGTCATATCTGCCAAACCTATGGGTCCATATCGTCAAAATGCTACAGTAAAAATGTCTGCAAATGTGCGTGGTTGCAGTCAAGTGCACTGAGAATATGACCTCAGTCGAACATTTAACGCACCCTCAAAGGATGCTGAGACATAGCGCCACCAATTGGGCCAATAATGCAGTTCTCCAGTTACTGTATAGTCATATCAGCCAAATTTATGGGTCCATAACTTAAAAATGCTACAGTAAAAATGTCTGAAAATGTGCGTGGTTACAGTCAAGTGCCTTGGAAATAAGACCACAGTAGAAATTTTAACGCACCCTCAAAGGAAGCTGAGATATAAAAATGGGCATGGTAACAGTCAAGGGCCATGGGAATAAGGCCCCAGTGGAACTTTTAAAGCACCCTCAAAGGAAGCTGAGATATAGCGCCTCCAATTGGGCCAATAATGCAATGTTCTCCAGTTACTGTATCTACTGTGGTCTTATTCCCAAGGCACTTGACTGTTACCATGCAAATTTGCAGACATTTTTACTGTAGCATTTTGAAGATATGGACCCATAAGTTTGGCAGAAATGACAATACAGTAACTGGAGAGCAAATGGGACGGTGCAATTTCTCCTGTTATTGTCATATCTGCCAAATACCTGGATCCATACTTTAAACATGCTACAGTAAAAATGTCTGACAATGTGCGTGGTTACAGTCAAGTGCCTTGGGAATAAGACCACAGTGAAACTTTTAACGCACCCTCAAAGAAAGTTAAGATATAGCGCCACCAATTTGGCCAATAATGCAATTTCCCCTCTTATTGTATTGTCATAAAAGCCTAATTGATGGGTCCATAACTTCAAAATGCTACAGTAAAAATGTCTGCAAATTTGCGTGGTGACAGTCAAGTGCATTGGGAATAAGACCAAAGTAGACATTTTAACGCACCTTCAAAGGAAGCTGAGATATAGCGCCACCATTTGGGGCAATAATGCTATTTTTTTCGCTCTTATCTCAGTGTTATTTACATTTTAAAATAGTTAATTGTTCGTTTCTGAAAAAGAGACGCAAATAGAGACGGTCCCTAAGTGAATAAGAAGCTAAGAAACGGGAAGCCTCGCGTTTTTAAGGTGGAACTGATAGCGTCAATAAGAAGCTGCGAATAAGAAGCTGAATTCAGCCTCGTGCAAATATTTCTGCCCGTTTTCGCTCGTTATCAGCCTTTGCTTTTGCTCAACAGACTGAAGCCTCCGCGTGAATGTAGCGCGCCTTTGCTTTCAGCTAATAAACGAAAAATGATGCAATTTCTGGTGTTATTTTATGATTGTTGGGGCAGTCTTCAGCTCCTTATTAAACATCTCAAAATACAGTCCGCTTCATATTGCTTTTAATCACTGCATAAAAAGATGAATGCGACCTTTACCTATAGTTCACATTTGGGTGCTCTGTAGTTTCTCTCACGCTCTGATGCTGAGTTAAACCCTATTCGCACAGGATTAGTATTACTTGGTGACCTCCAGTCATTTGTAATAATTGCGGAGGTTGTCTGTGATCTTAATCCCGTGCGAATCGGCCATGTCTGTAATTTGTAAAGTAAAAATTCCCCCGCAAATGACCTACCATATTTCGCCAAACACCGAGGTCCTGTGATAATGAACGGGACTCTCAAAGCCTTGACATCCGGGTATCCGGGAGACAAGTCAGTAAATTCGAGTAAAATCACAGGCTTGGCTTATCCCGTGCGAATGCACCACATGAAATTCAGATGTGGGGGGGTAATTTCTAAATCAGACAAGGTCCCCAGATAATACTAATCCCGTGCGAATAGGGCTTTAGTCTGTAATCGGTCTTTGTCAGTCACGTGCGTTTATTATGTGTGACGTCACCGAGGCGCCATTTTGAAGGTATCGTTGCATTGAGCAGTGAACTAAAAAAGTGTACAGAGCCGTGCAGTAAAGACCGATTATATCGTCATACTGGAGAAACAGATGCAAACCAAGTAGATACGGTACCGAGATAATCTCAGCAAATTTTTTTAGGAACCGTAATTTATGTAATTTGTCACTGATGATGATTAACAATTAACACATCCATACTAACGTTACCTGACGCAAAAAGTTGAGTGCCACCGGCATCGCGGCCTCCAACCTCGTTGGATATATGATTATCTTGTTTACAGTATAAAAACTTATTTTATTTACTTATACACTTATATGTTCTGTTTTTGTCTACCATTGATTTGCACACATAATTTGCACAATTGTAAGTAATTACATCATGTGAGTCTCTACCATTAAACCTTACCCTGTTTGTTCACAATTTTCCGTACTTCATTTGGCTGATAACAAGTACTAAGTACTAATAACGGAGACAATCAAAAACACATTTATGAAAATGGCATTATACATGCTTTATTATTAATGCAACACGGTGTTAAAAAGCAGTTTCAAAATGCATAACAGAAGATGTGACAAGCATGATGAATCATCAACACACTGTTTTCTTAAGTGGACACAGTGCAAGTACTACAAAGAAAGCCTCCTCCAGCCTGGTGGGTCATCTTCTTAGCTGGCTGCAATGTGTTTTTTCTTAACTGCTCCCACTTACTGTTTAGTCACACCTAGCCTAACTATATGAAATGAAAATGTACAAAAATGTAGTCAGTACTTTTTAAAATTGTAAGAAATAAAAATGAGAAACATTAGAAATGTATTTTAGTGAAGTATTCAGTTTAAATTACACTTAAGTTAAGTACAAACCCCCAAAAACAATATTTAATTTCAGTAACATTAGTGAAATAAAATAAAATAACTCTTTACACCTATGCATAAAATGATTGCAAGACATTTCCCGTTTCTGCTCACCTGCTCCCTGGTTGTCTGTTTAATAGCATTGACCCTAAATAACATGTGAATATAATGTTGGCTACTTCAGAAAACAGAAAATAAGCACATCTAAAAAAAATCTCTTACTTACTTTTATGAAAATGTCGAGGGTAAACGAACATAACTGGAGATATGTTGGCAAATATGATGATTTTGCATATCACCGCTGCAACCCAGGTCATCTGACCCGTCGACGCCTCTTGTTGTTTAGTCTTTTTTTCAAGTGTGAGACCTAAAATATCTTTCTTCGTTGTGAGTTTTTGACCTTTTCTATCATGTAATTCACTATTGCAGACTTTAACACAACAAGAACGTACCATTTTAAATCAAATGGAAAAAGACAATTCTCCAACTAAAGAACACCTCGGCTTTGATACCTTACAAATGGCGGAGATACCCAAAATGCACTTCGATTCTCATGAGTGTGACGTCACCTGACAAAGACCGATTGATTGCTATATACAGTGCTGATCCTCTGAGAGTTTAATGGAGATCAGCCATTCACATCACCTCTATGAACCTCAGACTAGAGATAAATAATGCAAACATAAAGCAGTGCTTGTTTGTGTATTGACTGTCAGGATCTATCCCTTACATATCTCTTTCATTTTATTTGAAAAGGCACAATCTCTGTTATTCATTTGAAAGACTGTTCATGGGAGCTGTCTAAGCTTGTAATGATTACTTTAATACATTACTAATTCCTTGTTCAATTGTGACCTAGATCAAATGTGAGTCATTCTAGAGGTTGTGATGGTATTTGTTTATAAAGTGACACTCACACTAAATAAGTACTTTTCAAATCAAATTTTAAATATTGGCTAACATGTCCATTTGTCAGTGGTCATACATGATGCTACACCTACTTGAACGTTATAAGAACCATGACAAGTAGGAATCTGAGAAAATTTCACAGTGAAGATATTATGTAAATAAATAATTACAGAGATTAAAAGCAGCTATTTTAAATTTGCTGTATTAAAAATGAAATTAATTTTTAAGAAGTAAATGATTTATTTATTTATTTTCTTTACAATATATATTTTTTAATTAACTTTTTTTCCTGGACCTCAACTGGTAGAACAGTGAGCTAAACTTATTGTTAATAATTATGGTGGTATATTCCAAGTTTACTTCAGACTGATACATAGCAGATGTTTTCCAAATGGTCAGACAGAGTCAGCAAAAATCCTATTAGTTAAAATATTTTTAATCCATATTTTAGGACCTTTACAGTAAATAAACAATAGAATAGAAGCATGGGAAAATGCATGTTCTTCCTGATTCAAAGCCAAATATTACCTTACTAACATTCTCAAGTTTTTCCCCACCTATTAAGATCTCACTAAGATGTCTACAAGGAAGTTTTTCCTTATCAGTTACATCTGTGATGGCTGAATAAAAAAAGCTTTAATGAGACATTTGTTTTGTGTGTGTCATATACTGTTTTTCTTTGGCTCTGTCCTGTCAGGATGCCCTGGGCTCAGGTGAGGAAGCAGTTCTTCAGCTCTGGAGTTAACAAGCGCTCACTGGACTGCATTGAGAAAGCGGCCTTCTTTGTCACGCTAGATGATCAGGAAGAAGGCATGATGGGGGAAAATCCCTCCGTGAACTTGGACCGCTATGCAAAATCCCTCCTTCACGGAAAATGCTATGACAGGTGAGAGAGTAGCATAACTTGTTTGTAATAAGAAACTTTGCACGTCCAGGACATTGCTTAACTTCTGTCCTCCTTCCCTCAGGTGGTTTGATAAGTCATTGTCTGTCGTGGTGTATAAGAATGGAAAGAATGGGTTGAATGCAGAACATTCTTGGGCCGATGCTCCTATAGTGGCCCACCTGTGGGAGGTAAGTGTGGGAGTCTCAGAGCAGTAATATAATTGGCCTTCATCATACATCAAACGTCATGGTTCAAGTTTCAATATTAGTCACCGGCCCACTGCCCATGTCCTTTAAAACATTTACATCACTGATTTTGGAATATGCTGTTGTCTGTGTCTGTGGGTGTTCTATTCAGGACAAAGACCACTTTCACGTCCTCTACAGCAGTTTTCTGCAAAAGACATTCCATTCACGCCTCCAGACATACTAAATACTAGATACTTAAAAATGCAAGCAGTCTTGTTTGGGTTGAATGTTTTTCAGATTGTATATTTCACTCTCTTAGTTCACTCTGGCCACAGACGCATTTCATTTGGGTTACACCACGGATGGAAATTGCAGGGGAGAGATTGAGCACTCCTTACCACCTCCTCAACGGTTGAGTTGGGACATACCGCTGCAGGCAAGATGAAAAGCTTTCTCTTTTCTCAATGTACACTTTCCGTGTTCCTCATCAATTCTTGGAATGTCACTGATGTCATGTGACACATCGGCTTCATAACATCTGAGGACGATTGCAAACCGTGCATGTACGCACATACATACACACACACACACACACACACAAATAATGTCTTCTTCCTTCTTCCTTCTCCCTCAGCTTTCATTATGTTCTGAAGAAAGATTCATTTTCATATGTCTGAAGGATGATAACATGAATATAAATTCAGTACCTTATACTTGTCAGTTCTAGGTTAGATTTCCTGATGCTGCAAAATGCAGTAAGTTTATGCATTACTGTTTTAAAGGGGTCATATGATGCTTTTTTAAAGATCATTATTTTGTGTATTTGGTGTAACAGAATATGTTGACATGCTTTAATGTTCAAAAAACACATTATTTTTCAAATACTGTACATTATTGTAGGTCCTCTATGCCCCGCCTCTCTCAAACACGTCGTTTTCAACAAAGCCCCTTCCTTTGACAAGCGCAGTCTGCTCTGATTGGCCAGCTGACCCAGTGCATTGTGATTGGCCGAACACCGCAGGCACTCGTCGGAAATGTGCGGTTACTGAAACCACGCCACCTTTCTTTGCGTGCACATCTGGGTGGCATTATGCAACTATTTCCACATAGTGAGGTAGATATGTGGGGGCGTGTTAGAACGAGCCGTTTTAGGGGGGCGTGGCAGAGTCTTAACTTTGATAAAGAATATCTCTTTGGTTTTGAGACTTTAGTCTTTGCAACTTCAGGGATCTTATCTATGCACGAACAGCTTGTAACACTCCAAAGAGAAAGGAAAACTTGAAATCGCATCATATGACCCCTTTAATAATCATATGCCCACTTTAGGCTCTGTTTGGTCCATAAAAGCAATGCTTTTTTTTCCCCTAAAGTGACTGTTATTTTATTTGATAATATATATATAAAAATTACAAAAATCTAACCTTTCAACAAGTAAAACAAATGAAAGTGAAGTACAGTAACTATTTTTTGTGGTTTTTCTCAATGTGATGGATGATTAAGGGAATTTATATATATATATATATACATATTTACAATTTCTTTAGCACACCAGGTTGACTAGGAACATGAAACTGTCCAGCCATGACTTCCTGTTTCACAGGACTATAAATATGAGACAACACAAAGGCCAAAATTCCCTTAATCATCCATCACATTGAGAAAAACCAAAGAAAATAGTTCTGATGCACAGTGAAAGATTGTTATACTTCACAAAATAGAAAGTGGTTGAAAGAAAATAGCATTGAAAATTCCCATTGAATCCACCATTAAGGCAATTAGGGCTGCACGATAAATCGCATGCAGTATTTAACGCGCATCTTGCCAGTAAAGCCGGTTCTGTAATCAGCGGTAAATCTCCATCACATAGAAACTCTATAAAATAAAGATGCAATGCATGTCCTCATCCAGGCAGATTCATAACATTTCCTGTTCCTATTGGAACTTCTTATTTATTGCCTTTAGGGCTGCACGATACCACGAACCACAATCATATTTTGCGCAACTTGTCAGTGAACAACGGCTCTGTGTAGTAAATGCTGCTCCATGTGAAAGCACGCACGTGATGGAGATTTACTGCTGATTACAGAACCGGCTTTACTGGCAATATGCCCATTAAATATCGCATGCGATTTATCATGCAGCCCTAAAGGCAATAAATAAGAAGTTCCAATAGGAACAGGAAATGTTATGAATCTGCCTGGACGAGGACATGCATGGCATCTTTATTTTAAAGAGTTTCTAGGACTTTGACACATTAGACTTTACTTCTACTAGGCTGAGTAGTATGAAGGACTATGATAGGGTGACTAAATGTCCTCTTTTTTCACAGACATGTCTTGGTCAGGATTTCTAAATTGCCTGAAATGTCTGCATTTTGGCCTTGTCTTCCTATTGATGTGCTCTCTTTTTGCATTGCTTTAACCGTTCTCTCTGGATCCCACCTTCTCGCGCACTATAATTGGCTAATTATGTGCAATGCCTGTATGCTAATGGTTAATTTAAGGAATACAAATTACGGAATCAATTATCAGTTGATCTCATTTAAATTATTTCAACAGGCAACATTTAAATAGCATTTAATTTAATAAAGCATTTTTGGCTTTTTGTTTTCTTCTATTTGCGAATTTGAAATGTCTATTAATTAATTAATTAATTTAATATTTAGCCAATAGTTTCTTTTTTTCTTGTTGACATAATGCATTTAATTTGTTTCTTTATTTTATTTTTTAATTGTACTAAATGAGTTGAGTTGTGGGCTAATGGTTAGAGAGTCTGACTTGTAACCCAAAGGTCGCAGGTTCGATTCTCTGTAAGATTGAGCAAGGCACCGAACCCCCAACTGCTCCCTGGGCTCCAGGTGTGTGACATGGTGTGTGTGTGTATTCACTACTTACTGCTGTGTGTGTGTGTGCACTTGGATGGGTTAAAAGCAGAGCACAAATTCTGAGTGTGGGACACCATACTTGGCTACACGTCTATAGAGTAATAAAGCATTTTTAAAATATTTGTTTTAATGCAGGAAGTGGTGGATGAAGTACCTGAAAGCCACACTTAAGTAAAAGTACAGATATCTTACCAGAAAACAACTTTGGTAGAAGTTGAAGTCACCGTTTATAATATTACTTGAGTAAAAGTTTTAATGTATGTGATATTTATTGTACTTAAGTATTGAAAGTAAAAGTACAAGTAAATGCAGAATGGAAAAGGAGCAGCAAGATTGTGTTCAGTTTTAACTCTTTCTTACATTTTGTATCTTTGGGTTAGCAAAAGAGTCACTTCATCCGGTACTTAGTCTCTTTCATTCCAACATAAGAAAACATTTCTCGCAAAAATGGAATCTGCATCTGAAGTGGAGTGAAAGTATGAAAAATAGTTGAAATGTGAAATTAAAACCGCCAGTAGGTAGCAGCAAGTCACTGTTAATGAGTGAGTCATTGAGATTCAAACGCTTCATTCAAACGGCTGATTCATTCAGGAACGATGCATTTGACTGTGGTAATGAGTGAGTCACTGAATCATTCATTCAATTGATTCGCTCAAAAAGCTGATTCATTCAATTAGGAAACACCGTCCTGTGTGTTACTCAGAGTCACACAAAACAGTGCTGTGATCTTTGTTTGGAACCATTTTTGTTGGCGAAATTGAGGCAATATTGTGTTAAAATGTAAGTCACTTGATGCTAACTTTATTAAACTTGTATAAAATCAATATTACATTTGTTATCATGCTGTTATCTGGAGGAAAAACGGCACTGTTCGTGTGATATAGATTAACTATATTAAATGAAATAAATATAAGACATAAAGAGGCATTTTTGCCACATACAATTTAGAATGCTTTGAATTTTGATGATGCTAAATGCGTTTTAATAGACTAAATCACGTGGTGTATGCGTGCACTCTCTCTGGGTGTTTTTGTGATATAGGCCCTGTCCCAAATGGAACACTTCATGTGCACTTGCTGTCTTACGGACTTACAATGGCCGCCGCGTGCGCGTGTCCATTAAGTCCACGAGACCGTAGGGTGTCCCATTCGTCATTTTAGCATTCAGAAGGGTGCTCGCAAGCGCCCCCTTTGCGGCCGTTATGCGCCCTCGATCCGCACTTCTGCTGAGCCCGCACTGGGGCGAGCTCTGCAGCAGACTTCTACCCGACAGTCAAAGCGGCATTATGTCACGAAAGTGCGGACTCAGAGGAAGACCGCAAGGGTTTAGGGTGCCATTTGGGACAGGGCCATTGAAAAACTAACTGAAATAAAATAATAATTATCAAAAATAAATAATCGTTTTCATATTCATTATAAAATTGAAGAGAGCCTTGCTACGCATTTTGCCGTCTTCTCCTGCGCCATCGTTACTAAGCAACGGGGTAAACAGCTGCTAGTTCGGACCCAAATAATATAATGTGAACACAGTCCAGCAGGGGCAGGGGGAGCAATCGAACTCGGGTTCGGACCAAGCAAACGAACCAAGTGTGAAACAAGGTTAATATAGTTTTGAATTTTTAAATTAGTTTTATTTTAATATCGTTTTCAAATTTGCTATACAATTCAGTTTAGTTTTTATTAGTTTCATTCATATTTTTGTTAGTTTTAGTTTAGTTTTTATTTTGTGAATGCATTTTTATTTAGTTTTTATATAGTTTAGTTTCAGTTTTAGTTTCAGTTTTAATTAAAGTTTAGCAGAATTAACAGATCACTTCCAGAGCGCAGGCCAAAGAAAGATGTAGGCATAATTTAACCTTAGTGAGGCAAACATATAGCGACACAAAATTAACGCATGCTAAGATTGATTAGATAGTAAAAGTATACAAATATACTAAAAAAAATATTTTACAAATATAAAAACACAAATAAAGTACAGATTCATTCAAAAAATACTTAAGCACTCTAACGAAGTAAAATTACTTTGTTACATTACACCACTGAATGCAGGGCAGCACGTAAGAGTTACACAACTTTTTGTACAGTTCACAGCCAGGCAATCTTATCTAAGTAAGTGTAATCTGATGTTACCATATTGAAGGGAAACCTCTATAAGAGTTTCATATCTTTAAGGCTCAGTAATGTTGCACTGGCTCATGTACAGTATGTATGCAGGTCGTTTGCCTTTTTATTTAGAAATTGAATCATTATTTTTTATTTAATTTTGTATAATTACTATAATAACTACATTATTATTATTATTGCTGCTCTGCATGGCACTTTGTCAAATCACTGTGGTACTTGAAGGTCTGAAAATGTATCCATTCAATCAGAGATTTTCCCTGCTGCCTCTTCTCAGGGTCTAGGTCTCTTGCAAATAAGCAGGGGTCACTTCCTTGTGTGCGTGCATTAATGACAATGATGCAATAATTATGTTTTGCATGATATTAAGGACGTGCCCAATCCCCAGCACACAAGTTCTTTTACACAATGTAAAATATCTGTAAAAATTTACTTTAAGGGTGCTTTCACACTTGGTTCGATTGCCTGGTCCGAACCCGAGTTTGATTGCTCCCCACTCCCCCTGCCCCCGATGGACTGTGTTCACATTATATTATTATTATTTTTTAAATGCTTGAAAAAACAATGACAATTGTCATCAATGTCAAATCATAACAATACATCAAGAGTCCAGGGTCATTCAGTCTTTCAGTCCAGAGGAAGTGCCAAGTCCTTCAGCAAAGCCATTGTTCTTATTGCTTTCAAGTTCGTAGAGAACTCAATAGATTCAAAATACAATTTCATTTAAAGTTTGAATCTTAAAAAAATAGGTTTGCATTTAGAAAATGTACATTTATAAATATGATATTTAGCTAACAGGAAAATAAGGTTTATGAAATAAGTATCACCTTTTCTTTCACATTCATGAAAGCCAAAAATTACATTTCTATAAGTAAACTCAAAATTAGGATTCACATAACATTTGATAAAATCAAGAATGTCACACCAAAATGATGTTGTGTAAGAGCAATTCCAGAATAAATGTAAAGAAGTTTCAGGGTTTTTTGATAAGGTTTTTTTTTTTCTGAACAGAAAGAACAGTTGGTATTAATATCATTCTTAAGTATTTTAAGTGTTCACATTATATTATTTGGGTCCGAACTGCGGTTCGTTTGCGTCATCAAGCCAGCAGCTGTTTACCCCTTTGCTTAGTAACGACGGCGCAGGAGAAGACGGCAAAATGCGTCTTCAATTTTATATTTATGTTTTTGAAACGTTGGTTTTGGTTCCAAAGCTGCAGTACATAATGGCTCTTACGTCTGTGTTACGAATGTACTGCAAATGCTATAAAGAACGCTGAAGCGAACAGAAATGAGATATATAGCTCTCTGCCTACAGCGCGTCAGTCACGCTCATCAGGAAAGTGAGTGAAACACACACAAACACACATTTTTATCAAATAATACGTCATTAATAGCGGTTCACTTCCGCGATTTGGTACGATTGCGTTCTCATCAGCAGCGAACCGTACCCCAGACCACCTCTTTTAAGCGGACTTGGGTACGGTTCGCACCCGTTCGGAAGACCGCGTTCACATCATCCAAACGTACCGAACTCTGGCGTCAATGAAACCCGGGTGCGAACACCAAAAGTGCTAGTGTGAAAGCACCCTAAGTCTTTGTTTATAGCACATTATCAAAGTATTCTTAATGGGATACTCCACCCCAAAGTGAAAATTTACTCACTCTCATGTCGCTCCAAACCTCTGTGCATTTCTTTCTTCTGCAGAACACAGAAAAATATATTTTAAAGAATGCTGGGAACCATACTGCATTGCTTTACTGTAGGAGAATGCAATCCCATCAGATGGAAGTTTTTTTGTATTAATATTAGTACCTGCAATAAAATCTGTGAAAGAAAGTCTTCCGCAGTCATGCATGTGCTGACATTTCAAGTGTGTCTTGTATCATCATGTTCATCATGTATTATGATGTTCTTTTACTCAGTTGACTGGCAAAATATATTTTTTATAATTGCATAAAACCTTTAGGAGTATTTTTCCTTTTAAAAATGTCAAATATTTAGGATATTTCTCTTCATTTCCCTACAGAAGCGAATGGGTAACTATAGAAACTAGGATTTCTATTTTCCTCCATGCTAATCCATGATCACGGTGCATGACTTGTTGCCAACTGTATTTTTGATTTCATGTGAGTGTTGTCATCACTATTACAACATTCAGCAGTGTTCTTCGAGAACCCAAATGAATGAAAACCAATCACAAGCACACTGATCTCCTCTTTCCGCTGTCTTTCTGTAGGTTCAGACGCATGTGTCCGAGTCTCTTGCTGTTGCGCAGGCACTGGCTGATGATGTGGACTGTCATGTGTTTCCCTTCAGAGAGTTTGGGAAAGGCCGCATCAAGAAACTGAAAATGAGCCCAGATTCCTTTGTGCAGCTGGCCTTGCAGCTGGCCTACTATAGGGTACTTCACATCTTCATCATCTTGACAAGGAGAAAGCATTGATGATGATAAGTATGCATGAGAAAAGTCCCACGTATTAAAGGTCAACATTCTTAATAGGCCATTTTTTTGGCCCTGGGAAGGGACTTCCTCTTATTTGTCTCATGTAATAGAGTGGTAGAACTATAATGTCACTTTGAAGGCAAAAACCCAGAAGCGAGTTAGCATTTTAGCACTTCCGGTTACATCGTCCCAGAGTCAATGGGTTTTTTAAATGGGATTTTGGTTAAATCCCTAAAATAAGGTCTGTGGTTCACACAGGCTCAAGATACTTTCACGTTTTATTCTACGACATAAAACACACCAGTTACACCCCACTCGTGATTTTTTTAAAACTGTTACGTTTCTTAAAAAAGACGGTTGCTAACAAGTTGCTAAATGGGACTACAGACGCTGTCGGAGACATTCAACGTCATCACGCCGAACAGTTTAGCAATTTACAGTATTTTCCAGTCGTAGTATAATTTGTAATACAATTAATTTTAGAATAACCAGTTAATAGTTTCCCGCATTTTATATTGTTGTTCGGCAATGTTTTTTTTGTTTTTTTTGCTTTGCGCCCAAATGCAACAAGTGTTCGGATGGAAGATGCTCGTTTTATCGCTTTCCTGCTGATACGGAGACTCTGGGTTCGTACCATAAGGTAAACTCATATTACGATTATTCCATGTAAACACCACATTTACCGGCTTAGTCTCGGTGAAAGTGAAACTTTAATGATGCATAGTGCTTAAAGCCACGTTAAATGTAAATGTTTATGGCCACATGAAGCTGTTACGGAGCATATAGATTGAGGATTTCCTAAAGCAAGGATAAAATAACATTTTGTGTACCCACCCTAACAAAATGATAGCTGAAATGTGGTACTTTATTTACTAAAATAAGTTTAATCTTACCATATCCAAAAGCTCGCTCACTCTGCTGTTATTTAATGGATTAAATGCACTAGAATTTTATTGAATAGTACGTGGAGACACGTTTTTAATTACATATTCATATTAATCAAGGATTTATTGACTTTTATTGCACCTTATGTCGAAATGTACAGAAATACGTGCTTCATATGTCCTTTAGTTATGATTATTTCATTTATTCACTATACTGTTATAAATGTCTCATTTCAGTTTTAGTTTGGCTCTAGTTTTATATTTATTACGGTTTATATGAAAAGGTTAATGTAGCGTGGATTCAAATTCATATACAGAGGAAATCCTTTCACTGAAATAAGTTTGAAACTTATTGAAAAGTTGTTGGGAGCATGGTGGTGGTGACGTTGAAGGCGAGTGACGGTGCTGTAGTTAGTTTATAGCCTAAGTTTAGCTTTTAAGTTTTATTTAGGCTTAAAAATTCATAAAAGTTATATTATTTTGTGAAGATTATCTTGATGGACAAAACGTGTAAGTTTCATGAACTATGGTTGAACACAGAGCTTATTTTTTGCGATAATTCAAAAGCCTATGGAAAAATCCTATAGTCTTTTTGTCGAGGGAACCAGTGCAATGCTAACAGCCGATCCGCCTACAAAGTGACGTCATAGTTCCCCCACTATGTGTCCATACTCTCATTCTGCTTGCAATACAGCTAAAATTAATATAATATGAATTACACAGGAAGTTGTTTTCTAGACCACTATCTCATTTGTTCTTTGACCTTTAGGATAGAGGGACTTTCTGTCTGACTTATGAAGCCTCCATGACTCGTCTGTTTCGTGAGGGTCGCACTGAGACCGTACGATCCAGCTCCAATGAAAGCTGTGCCTTTGTCCTCGCACTGGAAGCAGGAGAGGTTATGTCATTACTTTGAATTCTTTAAAATTCTTCCTTCTACCTTTCGGGGACTTTTTAAAGAAGGAACTGTTGAAACCCTGTCAGCAGTGTACATTTCACATAGATTTTTATCAGAATGCCTCCGGTGACTGGAGCTAGCTGAAATCCAACAATTCTTCCATTTCCATCTCTGTTACTGACAGCACTGCACGGATTAACAGTGGAGGAATGCCACCTAAATATAAAAATGAATAAATAATTGATCAATTTATTAGTTCAAAAATAAAAATATAATATGACTGACGAATAAATAGACATTTAAACTGTTTATTTCATGTTTAAAAATGTAGTTAAATGTAATAAATAAAATAAACGAATAAATCACTTTTCAAATGGTCAAAAAAAGACCAGGGCCCGTATTCACAAAACGTCTTAGGGCTAAAAGTAGCTCATAACTTGCCGATTTAAGAGAAAATCTTAAAAATAATGGGCGTGTCAATCCTAAATTTAGGACTCCTACATTTTTGCTCTAAGAGTATTTCACAAAAAATCTGTGAAACGTTAGGAGTAATGAAGAGGACTCCTAAGTCACTAAGACCAAACCACAAACTATCCTAAAATGGCTGTTGCCGGCAATCTGCCTGGGAACGTAAATATTTTAGAAACATTTGATGATAATGACCTTTTAAAAAGGTATCGCCTTTGGTTTTGGAGGTTATCCCAACTCCAAATTTTCCTTTGATTATATCCTTGTTTTCATGAACCAGTTGGGCAAGAATTAACAGCTGTTCTTGCATCCAGTTTTTTTTTGTTTTTTTTTACATTTGCATGTATTACTATCAGCTATGATTATTCTACTCTGTTAATTAAAAGACTGTGTATATGCATATTCACTAATTATGAGAAGCATACGTGTAAGAGGCTGACAATAAGCTGAACATATACTTGTTTAATTAGGGACACTTATCCTGCATTTTAAAATCTTTATTTGAATGTGGCAATTAACATTTTTTTTTATTTTTAAACCTTTATTTGAATATGGCAACATAATATTGCGCTCTACAATATTTCTATGAATAAATCTCTGACTATCAGCCAATCACTGTGTGCATAGTTAGTAAGCATGCTGACATTATCCATAGCAACGAGGTCAACCCCGCCCCCTTACTCTTAGCTTAAGACTTCTGTCTGTTCCTTCTGTGTAAAGTTTGTGTCAGCAGCTTTGTGAATAGGTTTTAGGAGAAAACTCTTAGCTAAAAATGTTTACTGCTATTTAGGAGAACTCTTAGTTGTAAGATAAAATGTTTTGTGAATACGGGCCCTGTTTTATAACTTGATTGGCTAATTGATAAAGCAAATAATTTGGCTAAATAATAAAGAAAAGCAATTTGTATTTGTAAATACTTTATAAAAATACTATTTAAAGTTTGCATGCAAAAATGATTATTTTATTATTTATTGTATAATTAAATTACATTTTTAAACATTTTATTATTTTATTTGAATACATTGATAGTTGAGTTCTTCATTTGATTAAATTTTATGCCAAAGCCCCCCATAATTACTTTGCACTGTCATGTAACATCTCGCATGGCAGTTATTTCATTTTGCCTGATTTTTATTCATAGGACAGAGAACATTGCCGCAAGCTGTTCCGAAAGGCTGCTGAGAAGCATCAGAACCTCTACCGTCTGGCCATGACTGGATCTGGCATTGACAGGCACCTCTTTTGCCTATATGTGGTCTCAAAATACCTGGGGGTAGAGTCTCCTTTCCTTAAAGAGGTTAGTGTTTGTCTGTATTGGGGAGACTGGTTCATTTTGTGCAGTCATGGATGTGATCATCTTGATAAACCACCCAAAAAAATGTCTAACCTGCTTTTCTTCAAAGATCTTATCTTTGACCTCTCAAAAACCACCAATGAGTCTTCAAACAATCCTAAGATGTCGTTTAATAGCTTCAAAGAATAAAATGAATCACTCTCTAACTAAACTAGTGCATAAACATTAATTTGGTAGCTGATTGTTTGTTTAAAATGTTAATGTGTGATATAAAGGGCATTTATGGCTAAATGGTTGCGTGTGCATGAAGTTGTTGGTTCATTTGTGTGTGTGGCTGTATGGGACTTGCAGGTGTTGTCACAGCCCTGGCGCCTCTCCACCTCTCAGACCCCTGTGCAACAGATGGAGCTGTTTGATTTGGTCAACCATCCTGAGTTCATCTCGCTGGGAGGAGGCTTTGGTCCGGTGAGTAACTGATCAACACACACATAAACAGGTAGAAGCACTCATGCGTTCACTGTGTTCATGTTTTGTTCCTGTGTAAGGTGGCTGATGATGGCTATGGTGTATCTTACATCATTATGGGCGAGGAAATGATTAACTTCCATGTGTCCTGCAAGCACTCCTGCACAGAGACTGTAAGAGCAAAACAACCCTGCATCACTACACAGTCTTAAAATCATGCTTGCACTTTCAGATCAATTAATTACCTTTGCCTTTTTTATGAAGCTGCATCAAGATCATTTTTAATACACTGACATATTGTAATGTATATAAAGTGGTTAAAATAAGTAAACTACAAAATACAAAAAAGTAATAAATCTGAAGTATATGAATATTGTTCATACAGTTCCTATTTTAAAATAATATTATTCATCCAAAATAATTTATTTATAATATAAAATAAAAGCGCAAATGATCTTTTGTTTGTTTTAGTGTCTATAGCTTTGTTTTATGCATCTTGTTTGTTCTGTGCATTTTATTATTTGTTTTTTTGTAAGTTCAGTTACTGTAGAGTAGGCTTAACTTTCAAGATTTATTATTCTTATATTTAACAGGCATTTGGTGTCCTGTTTTGAAAGATAAGTGATTTTATTTCATAATGCTATGATTATGTAGCATATTAAATTAAAGTGCAATGTTAATTTTTCTTGTTTATAGGACTCTCATAAGTTTGGGTCTCAAATCAGTCAAGCCATGATGGATCTTATGACTCTGCTGAACCCAGACTTCAAGGAAGCCACAAAAGCCAACCCTGACAAACAGTCATAAATCCTGCTGCGTGTTTGTTTGAAGATGGGTTCATATTTATGTCATTATTTGTGCATTTTATATTTTATTCTTTTATGTTTGTTGGGTTTGAGTTTGTGATATAGTGGGTCTGTGTCAATGCTGAAAATAACTAGTAGGGTTTCTGGTTTTGCTAATTGCTGCTGCACCAGTTTTACTGTATACCTGTCATAAATCACTGAAATTGGTGTGCTGAAGAATTGCATCTGTCTGTCTGATTGACAGCTCTTTAAACAGCAAAACGGTGTCAGGCCACTCAACTACTGTGTGTTTACGTTTGCTGAAATCTGTAGTTGTGTCATTACAGGGTATGGTTATGAAGAAAGACTGTGTGGTTGAAACTACAGCATTCGTCTGGTGGAAGTTAGCCAAAAAATACGGCAGGTTTAATAATAATGTTATTTCTGGTACTTCAGATGA
>NW_015540942.1:2046570-2058411 GCF_001515605.1 Sinocyclocheilus anshuiensis
CTATATTGCACCCATTAAAAACCATGAAAAATGCAACAATTGTATCATTAGGGTATGAGACATCTTTCTTATCTACCCCTAAAAGGTGCATATTAGTACCTTAGAGTAGTAATATCTACCTTTAATGTACTGCTATCAACCTTTTAGAGGTAAACAAGTTATAAAGTTGTTCCTTTAAGAATACTGCTCCAGTAACAAGCTGTTGTACCCCTAATGGTACAATTTTTGCACCTTTTTTTCTGATAGTTATAACACTCGCTTGTAGTGCAATTTTTAATGTGTGTTGAGTTTTGCCTTTTATTTTGGAAATGAATTTGTAAAGAAGATAAATTAGCAGGCAAGGAGGATCCTTCCTCCATGATGTAAGGTGGTTTAATAAATGGATGATTGAAAGCTTACCAAAGAGGTCTACAATACTCGGAAAAAGCTATCCTTTTGCATTCCCATTCATATCAATGTCCTTTGCTTAACTGACATAGGGTCCCCTGAAATTGCGTGGGGCCAAGCTAACCTGACAAACCTTGAAAGAAACAAGTAATCTATGTAGTGATGTTATTTGTACAGGCATGAACCTATCAAATTCACCAGTTCAGGAATGACATAGCAGATAGCATGGTCCATGCATCTCTGCAGATTTTAAATGGATCAACTTCCACAAAGACTGATTAACTCTGTTAAAGCCTTGGTTACAAATGAATATTGATGAATCTGCTTGCTTACACAGCTGATGTATGATACAGCACAGTTTAAGTAATGCATTAGATGTTCTTGAAAAGATATGGCTTTTGTTTTTTTTTAATGCAATATAAATAAATTATGAGATTAAATGTGCCACTTCTGATACTTAAAATAATTTTACAGAAAGTAACATTATTGAAATGTTCTTGTATTATATTCAATTATACTGTAATTTGTAATTATCATTTGTATTTGCTTTGCTTCAGTTGGACTCTTGTATATGAACATCCCAAGAAAACATAAGTACATGCGTTTACAAGGTGTTTGGTTTAATTTCTTTGACATGTTCAGTGCTTAGCCTGTGCGTAGCCACGATTTAGCTCGTAGTCAGAGCGGCTATCTGTAGCCCACTTATAGTCAAACCTGATTCACTAGTTTTTGGCCAGGCAGCGCATGAGATGGTTGATATCCCATCATGTTCGCAGTGTCAATAATATCCACAAAGATATGTGTCATTTTATGACATGGTCTATATGTAGCCGCGATTTCGCTCTAAATTGGACGGGCTACGCGTAGTCTGCTTTTAGCCCACCTGGCGAGGCAACCCGTGACTAATTTTAACGGCTTGGCTATAGCCCTATTCAGAGTAGACGTCACAGTTACGTCACTTGCAGCTGCGCACGCTATTACTTTGCTTACATGATGGAATATCATACATCTCACGTTATTTTGTCAAAAAACGACATGGAACCAAATTCAAGGTTATTTGGGCTAGAAGTGGGTTACACATAGCCGGACTATATCGGGACTATACTTAACCGAGACGTTGAAATGACGACTATTGCTTGCTGGGTGAAACACCCTCCGTTTTATTGGTTATAGTATGTCCTAAAGCAAACAGTGCAGAGATGAAAGAGGATGGGGACTTTCTCCAAGTCCATAAGCGACTGCACATAAACTGGTCTCTTAACTGCAGAACCATGTTGGTTTCAAAACAGCGCTACACTTCGCACGGTAAGCCCACGCTTACATGATAACGTCGTTTACTCTGAATAAACAATGTGACATCCCACTTGGTCACTTTCTCCTGCCTGGTATCTTAGGGGGATTTTAAACTCCCTGCGGCACAAGGGGGCTAGTTGCTTGAAGCTGCAAAACGAAAGTATGTTGCAGACCAAGACGAGGCGGCTGAAAGGTAAGACGTGCGTTTGAGTGTGCTATGAGATGTATGGTTTTCAAACCAAAATATCCATTGGGATTTTATTCTTATAAAATATAAAAATGAAATGTATTTTATTAGTTCTTAAATATTAATACAAAATATAAATATATTAAATAGCCAATAGACAGGGTAGTCTGTTATATTACTATTCCAAAATGGTTTGTCCTCTGGCGGCATCGGTATTAAAGTGGCATAGTGCCGTGGGAAGTTGTACCGGTTTAGTGTCGTATCCGCTTGCGAGGTCCACGCGGACGTGTTTGGCAGCACAAATGCTGGATTTCTGCGTGACGCCAGATTTCAATCCTGTCCTATTTAGGCAGTAGGCACTCCTTCTACGCTTGACACTTGGTGACTTTTGTTGCATTAGCTATGTGAACACACAAAAAAATCATGGACATGATTCGGATATGTTAAAGGTAAAAAAAAAAAAAAGAGTCACACTTGGCTGATACTTACAGGGATTAAAGTTCTCCGTCGCTACGACGGATTTCCGTAAATTGGAAAAAATGAGGGGGAAAGAAACAAGTAGCGCGTTGTTGTTCTGCCCTGGCCCTGGGGCACACCAAAAATCATCCCTGCCACGGCTGCAGCTTCTCAGTGACAACATAGTGATGCCGCTCGCATCATTCACAGTCGGGTTTTTAGCAGAGAACACAGAGCAGAACTTGAATTTCGGCGCGGGATTGATTGCGGCTATTAATAACAATTCTACTCATTCCCGCAGGTTCCGCTTATAACACGATAACAGATGACTGAACGTATCATTTGCACGTGCTTTTGAGCAGGGCCGTGCAGAGACCTTTGGAGGGGCAGGTGCTCAAAGTATAAAAGGGGCACATGGAGTACGGCTTTTAATCGGGCTGTGCTCCTTGCTGAGACATGTATCGAAGCGGATGCTTCTGTATTGATAGCAGCAAATGCCGTGACGCAGTTTTGAAAAAGAAACAGAACAGAAAAGACCATTTTAAGTTTAAAAGTGAAATAAATAGTTCTCTGCACCTCTTAATCACTCTGAAAATAGAAACGAATTAAATTAGGCCTATTATTATTATTGAGTTTACAGTGTATGGTGGGTTTGCTGTTGTAAACACTATACTGTTGTTGTAGAAAAAATATTTCTGTCTTATTTAAAATATAATTATATTATATAATCCTGTTCTGAATTTATTCATTTTTTTAATTATAATGATGATAAAAACAGGATTGATAAGTAGCCTATAAATCGGAGGATGAGAAAAATATGAGTTTTATCAGGGTTGTGATAATTATCTTTAAGGCAATCTACGTTTTTAAAATAAATAAGCTACTGTAATAAAAAAAAAGTTAAAAGTAATAGTTTTTTAGTC
The DNA here is from genome assembly GCF_001515605.1 of Sinocyclocheilus anshuiensis. Lineage (NCBI taxonomy): Eukaryota > Metazoa > Chordata > Actinopteri > Cypriniformes > Cyprinidae > Sinocyclocheilus > Sinocyclocheilus anshuiensis. Next base: position 2,049,817 of record NW_015540942.1, read on the forward strand.
AGATAACATTAAGACTTAGATCAAAAAAAACTTTTCCCAAACAGCAAGAACGAAAGAGAACAGACACCTTTGTTTATATTGCTGTGTGTAGAACGTTAGCTGCATTTTTAATATTTAATTTGAAAGAAATGTAATTTCGTCCCCCGCACTTTATAAGGGCAGGTGTGTTCACGTAGAGGTTTCTAGATTTAAATTCAAAGAGACCGTATCGATAGTCTATGACCTGACGTTTTATTCGTATCCAGAATGAGAAGCGAATATCTGGAGCGCTCAACACTCTCATGCAGTGTATGTTTAATTCATACTCGAAGCCGGAGGGCGCTCTCGTGCAGAAAGTCCAAAAGAAATACAGCCTGAACGATGACAACAATATCGTACAATCACTAGACTAGTGATCATCAAATCCTTTTAACAGTTTATTTTACAGATTTGATTTTAAAGTCTTCCCTTTTTTTCACAAAACCTTTTGCTCTCTCTAGAAACCATGTCAGTTTCGGTTGAAAATATTTTAAGTTCAAGTGTTAGCATTATTAACACTGAATTAATACCAACATATGAAATTAAATTAATGACACAAAAATTAAGAATGTTGGACAATAAATATATAACAGGAATATAACAGCTTGACAGTAAAACAAATAGAAGGGAACAAGTCATTTTAACACATATACGAACAGGACATTCAAATCTTAACCAAACACTATACATTATAGGGAAACATAATACTGGTCTATGTAATGTTTGTTTAACAGAGGAATCAGTGGAACACGTTATGATGATATGTACAGCATATGAAAGAGAAAGGGATCGACTTAAAGATGAATTACAATCCTTAGGAGTTAAAGAATTTTCATTAAGTAGTATCCTGAATGATGGTCCAAATGCAGGAAAACAAATAAGTGCAGTCATGAGATTTCTTAAGAATTGTGGAATAATGAACAGAATTTAAGATTTAGGTGAGTACATTCTCTTCACACTCCATCACAGTAGGTGGCGGTATGCACCTATGAAGTTGGTTCGCAACCCGCCATAAAACCAAAAGAAGAAGAAGAAGAAGAAGAAGTGACTGGTGATCGTTGACGGACATCGCACACTGCAAAGGGAGGTTAGGGCGGTTTGGCAACAGCTGATCCGTGACTGGAGAGTGCATGGTAGGAAGTGGCGTAGATTCCGGAAGTGATCCGGAAATGGAGGATGAAGTGTTTGACGCGGATGAAGGCGGGAATGGAAATAATGAATGGAGTATAGTAGAAAATCGAAAAAGAAAGAAAAGCTGGAGTAACGCATCTGCAACTGACAGTGAAAATGGAACACATCTGACAAGAAGAAGGAAGGAAGAGTATAAGGTAGTGATGAAACTTGAAACCGGATCTTTCAGTATCATTAATCCGCTGAAATTATCTAAAACAATTAAGGAAGTGATAGGACTGATTGAAAGTGTTAAGAAGTTGAGGGATGGTAGATTGATAATATATTGTAAGGATAGTAGGCAACAAAAGAAGGCTCTAGGAGTTAAATCGATCATGGGACAAAGTGTGATTTGTTCAGTACAAGAAGAAAAGAAATGGGTGAAAGGAGTAATAACAGGGATCCCCACAGATGTAACAGTTGAAAAGATTAAGAGAGGTCTTACGGGAGCCGCAGTGATTGAGGTGAAAAGATTTAAGTTCAAGTGTTAGCATTATTAACACTGAATCAATACCAACATATGAAATTAAATTAATGACAGAAAAATTAGGAATGTTGGACAATAAATGTATAACAGGAATATAACCGGTTGACAGTACACTGTTTTTGCAGTATTGTCTTATATTAATGTCTGTTAAAGGAAGACTAAACAAAAACAAAAAAACACACACGTACAGCCACTTTCTCCAAAATTATTTAATTATGACAGACAGCAATGCATCATGTTTTAATCTAGATCATCATGTTTGTAGTGTATTCCAGGGGATTAAAATGTACAATATTTCAGATCTAGTGGAGTAATAGTAAATAATAATATAGTAAGTAATTGTAAATGTGTAAAGTTGCATAAGCTCATTACTTAACCATATAAACAGTGGTGGAGGTAACGAATTACAACTACTCACGTTACTGTAATTAAGTAGTTTTTTCGGGTACTTGTACTTTTTTGAGTGTATTTTTTAAAACTGTACTTTTACTTGTACTTAAGTAGCCTACAAATTAAGCAAAATAATCTACTTCGTTACTTTTAAATCATAGTTCGTTACTGAGTGAGTACCATAGACTGCTGAGTACGCCCACAATTTGAATTGATATTCAAACCTTTGACGGCACTTCAGTAGCCAATAAAGATATCCGATCTGGATGGCAAGGGCAGTGACTGTAACATCGAGCGTATTTTGCAGTATTAAACACGTATTTATACCGATTTCATCAGGCTCCGAAAATTCTTCAAAAAGAACACAAAGATTGGCCTTCTCAGCTGCCATAGTTGCAACTCTTGCGTCATCAGAACAGGGTGTTCAACGCACCACCGTTTCCGTTTAAAAAACGTTTTGCACCGTTTTTGTCAGAGCTGAACGCAGCCCTGATCTGACAGTGAGGGAGCTCAGCGTAATTTATGGACACTAAGTTTGGAGAAACAAACTACATGGTAGTGTAATCACAACTATCTTAATTTTGATACCGATACTGAAATATCTGACACTTTTCCGTTACTCATTTTCCACAGTATACCGAATACACCGATACAAGCTGCGTCTCTCTCTCTTCTCCGACAGTGAGTTTGACACGCATCCGTGCTTTTAAAGTAGAAATTATTTATCTTAAAAGTTTAACTGTCAAAAGTTATAGAATAGATCCACGCCTGACCGATGAAAATGCTACAAGAAATTTTATTGGCTGTAAGTGAAATACACCAGAAAGTCTTTTACCAATCAAAGATGGAACTTTAATTTCTTTACAATGTAAGTTTATGCTAGAAATGTTTTGGAATGGGATATTTGTCTGATTTGTACATATAAATATCCTAATCTGCCTAACTGCATCACTACATTGTACAGTCATCACAGGTCACAGCCATCTGATGTTCCATTTATCTAAATAAATAGGCCTAACATACTGTATATGGCTGTAAAATCTGCTTATGAAAATTAAGTGTTGTCATATTTCGAATACCTCAACTGAATTGAGGTAATTTGTTTTATAATTTTATTACTGACTGTTTACTTGTCTTTTTTTGCAAATTAAATTCAGTTTGAAATCAAATTTGAAATCAAGCTTCCTTGTGCTTTTGCAACAAAGTTACCCTATTTTAAAGACACAAATACACAGAATGAGCAAATGTTTAAGATGGATATTTTTGTAATGGTAATTGATCAATATTTAAATAAAAGCCTATATTACAATCTGTTCATCATATAAAGCGCATGTGTCTTTTTAGAAGACTTGGTTTAAACCAGTTTCAAAGCTTGAAATAATGATTGCCTTGAAAAAAATGGATGGACAAAAAAAATAAAAAATAAATAAATATCTATATGGCAGTATACAGTATGTGTTAGTTTTGCCAATGGTATTGAAAATGATTAGTCGTCATGAAATCAAAAATGACCCTACTTACTTTTTAGTGCACATTACTAGTCTTGTGGTGAACAATTAAACCGTGCAAGTCAATACACTGGAAAAAAAATTGTCTGCTGTCGTAATCGTTATTCAAAAACTGAAAATTGGCTTCCGCTCTGGAATGGCGTTCTGGCTCTAACTTTTCAGTATTACATGACATTGTGAGTGTGTATATGCACAGTTTGGACCCAGAAGCAGTGACCCAGAAGCAGTGAAGAGTGATGTCAGACGTAACAAGCAGATATTCTAAACCACTATCCAACCATGAATCTGCTATGAGCAAGAGGTGGAGTGGAGGTGCACCACAATAAAACCCCGCCCTTTATTCAATATTTTGTTTCACTTGGAAATACATCACAACACTGACGTCAGTTGCAACTTCCGGTTCACGGGTACTTTGATATTGATATTGAAGGTATTGAAGTTAGAAATTCCTGTATCATGACCACTAATTGATAAACTTTTTCAGTAAGGTAAAAGTGGGTTTTGTTCAAAGTAGCTATTATCCACATAGATCTTTGATATGACGAGCGTGAGCGGAATATTAACGGAACGCTTGCTTGGGCGGTTAGAGCGACCGAGTGGAGCGCACGTCCATAGAGCGGAAAACTTTGCTCACATGCTCTGCTTCTGACTCACAGCCTGTAAGTATGTTTTCATATTTAAAGAATTTGCCACTGACTATTCAAACGCAAGTTTTGAGCAGTGTAGAGTAGCGCTTGTTGTTTGTTCAGAAAGGCGGGCATAGAGGAGAAACAATAATGTACAGTATGTGGAAAATAATGTGTTTTTAAACTGAAAATGAACCTTAAACACATTTCATTACACCAAATACAAAAAATAATGTTAATTTTAGAAACATCATATGACCCCTTTAAATATCACCGTCTAAAAAGTAACTAGTACTCTTGAGTAGTTTTTGAAAGGAGTACTTTGTACTTTTACTTAAGTACTGTTTTGACACCAGTACTTTTACTTGTAAATGAGTATTATTTCAGCAATGTAACAGTACTTGTACTTGAGTACAAATTTTCCCAGGTAATAAATAAACTTTATGAATAATGCAGTACTGATTGACATATTTAGTAGCCTCTAGAAACTATAAATTTACTGCCTTATTCTGTGATAAAAATGGGGAAAAGGTGCTGGTAGTAGCCTTTATTAACCGATCATAAAATTGTCATTAGGAAAATATTGAACTAAAATATTATAGCCCCTTGCTGCAGCTAACCTTACTTCCACAGGCTACAAACAGCAATATAAACAACAGCTGTGCATGCTCTCTTCACGCAGTTCTTGTATAATAATAATAATTTAATAATATAAGTATACAAGCACACCGCTCCGCTGAGAACTGCACTTACCGGCAGCCGCAGACGTTATGAAGGCTTCTTGGTAGTGCTCTACATTAAAGGTGTCTGAACGTGAGGGATAGTCCCTGATGAGATCATCAGGTGAAAGGTCATCATCATGTGGATAATTTTATTTATGACTAAATTATAATTCATTCATTTTACTAATAGTTAGATTGGGCAGGCCTTCACAAAATGGCGTTTAATTACAAAAAAAATAAAAAATAATTGCCTTGACAAAAGGGCACTTTGGGCATCAAGGGGAAAAGGGGCAGGTGCAGGTGCAACAAGCACCCATCGCACCCCCCTCTGCACGTGCCTGATGTTCTGCCATTATCTGTAAAATCCTCATCAAGCATGGACATTTTTAAAAAGGACTTAAAGACTTGCTTGTTTTATCAGGCTTTCGGCATTTGATTGGTCAGGACAATTGTGAATGACTTGTCTTTTATTTTATGTTTTGTTCCTATGTTTTAATGTTTTATGTTTTTTAATCTTTATTATATACTGCTTGTGTACAGCGCTTTGGTCCATTTTTATGGTTTTGAAAGGGCTTTATAAATAAAGGTTGAGTTGAGTCACATGCCTCAATCACTCAACCCCTACAATCACAATTTGATAAAACATAGGCAATATCTCAACTGGGTGTATGGCTGTGGAATGGGGTTTGGCTGAGGAAAAATTTTCAGTCTAAAGATTTTTTTTTGCTTTTTTTGCTTTACTTAAATACCCCTGTAAAAATATCTAAACCTTGACAAATGTAGTCTTTTAGAATGTCTAAATATATATCTAAATGCAAAACCTGATTAAATGAAGAAATTATGTCTAAAAAACAACGGGAATCCAAAAGCCTCTGTATATTGATATAGGGATACAGGAGGTTATGCAACATTACACAAGTTTTTATTTTTTTAACGCCTCCAGATGGCACAATTCTCACTTCAAAAAATGTGAATGTGATTTTAATGTGAAATATTGTATTTATTAAAAAATAATACAGAAATTAATAAAATATATATTAATTCTAATGGAAAAAATAGCTAATTAAAATTGTATAAATATTGCATAGTATCATGAAATTCCCTCAAAATGATAAATAAGAATAAAAAAATATTATTGAACAAAAATGTATTAGATTGACTTTCCTGAAAAAAAAAAAAGTTACTTTTTGAGGCTTGGGTCACTTTTGACCGCGAAGGAGCCAAGTGCGACTCCCAAAGGAAGAGGCCCAGAGGGTTAAACAACACTGCGTCGTCAGTGTTGGTAAAGTTCCCATGAAATAAAAATGAAAGGTTTTTGGGTGTTAGTATCAATATGTTAGTCTTAAGGTTATCTATAAGGCAGTGTGCTCCAAAACAGTGACAAAATTCGCATTTAGAAGATACAAGCATTCAAAGCTTGCAGTTCGTCACTTCCGCCAAAACGGCTCAACAATTTTTATTTTGACGTCACATCATACTTCAGCTTCTCATCAAACTTTCTGTCCAATCAAATGCTCTCTAGAATACGAAGCGCCCGCCCCCTACACTATAAAATAGACGCTGAAGCCGCGGCTGAAATCGGTCTCTTGTCCACAGAATTAGTATTTTCTGTACAGTGAATGGCACGTAGTGCACTATATAGGGGACAGGGAACGATTCAAACAGTGTAAATAAACTCTACTTACTGGCAGCCGCGGACGTTATGAAGGCATCCTGGTAGTGCGCTACATTAAAGGTGTCTGAACGTGAGGGATAGTCCCTGAGATCGTCAGGTGAAAGGTCATCATCATGTGGATAATTTTATTTACGACTAAATTATTATTCATTCATTTTACTAATAGTTAGATTGGGCAGGCCTCCACAAAATGGCGTTTAATTGCAAAAAAATAAAAATAAATTGCCTTGACAAAAGGGCACTTTGGGCATCAAGGGGAAAAGGGGCAGGTGCAGGTGCAACAAGCACCCATCGCACCCCCCTCTGCACGTGCCTGATGTTCTGCCATTATCTGTAAAATCCTCATCAAGCATGGACATTTTTAAAAAGGACTTAAAGACTTGCTTGTTTTATCAGGCTTTCGGCATTTGATTGGTCAGGACAATTGTGAATGACTTGTCTTTTATTTTATGTTTTGTTCCTATGTTTTAATGTTTTATGTTTTTTAATCTTTATTATATACTGCTTGTGTACAGCGCTTTGGTCCATTTTTATGGTTTTGAAAGGGCTTTATAAATAAAGGTTGAGTTGAGTCACATGCCTCAATCACTCAACCCCTACAATCACAATTTGATAAAACATAGGCAATATCTCTTCCCTCCAAGGTTGAACTACAGCACATCACTGGAACAGAACAATAGATTCATGCAGAGAAATCTAACATAATTTCTACTTATGATTAAATTTAACAAACGAAACCAATCGAACTGTAAACCAAGTATATATACTGCTTGTGTACAGCACTTTGGTCCATTTTTATGGTTGTGAAAGTGCTTTATAAATAAAGGTTGAGGTGAGTTGAGGCTAAGTTCTGATCAGAATTTTTTATTATTGATCAGAAGGTGCTCCAAAAAAATGTTAATTAAGTGGACAAGCGCTACTAATTACAAGAAAAAACTGCTCTTAAACTGGGTGTGTGACAGGTATGGCTGTGGAATGGGGTTTGGCTGAGGAAAAATTTTCAGTCTAAAGATTTTTTTTTGCTTTAACCCCTGTACTTAAATACCCCTGTAAAAATATCTAAACCTTGACAAATGTAGTCTTTTAGAATGTCTAAATATATATCTAAATGCAAAACCTGATTAAATGAAGAAATTATGTCTAAAAAACAACGGGAATCCAAAAGCCTCTGTATATTGATATAGGGATACAGGAGGTTATGCAACATTACACAAGTTTTTATTTTTTTAACGCCTCCAGATGGCACAATTCTCACTTCAAAAAATGTGAATGTGATTTTAATGTGAAATATTGTATTTATTAAAAAATAATACAGAAATTAATAAAATATATATTAATTCTAATGGAAAAAATAGCTAATTAAAATTGTATAAATATTGCATAGTATCATGAAATTCCCTCAAAATGATAAATAAGAATAAAAAAATATTATTGAACAAAAATGTATTAGATTGACTTTCCTGAAAAAAAAAAAAGTTACTTTTTGAGGCTTGGGTCACTTTTGACCGCGAAGGAGCCAAGTGCGACTCCCAAAGGAAGAGGCCCAGAGGGTTAAACAACACTGCGTCGTCAGTGTTGGTAAAGTTCCCATGAAATAAAAATGAAAGGTTTTTGGGTGTTAGTATCAATATGTTAGTCTTAAGGTTATCTATAAGGCAGTGTGCTCCAAAACAGTGACAAAATTCGCATTTAGAAGATACAAGCATTCAAAGCTTGCAGTTCGTCACTTCCGCCAAAACGGCTCAACAATTTTTATTTTGACGTCACATCATACTTCAGCTTCTCATCAAACTTTCTGTCCAATCAAATGCTCTCTAGAATACGAAGCGCCCGCCCCCTACACTATAAAATAGACGCTGAAGCCGCGGCTGAAATCGGTCTCTTGTCCACAGAATTAGTATTTTCTGTACAGTGAATGGCACGTAGTGCATTATATAGGGGACAGGGAACGATTCAAACAGTGTAAATATGCTTTCCATTGAGGAAAAAAAGAAGTCTG
>NW_015540942.1:2058604-2086186 GCF_001515605.1 Sinocyclocheilus anshuiensis
TTACAAGAAAAAACTGCTCTTAAACTGGGTGTGTGACAGGTATGGCTGTGGAATGGGGTTTGGCTGAGGAAAAATTTTCAGTCTAAAGATTTTTTTTTGCTTTAACCCCTGTACTTAAATACCCCTGTAAAAATATCTAAACCTTGACAAATGTAGTCTTTTAGAATGTCTAAATATATATCTAAATGCAAAACCTGATTAAATGAAGAAATTATGTCTAAAAAACAACGGGAATCCAAAAGCCTCTGTATATTGATATAGGGATACAGGAGGTTATGCAACATTACACAAGTTTTTATTTTTTTAACGCCTCCAGATGGCACAATTCTCACTTCAAAAAATGTGAATGTGATTTTAATGTGAAATATTGTATTTATTAAAAAATAATACAGAAATTAATAAAATATATATTAATTCTAATGGAAAAAATAGCTAATTAAAATTGTATAAATATTGCATAGTATCATGAAATTCCCTCAAAATGATAAATAAGAATAAAAAAATATTATTGAACAAAAATGTATTAGATTGACTTTCCTGAAAAAAAAAAAAAGTTACTTTTTGAGGCTTGGGTCACTTTTGACCGCGAAGGAGCCAAGTGCGACTCCCAAAGGAAGAGGCCCAGAGGGTTAAACAACACTGCGTCGTCAGTGTTGGTAAAGTTCCCATGAAATAAAAATGAAAGGTTTTTGGGTGTTAGTATCAATATGTTAGTCTTAAGGTTATCTATAAGGCAGTGTGCTCCAAAACAGTGACAAAATTCGCATTTAGAAGATACAAGCATTCAAAGCTTGCAGTTCGTCACTTCCGCCAAAACGGCTCAACAATTTTTATTTTGACGTCACATCATACTTCAGCTTCTCATCAAACTTTCTGTCCAATCAAATGCTCTCTAGAATACGAAGCGCCCGCCCCCTACACTATAAAATAGACGCTGAAGCCGCGGCTGAAATCGGTCTCTTGTCCACAGAATTAGTATTTTCTGTACAGTGAATGGCACGTAGTGCACTATATAGGGGACAGGGAACGATTCAAACAGTGTAAATATGCTTTCCATTGCGGAAAAAACAAGTCTGGTTTCGCGCTGTGTAACGCTAACCACCGGACCGCATACACACTCTGCTCCGGTACAGAGACACGATAGCACGGCGCGGATCACAAAGTGTATCGGAACTATTTGAATTCTACACAGAATGCTATATTTTATAGCAATATGGATGAGATTGTGGCTGGCATACCCTGTCAAATGCGGCATTACGGAGCTCAACGGCTCTGGCTTCTTCTTCTTTTTGTTCAATGGCCGTTCACTCCTTAGGAGTATTACCGCCACCTACTGTATATCTTGTGCACATGGGTGATGAATCTGTACTGAAGGGAAAAAAAAGAAAAGAAAACCCAATTTGTAATGCCCCACCCACCCCATAAGATCAGAGCCCAAGCTTCAGCTGGCGCTGCGTTCAGCTCCTCCAGCTTCCACACTGTGCTCCTCAACCTCCGAGATGGGCAGAAGCATCATGATCCTCTGAACGGCTCTAGCCCAAGCTGTGATATAAACAAAAACTCTATTGGCTATTTTAAAAAGGGGCGGGGCTGCTTGATATGTCCCGCCCTGTCTTCCTGTTTCAGTTAAAATGACGTCAACACATAGAGTAACGCTGCGTGTTTCTAAGCATTTCAGGGGACCTTTAACATTAGGCTATATGAAAAACAAGCTCAAATGGAGTTAACAAGGTTTTTGGCCGGCGAATGAGGAGATCTGTGTTTTGTCAATAGAACGGCCGCATCTGAGGCAAGTGCATCGCATTATACCCTTTCATCAACTTTTACAGGTTATATAACGTTTATTGTTGCTATATGGGCACTTCGTTTTTCTTTAATTTCTTTTGTTTAATACACTTGGCCAAAATCTCATGATATAAACGATTAAGCGCTTATGCACGGGATATTTAAAATGTACAAAAGTATAGCCTATTGGCTAGACGGCAAATAACCTACTTCTCCGCTTTTCAAACACATAAAAACATTAGTCTTTAGACATAGTGTTTGAGTAAAGAAAATGCTGTAATATTCAAACATCAGTTAGCTATTTATTTACCCTTGCATTGTGTAAGGAGTGAAATTATTTCCTCATGAATCCAAAACATCTGGAACTCACACACGTCAAGAACTCACACAAAACAGATGCCATGCAGCAAAACCATAAAACTAATCTGGAGAAGAGATCTCCAAAGAGGGCAAACAACACCTCTCTCCTTGCTCATTTACGACCCCCTTCTACCCCTGCCCTCTCTGCCTCTCCCTCTTTTCCCCCAAAAGGTTTCACTCAAAGTTCATTAAGAATATGTATACCACATATCATGTATCTTGTGAACCTGTTGTTTTTCCCCTTCATGTTTGGTATCGTTCTAAAGGTCTCTGTGCGATTGGTAAATTGGTCTCCATTTTACAGTAGTCACTTATATTATGAGAAAGACTGAAAACTCTGGAAGAATTCTGTTCTGCTGCTGAGGGGTGTGTCTGCCTCAGGGTCTATGAGAATGTTTATCTATCTACAGCCAGATGTGACCCTGGGTCACGAGAACCTAAGTAACCAAAAGGTATTTTATGTTTTTACAACTGATTTGAAGATTTCTTTGTTTTTGGTTTGGGTAGCCTATATAAGGGAAGTGACAAAACATTACTGGGGATTCTGTAGTCAGAAAACCCCTGCAGCTTATGTGAATCTGGAGCTCTGCACTAGAGCTCACATACTGCTGTGTGTCTCTCTGCTGTCAGGTATGCATTTCGTTTTTATTCAAAAATGTAATTGTGTTGAACACATTGTGCCCACAGAACACACTGTATAGTTGTTTGTGCTACTAAATGTGCACATAGGCTAGTTAAGTTTATTCTTTAAAACACGACTGCTTTGCTGTAAGTGTTCTTTGAAATGCTTAGGTAAAAGGTTGTATAGATGCTATGCATTCTAGACCATGAGCCTTGTGTTAAAATTAGGATAACTGTTACATGTGTGACTGTTACATTTGTTTGTCTCCTGTGGAACACATGGCTATTCCCCATATAGCTACAGTATGTGCAGGAGCAGGGTTGCCACGCGGCTACAATGTGATTCACAATTGCATTATCCTTTCTAAATTGGCTTCTAATTGTTTCATTATGTAATTGGCATGATACAATTTTACCTGACTAATAATAAATTGTTATATTTTATTTATTTTGATCTCTTCTGAAATCATGATTATTTCTAGATTAAAATCGTAGTCTGGTGTTTCCAGATGAGTGAAGTGGGGGCTCATCATTAGGGATCTTCTGATTTCTGTCTGTCACTGACATAGCAAGTTACAGTTTTTCGTGATTATAGAAAAAATACACTTTTTGTTATGTGCTAGCTGGGTGCAGCCTATTTAAAGGCATTACAATCACCCTGTATCCTCTGAGTAAGATCAGAGCTGTTGGCCAAGTGAATTACTAAGCGACACTGGGTCGTTAATGAACGAATAATCGAAAGTATGGGATTTCCAGAATAATCAAATATCTAAATTAATATACAATCGATATCTGTGATAAGTTTTTAATTAGAAATATTGCCTACATTTAATGATCACTTGAAACTGGAGTCAGATTGAACACGGAGCTAGACTAAAATTAAAATTAAACTAAATCCTGATAAATTCAGAGGCCCAAGTAGAAGACCAAACACGCATGAAACCTTCGACCAGGCCGCTGGATTCCGCTTTTAGGGCCGGCGGGTGGATTCTTACGGTTGCGAAAAAGCGGAGATATAGCTGTCTCCTCCAGGCTGTGCGCGGCGCGTCAATCTGAATGGAGACGGGGTGAAGTTACGAGGTTTTGCTGAGAGCTTGAGGATCCAATGGCGTTACGAAATTTAACTGACAAGCTCTTTGTAATACCTAGCATTGGTTAAATATTTGTAAAACCCTCTGATTTAAAATAATAATAACGAATTACAATAGAGATATGAAGTTTGGATAATTTTTCACGGCACACCTGACTGGGCTAGGATATGGCAACTGCCGTACTCTGCCATACGGAAACGCCGCCCCTGGTCGTGTAACAGCTCTCTCTTCAGTGAAAACACATCATCTGTTGTATTAATAAAATAAAATATTAAACATTTAAAATAATGTCATGTAGTCTGTTAGGCCTTAATAGGAGCAAATAGTTTGTACATTGTCTGTAAATTGTCATAATTTTGTATTAGGCTAATTAAAATATCTTTCACAAACAGCTACATATCTGTCTGTGTTTAAGTGTGTAATGTGTGGAAGGTAAAGCAAGCAGACAGGGACCTGGATGCAGGGTGTGGCACCATTATACACATGCAGGCACCATTACATTACATTCCTGACAAAAAACAAAAGAAACACAAGGACTGTATACACAGGGGGCTAATCAAAATAACAAGACACCTGGGGAGACTAATCAAGGGGAACCACTGAACAATCCCCACACAAGACAACACATGTAACATATATGTAGTTGGCTTGCATTTATTGTAGGTATAATTACAGTACAGTTCTTGACATCCCACCTCAGACCTCGCTGATTTTCAAACACTCGTTGTAGCCCTAACAATAATGTAGGCCTACACTTGTTAATGTGTTTATTCTTGTTGGCACTTTTTTTTAAACCCTCTGGTTGTCACAATTCGCTGCCGGAAGGAACGCAGGAGATGCAGAGAAGCATTAAACAGTCTTTTAATGATCAGACACAGGGGTAAATCCACAGGAAGGAAGAATGACACACGTAGCAATATAACATGTAGACCCGACAAATGAGAAATGCACAGACAGGAGCTCTTCTACATGACGACATAAGGGAATTGGGAGGAACACAGGTGCACAGACTTACTAATTAGACATGGGAGGAACTGGGTCACGGAGCACATGGGGAGAGAAAACACACACAACAGTCCAAGGGCGTGACACTGCGGCTCCTTGCATGGCAGTCAAAACCTTTTTTTCAATTAAATGAATATACTATGTACAAAGTATAATGTTTTTAACTTAATATTTAGTATTTTTAGGGGATTTTATGGTACTAAATTATATTCATGCAGTAGTTTTTTTTATCCATATTACCTGTTAACCCCTTTTTGAGCATAGACCTGAAAATGAAATTTCAAACTGAAACTGCTGTAAATCTTGATTTCTTTGGAGTGCAGACTGAAATTGTGTCTCTTTTTAAAGAAGACACTTAGCAAATTATTGATAAAGTGAAAAAAAAGTAAAATTCTAAAAAGTTATAAAAGTTTAAGGTCATTGTTTTGACAAATGCACAAAAATACTATTTTCAAATTTTGTATGACATATATATTTTCCATAACATGTTTTACTCGAACATCATAAATCTAAAACAGTTGTGTTCTACATTTAAGGTTCATATCTCAAAAAATAAACTTTCAATGAGATTTTGTTTGGGTACAGTACCAAACGTTTCCACTAGTGGCAAAATCTTTACCAAGTTTCGTACCATTCTGATGAAGAAAAAAAAAAAGTAAATATTTTGCCATCAAAAATGACTGAAGAGCACCAGAGGGTTAAGAAACTAAATTAAGCATAACAAACCAAACTAACATTAATTGCATGAATAACAATGACACCCCAAAGCTAGCACCGACATATGTATAATTACAAAATAAAGTTAAAGTAGTTAATGTGATATTATAATTATGATTATTTTTCCACACATGTTTCTGTGACAGATCCAGCTGTCTTCTTGTTGAAATAGTGCACTCAACTGCCACACACTATATAAGGCTTAGTGAACGAATTAACAAATGGGTAAGCGATTCTGAACACAGCACCATTTTTTTAGATTTAATAATTTAATTCTCTTTAAAAATATTTATATAGATTTTCAATCTTGGCTGGTATCTTCAGAAGAGTTATAATTGGGTATAAACGCTTTGTTTAAGTAATATTATAGTATTCTTAATACCATTAACATTTACTTTCATTGCTATTGTTCTACATGCCCTGTGAAAATTTACTGAAGTTACTCTAGAGGTCGCTAGCTTCTGTTTTTCTGTGTGCTTCGCATTTATTTAAGTGGATCCATTAACCAGGATGACATAGTAGAAACAGTCCATTTGTCTGGATAAAGCAGACTTTTTTTTTGAGTCCATTAAAGAATGCGCTAATTGTCAATTTTAGATTCTCAAGGGACAATGCAGACTAATGTATTTGAGTATATTGGTTTAATACCCAATTATTATGTTGTTTCTGACTTAATATTGCTGTTATGATATAAGTATATGATTACTCATTGGTGTTGTCCTTTCTTAAATACTTTCTCTTTCGTCTCTGCTATGTTTCCTGTGTTACATCCAGCAAGGCAAAGTGTCTTGGCTTATGGAGCTGAACTCTGACGGTTAACAAAGCAGCGTAATGAGTGGGAAAGTCTGGACGTTGATCACTGTGAGTTATTATCAGTCTTTGCTAATGTGTTAGTGCAAGTCCTTGGAATGAAATGTTTAAGCCTTTTAGTGAGGTGTTGTGTGGCTGCAGTTTATTTTTTATTGCACTATGTTAAAGATAGCCCATGTAAATTGTATTACAAAAATACAACAGTGTTTCCATAAGATACATAACATACGATGAATTATTTTAGATGACAGTTGTCCAGAGCTGGGACTTGATTTTTGGCATTTCCTTCATAGGCAGTTTCATTCATCACATATATTCATGATATCCAATCCGGGTGTATGCAGCACGATGTTAAAGCACATCTGGTGAGTCTATCCTTCAATGTTTTTGCGACTTTCTGCCTATATCACTCCCAAGTGAATCTGGAGCTTGTTGCTTTTCATCCTGCACATTTCTGAGTTTTTAACTTGGGAAAGCATCTTGCAACAATGTGCAAATTTAAAATGTTTTCTAAAAAAGTGTTACAGCCATAATGTTAAGTCATGTTATATGCAGATAACAAGCAGTTAACATCTCACAATATGTAGTTGTTCTTACATTCTTACAACTAAGTGTTTTATTTTTTGACACGTTACTTTCCTTATGGTGGGGAAAGGGCTTTAATGCTGGATGACAAATTAAGCTTAGACATTTAATACACTAGACAATAGCGTACATAGTGCCTAGTATAAGTTACTTTACATTAGTAAGTTACATTAGTCTTATCTTGTCCCTTATCTACACTTTTTCATAGCTGTATGAAGCATTTGATTCAAATTAGTCAGTTGTAGTGTTCTGGTGCCATGACCCCTAAAGTGTAAATTGTTGTCCCTGACTACCCGTTTTTCAATAATGTGCTTGATTTATGTCTCTCGTAGCACTGGTCCTAAGGTCACTAAGGTTCCATTTATTAACCTTAGTAAACAATATAAAATGAATTAAAAAATATCTCTAGAGCATTTATTAATCTTGGTTAATGTTCATTTCAACATTTACTAATATTAAATTCATCTGTTAGTATTATTTAATGGACCTGAGCTAACATGAATTAACAATGAACAGTTGTATTTTTATTAACTAACATTAACAGTAACTAGTTACTGCCCAACACTGCCGACTATATACTGACTGTACATGAGTCCTTAAATATGTACATACTCTATCTTCTTTAAATCTGCATAGGATGACCTGTTGTTGGAAGAGCATGTGTTTGAGATTAAGGTGTTCTCACCTGAAACAAAGGTAAGATTACTTTTATTTACTTATTAACTTTATTTAACTTTATTTACTTTTAATATTAGTGGTAGTAGTAGTTGGATAATGTGTTATCATAAGCACTATTAGCTTCTTTAGATGTTTCTTGTTATTTCAGATGTATTGCACAGAAAAAGACAAACATAATAATTATAACGATTTATTAACTTGAGCTACAAAACTGCATTTCTCTGTCAGTCTATGCTGGTATGAATTTTAGTTTAAATAATTGAGTTTAATAATTAAGGCGAGACACTGCAGGTTAATAGGGTAAAAAAATTAACTAATAGTTATCACCTTACTTACCCAGTTGATTGATTACATTGATAATTGCAAAACATTTTTGTATTACAAGTTTTCTAAAATGTTATGTTTAAATATGCAAATGAGGCATTATTTAATTAAATATGCACTAATTTGCATACATTTCTAGTACAAAAATCTGAACACTGAATTAAGTCAGTTTCAAAATTCTTGTTTAATTTTTTTGACATATTAGAGTCAAATGTTTTTACAGAGGGAATTCTGGGTATCTCTTTTTGTCACTCCATAATTCAGAAAATACTTTGAACAGCCAGAAAACAATATATTTTCACACTTTTTGGGGGGAATAAAATGTTGTATATAATCAAGAAAATTATATATGAACAAATCCCTCCGTAAAAACCTTCAGAATATAGACAGGAATACAAATGTAAAGTTTGGTGTGTGTAAGTGCTACTGAAGTGGAGATTTATGGCTCAGTGTTGGAGAAAAAACTCATTTTGAGAAAACGGCCTTTAAAAAGATGTATTGTAATTGAAATTTATTGACACAAATAGATAAAGTGCTATAAAAGAAACATTTAACAGTGTCTTTTGGATGTTTTCTTTCCACTAGTCTGAAAAAAACACTTTATGAAAAACCAAAAAGCCCAAAATCTCATAATTGACAGGTGCATGATAAAACAGTGTTTTTGCCTGCAATGTCTCCCCTTAATAATAGTTATGTTATGGTTACAATATTTTTCTGACTGTTTTCCCAGGAACACAAGCTTCTATCAGTAATAAACACCTTGTGTTCAACCTGGACTAATAACAAATTTAAGGACATGAATAAATTAAAAGTGCTAGAAACTTTTCATATAATGCTGTATAATGTGAGTATACTGCTTACTCTATCATATTCTGTCATTCTGTTTCAAATATCAAATAGAATCAGTTCTGATTGCATTGTTTCCCTATTTCTCTCTATAGCTAGACAAAAATTGTACAGACTTTTGTGCTAATCTCAATTGCACAGATGCGTACACAGTACGCCGCATTGACACAAACACTTTTGGAGAAATGTACAAAAAATCTTGTGATGGATCAGTATCAGGTATGGACATTCAACCTTTCATCATTTATGCTTTTTCTTTAGTCTTGCCCATCCTTAATTTATTCATAATATGAACAATGGCCACCATAGATCTCTGGCAAGGCAATACTCTGTTGCTGAAGGCATTTAATTAAGACAGAATATTTAATAAACCAACATGCAAAATTACATGGAGTGGTATGTTGAATGTTATGAACAATACATGTTTGAAAATGCAGATTTTGCTCACTTTCTCTTTTTTCTACTTAGACCTGAAATGTCCATCAAATAGTAAGTTATTTGACATTATCTCACTTAAATATCCATGATGCATCTTTTTGTCTACTCTTTGTAAAAAAAGAGTCAATTTTTAAACTGACAAAAAGGAACATGTTAACGTTAAGCAATAGCTGATAATTTTTTTTGCACATGCAAAAACTGTGATTTTAAAATGATGGGTAGTGAAATTTGGTCTGGATGTTTCTAGTAGCTCTTACTATCATTTTAATAATTGCAATGAAACTGATTTCTTTAGCTCTCTAAGCACACACAGAGTGTTGTAGTACAGAAATTGTTGCATTAATCTGTTGAAACCTTTTGTAATATATCATGTTTTGTAATTACACAGGTACAACCATCAATCCAACCACTGAATTCAGTAAGCTGACTCAGTTTCTTATTTCATATTCACATCTCAAACACACATATTTTAACTGCCAATCAGAACTATTTAAATTAAAAACAGATCATTAGTTCATGTACATTCAAATATAAATATTTAAAAAAATATTTAAATCAAAGGTTCAGTCAGCTCTAACTATTTGAAAGTACATGACCTAAACATCTGCTACTAAACAGACATAATTATTAAATAGTGACAACAAGCCAAGTATCTCTAGTTTTGACAACCATGTTTGCTGAAACAGATGCAAACCTGAAGATAATGTGAGGGAAAAGAAAGACGTCAGATTCAAAGCTTTCTGAGCACATGCGTGGTATTATAGCTGTATTGGTCTTTTGAAGCTAAGTGTAATATAATCTTTTTTCTAATTAATCACATAGGCTCAGCATTTTTAACGACGGTCAGTTTAATCACCACAGATCATGAAAGTAAGCAAATTCAATATTGCATTTCATATTCACATCAACACAGATTACAGGACAGATACTTTGTCTGCCACGTGAATCAGAGTTTTTTGACATCAAACCACATTTTCTAATCACATAGGCACAACAGCTTTAACAACGGTCAGCCAAAACATCACTGCTCCTGAAAGTAAGGATCCCATCAAACTTCTCCAATTAAGTACATACAGAGTATTTGCATATAATACACTGAGCATTTAATCCCAGTTTTGTTTTTTAGAAAATGTAGTACAAATTTGACAATATTTAAAGAAACCAATAGATATTTAACTGGAAATATCCTTGATTTCTGATTATATGGTAAGATCAGTCTTTTATGGCCTTATTGAACTGTTTTTTTTTTTTTTATATGAGTATGCAATATTTTGCAGATTTGACAGCAATTTCATCGGCACGTACAGAAACCATCAGTAAGTTTGTCTCTTGTGAGAGCAGCTTCATCTGTAATGAGCAGCATAATGCCTTCAGCATACACGCAGTGGTCGGTTTCATATTGTGCATTTAGAAACGTTCAGCACCGGTGCAGTGTCTTTATTTCAGTTATCTTCCCATTAGCTTGAACCCATCTGACCCTTTCTGTTTTACAAGGCCTTATAGCTACAGAAATGTTGCCATCTGCCTGTTTTTGTTGTTGCTATTTGCACAATTCTCACCTGTTTTTGAAACACTCATTGCACAATTAAACTCACCATTTATTCGTCATTATGAAGTCCATGTATACAAACTCGTACGCTGTGACTTGATGATAATTGGCAGATTAAATATAGCAGGTGCACCTAATGAAGTCACCACAGCTTGTGCATTGTCACTAATTACTAATTTTACTAATACAGCTATATATTTACTAATTACAAATCATTTTGTACATTGCAATAATTACTAATAGTTTTGTGAAATAAAATCTAATACTGATTGTTTTCATCATAATCTTTAATATCACAAGCCAACAAACTACTTTTTTTATATATTTTATTTTGAATGATATATATTCATCTTTTAGGTTGACATTGGCTTGTATATCTCATGTTTTTATATGGTTTTCCCTTTTATTACAGTTCAAGCATTAAAAGATGACAATCAGAATCTGTGGGGTAAGTGTGAGATCTGTGGGTCTTTCTGACCAATTAATTTTGCTTTCCAGTCTTCTCTTTTCCTACAAGTCTCTTTATAAACTAAATTCCCCCCTCCCCCCTCCAAGCTGCCATTAAAACGTGTTCTGGACTCCTGGTTGTGTCGTTTCTGCTGAATATTGTTTTACTCCTCATGGTGGTTCATGTGCGCAGGAATTCCAAGGTAAAATGATCTAAGCATTAATTTGGTTTGTGAATTTATATAAAATTAAAGCAGGTTATTTTGTATTTGGGTAAGGGGGTGTGGTTTAATTTCAAACCATTACTTCTCACTAAGTCATCTATCCATAATACTGCTTTCTCCATGAAAAATTGTTTTGTCTGAATATAAGAGAAATATGCACAGATTAAAAGTGAAAACAGTCTAAAACGGTTCTAAAAAAAATTGTAGGTGGATTTTAATGTAAGAGGATAGCAGGGGATGGACTTTCACTGGAGGAAGCATTATTATGGATTACAGATATTTATTTATTATGGTTTGTTTCTTTAAATTTTTAATTAAATGGAAATGCTTAATTTGCTCACATGGCAATCTTTTATGGCATTATTTTAAGTGTTAACTATAAGAATAACGTTTATATCAGTATGTAATATTTTGTTTATGTAACATTTTGAACCTTTGTTAATGAATGTTAATTTGTCTCTTATGAGAGCAGCTTCATAGCATAAGGCCTTCAGTATACAATCAGTGACCTTTTTATCATGTAATAAAGAAAAACAAATATTTTTCTTACAGAAGAAAATAGCCAGAGAGGTGAGGCACAATCAGTTAGAAGATAGACTGATTTAGGTAACACCAACTTTTTTTTGTAGATTTTGGGAAATGGTTCAAATGAGCAGGATGTATATTAAGCTTTTTTAGTAGCTGTCTTGGACATTAAGCCATGTATACATGAGGAGAATGTCAGATTAATCACATTATACTTCTTTCCTCCTCTTTTTCCTTGCAGTAAATGACCATTTTAGCACTGCGGTAAGCTGATCTTTTTGTCACTCATCTAATTTTTAATCACTGAGATTCTGTATATATCTAATCTTGTTTGTTTTTCTTGTTCAAGTTGGTTGCTTGTTGAAGTTTTTCTCCAGTTACATAATCATTCTCCAGTCATCAGTTGCTGCTACCACAATCTCTATGCATGCCACAGTGCTGTCTTTGAATCTGTGACTGGCAACCATCCTAATATATGCAGCTTGTTATATTAATATACTCAGTCATGTCCACACAGATTGTGTATTTTACAGTTTCTACTTGTGCTTGTCTTGAATGTGGCTCCGTAACTGTTATCTTTCATCTATTAAGTACCTCTGTTCATGGTTTTCTGACCTAGAATCATATGGAATAAAATGGTCTGTCTGTCCAGCCCACAGGTTGTGGGTTATGTTTTAAGAAATACTTTAAATATACCATAATCTGAAATAGATTTTTAACACTTTATTTTATTAATCTTAGTATTTATTATCAGTTTTTAAATGATCTATTTACCCATCCCCGGTTCGCTTTGTTCTGTATATTATATATTTTTGTTCACACAAAAATATCACAACCAGTACAGAAATTATTGGGAAAAAAGATCTGTGACCTTTAGCATTCAGGTCCTGAATGGTTGTGCCAGACAGTTTCTTTTGAAAGGAATGATGGGAAAGAAAAGTATTTATTTACATCTAAGATCCCGCTGCAAAATTTTGCATATTTTGCTATGTTTGCGTGTAAGAGAGGACATGCAGAATTTATTTCTGGGTATCTCAGAATGTACATTTTATGTTAATGATATTTGTGCTTTTGTGTAAAATTGACAATTGTTTGCTGCAAAATGCACCCAGTAAAACAGGAAATATGATCATGTGTATCTTAGACCTTATTAAATGGCACTGAAAAGTTCTCATTAAAAAAAACTGAATGGCATGTTCATTATACTATAGTCACTATATAGTCTTTGTCTTCATTACCAAGAAGTGGTATGTGTTCCCTACTATATCCTCCAGGGACCCAGGCATAGTCTTTTGTCCTCTGCAGAGAACATTATATTTTACTGAATTTCTCTGAGACCGCAGATGCCCACTGATCTCTATAATGACTGGATTGCTCATTGCTTTTTCTTCTAAACTGCCATTCTGCTGTGTAGCCACTGGAAGTGATCGAGCCGCCATCTTAATATTCCCTACCGGCAGAGAGCATCATAATCACCCGATTTGAAGCATATCTGTCACATGGGATTAGTTTTTAAGATATGTGTATGTAAATAAAATTTTACTTCAGATCTTATCTGCAATGTTTATGGTCTTTTTGGGCAGGATAAGCGATAAATTGAAATTGTTCAGGTGGGTGTGTCTGCTGCACACTTGCCGACAAGGGTAACTGATCTAACACATATTTCTTTATGCACGTAATTATGCAGGAATTCAAGAAATAATAAACGTGAAATATCTATTAGTATCTGAAATTGATTTGAATTTACAATGAATATAATACAAGCCAGATTTATTGAGAGGTGCAAAGAAAAAATTCTTGAACTTTTAAATTTAAAATGGTCTTTTCTGTTCTGTTGCTTTTTCAAATCTGCATCATGTAATTTGCTGCTGTATCAATACAGAAGCATATGTATCGATATGCGTATCAGCAATGCTCCGCTTTAAGTCGAACAGACCTAATGTTAAAACATGTTAGCAACATGTTAAATCATGCTACCAACATGCTAATTAATGGTAAATCATGTTGGCAACGTGCTATGTTATCAACATGTCAAATCATCGGTCTGTCTGTCTGTCTATCTAACTTTCGCACTTTATAATTGTTTCAAACTTCAAGCTTTTACATCTCAGGGTTCTCCTCTGACAGTTCTGTCTGACTTGTCATTGTTCAATGTTTCTTTGTTTGTCTTGTGTCTGAGTGCATGGCTCTGTCTTTGTTTTGGCCATGTGCTCCTCTGGTCCTGCCTCCTTTTTTAGTCCTTATTGAGTCCTCATTTGCCTGAGTGTGCTCACCTGTTCCTCATGTTCTCAGCTCCCTTAATATTGTGTTCTCTTGCCCTCATGTTTTCTTTGTTGTTATACACTTTGCTATGTAATAGTTCTTTGCTGTTAAATAGTCAGTAGCGGACCTTCTTTGTATTTACTTGTAGATCTTGCCTGCCAATCCTCGTTGTGCTTTGTTCATTCCTCTGTTCCTGAGTATCCTGGCTATTGTTTAGTGTTTTCCCTTAATTTTCTCAGTTTTCTCTTGAGCTTTTAGTTTACTTGTATTTAGTTTTCCCTTTAGCTTTCCTTAGTAGTTTGCTTTTTGCCTTTTCTTTTACTAGTTCCTCTGGATTATTCCTAGCATCTCTTTATCAGGTTTCTACTTTATAGTGTTTCTAGTTATTGCTTCGCTTTTGTTTCTGTCTGTCATGTTTGTCGTGTCTCTTGTCTGTTCCAGCCCTGTCCTGCAGGCTGAGCCTCTCTGAACACTTTCTCTTGTGCTGTGTGATCCTGCCTGATCCTTGCTGTTTTCCCCAGTCTTGCACTACCATTCCTTCGCAGTGCTCTAACCCACCACCATCCTGGGCTGGCTCAGGGGCCGCTTTCTCAGACTGCCTGTCATTGTGCCTCGTACCTGCCTATTGTTTGGACTGTTCACCTCCTCTCTCTCAATCTCTCGTCTTGTCGATAAACCCGTTATCACTCATTCTGCATGTAAGTCCTATTCTTTCATGGATCCCTGACATTACAGCTACATAAAACTTTCAGGCTATAGGCTTTTTCAAGGCAACTTAAAGTTTATCAAAGTTTTTGCCCTAGTCATTTATATCTGGCTAATTTTCAAACTGTTTGTCATAAGTAAACGTCCCAGGAATACATTATAGGGTTTCAAATAAGCAAGTCAGACTTTTGGACAAACATGTATATCCTCAAAATGCCTGATTAACAAGAAGTCAATAGGGAGCAAAATTATAGATCAATATTCCTATGAAATATTACTTTCTTATGAAAATGTTGCTACGTTTTACTTCCATTATTACACTTCTTTTCTCATTACATGTTGCCCCCAAGAACACATTAATATGCAAATTAGATAATGTATAGATAATTTGCATAGATTGGGAAAACAAATTTATGGATATTTTACACAGATATTGCATAAAGTAAAATAGTATATCAAATAATTCTGTTACATCTTTCATGTAACATAGTTGAGAATCATCTGTACAAAGTTAAAATAGTAAAAAATAGCCTGAAACATAAAAATTGATTTAAAAATAAATAAATAAAATAAAACATTGTTTTTGCCTTAACTGGAAAAAGAAGTGTTGAAAAGTTTTCTGTTTCGACTGTATTACGTTTTATTTAATTAAATCAGGCACCTACCACAGTGGTGTCCGGAGCCGTCAATCTAAGCAAGGTACTTTTATTTTGACACCTACAAGAAAGGCTGCGCTAACGTCATGCTAAACAGCACATACTGATATGATTATTACATATTTTATTGAATGTCTAAGTCGCTCAGTGAGTATGTCATTCTGTACACATGCTATTTGGTTTCATATCCGCATGTTCTGCATTCTTAAGCGTGCGTGTAACGCGAGCTTTTAGTTAATCTTCATACGGTAGCAGTTTAGCCATGCATGTGTGTCTGTGCACTCCGTGACACTTTAGATAGATATCTGTTCAGATTACATACTTCAACTTTTTGTGTTGTGTGTCATTATAAAATTTGCTGATTTGTCCTGTACCCCACGTGTGTAGTCATGGAAACAGACGCGTCTCTCCTCGGCGTTGAACTAGAGCAGAAACGGCAAGAAGAGCTGTATCAACAATTTTTGCTTCAGGTAACCTCTTTGACACAGCGCAGCTAAAACATTATATACGGTATATAAGTAATAATGTAAGTACTATATTTCGAAGCAGTTCCCAGATATAGATATCATTACACTTTAAAAGTGGACTGTCACAATAAACGTTTCGTTTCATGTGCAACAAAAATGCACATTTAAAGGTATAGTTCACTCGAAAATGAAAATGCTGTCATAATTTACTCATCCTTATTTTGTTACAAACCTGTATTACTGGCTGTCTACTGCAAAACACAAAAGGAGATTAGGGGGGTTAGAGGTTAGGGACTGACAGATCTAAGGTGATGACACACAGGGCAACTTTTTTTGAGCAATGTTGCTTGGGCATTTTCCCATTGAGAATGGGCAACAAATTTCTATCTGGATACTTTAGATCGGCCGTGGGCCCTGTGTCTCACCTGGTTGCCCGTTTATGGCAACATTGCTCAAAAAGTTGCATCGTGTATCATCACCTTCAGTCACATTTTTTATATGGAAATGAATGAAAGTGCATGATGACTAAGTTTGTCAGTCACTTGACTTTCTGCCTAATAACCATTTTCACCAAAACAATTACCATATAGTAGTCCATATAACTTATACGGTATATGCATACTCGTCTGGCATCATACAATAGCTGTGAGGTCCATATTGTAAAAAGGAAATGTTTAATCTTCGGGCGAACTATCCCAGACAGAAAGGTTATGGATTCTGCAGTCTGAATTATCTGATTAAAGGTGGGAATACACTACAAGACTTTAAAAACAGAACAGATTTTAAAACACTAGGCATCATACACTTACTGACTTTGTAAAAACTCACAGAAGAAAGACCGGCCATCACACACTAAACGACCAAGGATCACACACTACCTACCTAACTCCTTGTTTGAGATCCAATATCTCCTTTGTTATTTTTATTAGTCATGCAGGTAACATGTTTGTTTAAAGGGGTCCTATTATGCTTTTTCACTTTTTCAACTTTAGTTAGTCTGTAATGTTGCTGTTTGAGCATAAAAAAGATCTGCAAAGTTACAAAGCTCAAAGTCCACTTCAAAAGGAGATATTTTATTTAACAGAAATCACTTTTCAAAAACTACAACGAACTCGTATTTCAGAAGGCGGGCCTTCATTTGATACAGGAGCTATTCGAGTGTTCATAATGTAAAATATGTAAAAAAATGATGTATTTTTCGAACAGCCTAGTATGAGAGCCTGTTCTCCCCCAAAACAAAATCAAGACTTTGTAAAAGAGCATAATAGGACCCCTTTAAACATGTTTGATATCCTCCAACTGGATGGAATCAAAGTCTGAAGCTAAAAAAGTCTCTAACCATCAAACTATGCGATTTTCTATAAAATCTGTCTTCTCAAATCTGCAGACTGGCTCTGACTTTCGGCAACTAGTGTCAACTTCTCCAGACTGTAAATCAGGCCAAAAATCTGGGCAAAATCGTATGGTGTATTCCAGCCTTAAGCCCACTTTTCCATCCTAAGCACAGAGTATTCTAGTTTTGCATTACATTTCAGACAATATGTAGAATTTGATTATTTTCTTTCCTTTCCCACCCTGTATGTGTCATAAGTCCCTTATTGCATAAAGCCATCTACCGAATGTACAAATGAAAACGTATATCTCTGAAACGGTAAATTAAATTTCATGTCCTTTGGTCACTAAACCCAGTTGGAGAGCTAGTCTAAGACAAAAACATTATTTGTTTTATCCAACCTTACAGACCATGGGAAAAGTGCAAAGCGAAAAGCCCCCCTCCAAAGTCATCTGTCCACAACCAGGTTAGACTCATATTTTACAAACACTTTCTCAGGACTCAGGACATTATATTTGGAGACATTGGTGGTGTTTATGTTTATTATGTAATTAAACCTGTCTGAATTTGTCTGTATATATCTGCTTTATGCCAGGCATGTGTGTGAAGACCTCCTCAGTGTCAGACAAAAAGAAGGTCTTTCTGAATATCTGTCAGTCACAGGTGGTACCGCCCCCTCCTCATCTGTCCCAGGAAGCACTCGTGGATCTACTGGAGTCAGAGGACCCGACGAGTTACAGAGTGCCCATGAGTCTCGGCGAGCCGCATACAGAAGTGGACAACAGTGAGACATTCACATTTTCACATTTACTCCATTCACCTTTTATTATCGTTTCCATAATCCAAACTGAAATATATTGTTTTAATTCAAGGCGTAGTCTAATCTGGTTGACACAAATCACCAAAAAGCAAGGAAATAACCAAAAGGAAATAACTGTTCCAAATGGCGTCATTAAATGTGAATGGCAAAACCGACACCTTAAGCTACAATGAATGAAAGGAAGTAGATTTGCATTCAAAATATTCGTATGTTTGCCAGGCTCACAAGGCTGTACTGTGTATGATGTCGTGATCAACGATGAGTTCTTCCAGAAATGTCAGGTGTGTGTCTTGTATGTGAAGGTATGCACTGAAAGTACCTCAGAAATATGTGACTGCATTCATGGCTATCACTGTATATGTTTGCACCCAACAGAAAGATACCCTGTTCCAGCAGTTTCTTATTGCAGTTTCTTTGGAGGGACTGGAAAACAAATACAACCTTGAGTTGAGCAGAGGTCAGGCTAAATACAGCACATCTGATACTTATTACTCTGCATGAGGGTCAGAAATTAACTTTTCCATTAAGGGGCAATATTTGCTGTCTGGAATTAATTTCCATTTACACAGTTTAATGCTGCACATGTACATGTATTTACACAAAAATTGCAATTAAAATAGCCTAGAAAAAAAAAAAAAAGGAATTCATTAGAGGGTGAAGCTGCATTATCCTTATTGCTCTTGTTATTGTAATAATCATTACGGTTTTTTTTTATTTCATTTATTAGTTTTTTTTTTGTGGGGGAAAAGCAGGTCATATTCTGGCTACAGACAAAACAAGCTAAGAACTGTTTATGAATTTGTTTATTTAATTTCACAGATTGGAAAATCTAGACTAAAGAAAAGTAATCTTACGTCTTTTCTTATGATGATGAGCTCAACAGAAATGAGGGTGATTGGTTATAATGCTCAACGCTGCAAAACATGCATAAAAAGAAATCTTATGCAACATGAGAAAATCTACTGTAAATGTAATGCCACATTCGACACTTTATTCATTTCACATTTCACTTTAATTGTGACATAATAAATGGCTTAATTGTGCAGGGGCATAATTTTGCCCATCTTATCTTGAATCTGCGGGGGCATTTTGTTCATTTTGGTGGGATTTTTGCCCCAAGCCACCATTAATTTCTGACCCTACTCTGCATCTGTCTAGTTCAGAAAATGCCTCTTCCATGTCCATTGATCCTATCGTGTAATTTCCCCCCCCCCCCCCCCTAATTTATTGGAAGCAGCAGTTTAATTGTTTCAGAAAATTCAGATGTTAGAACAGAACTACATGTTAACACCAGTGTCTATGGTAAAATCCTAAACTGTAAAATGACAGTAAAAACAGCTATTTAAACAACTTTACAGTTAACTGTTATTAAAGGTTTGACAAAAACAAAAGGTTTTGTAAAAAGCACATGCCGCTTATGGAAAAGCAGAAATACATTGGTTACCCCGTGCACCGTATCAAATGCATGTTGAACTTACAGCACATGAAGTAATGGGGTTTGCTGCATTCACTACTCTATCGATTTGAAGAGAGAATGAGAAAGCACAACTGGTATCTGTGTATCAAACCTGCGAAAAATTAGTATTGAAAATATCTGAGAATCAATATGTATTTTAAAAATCTTAATATGAAAATAAACATAATTTGGTTATATTAGATGTGTATTTTAACATTGTATTTAGTATTAAATTGGCTAAAATAGTGACATTCTGCAAACAGCTTTGTCAATAGATGAGTAAACAATTTGAGATTTCAGTTTCTTTGTGAAATGGAAGTAAATTTTGTGTAGAATACATTTTTTTTTTCTTCTGTTTTCTAGATATCAGTATTGGCATCAGCCATTGAACAAATCTCGTCTGACCTTGTAGAAACTAGAATTTTGTTTTAAAAAAATATTTATAAAATACTATAAAACCTCCATTAATTATAAAAATAAAATAAAAATAAATGCAAACAGTGGTATGATTGTTAAATAAGGTGACTTGCCTCTGAACCCAACAAGAAAAAACAACTGAAATGGGCTGACATTTCTGGATCAGTATTGCAAAGGGATGAATTTTGCTTAAAGCAGTTTGTTGCCATTTGCAGCCACAATGTTTATTTTCCCAGCATCAGACAAATTTGTCCGTGGCAGTAAAATCAACCTAGTGGGCGTATAATTGCTGGAATGAGCTTCTGTCCACTTGGTGCTCTGTCCGTCGTGCTGGGTTTTAAGCATCAACACAGATGTATTTATTTGAAATGGAATGGAACCGTTCTAAAAAGAAACAAGTAGTCATTCCAGTAGGTGAATCAAAACATCCTGACAGTGTTGCTGAGGAAATAACAATTGAAATGACAATAACAAGAAATGACTTTTACTCTTATTAGGGGAAATGGGTTCATGTATGAAAAATACTCACCCAGTCACAGAATCCGAAAAGTGTGCCATTTCTTATTTATTTACATCTATTATTTTTTTTAATGCATGTATTTAGACTTCCCTTTTAGACTTCTGAAAAGCAAAGTTTTCGGTTTCAACTTTCTTACAACAGAAGGCCCTCTAGCAATGTTCAAACATGTTGGGTTATACAGCATTGTAACACAATGGATAGTTGTTCATACTTGACATCAGCTCAGTGTGCCTGAAGAAAGGGTGGGATTTCTATACTTTACTTTGACGTTCACTGATTTATTGGTTATTCATCAATCTATAGTAACAACAGTTTGAATGCATAAGTGGTATATTACAGTTAAGCTGTTGAAAAATTCTATGGAATAATTATCTCACATCTCAAGCCCCTTGTGTGTTTGGTGGATTAATATTTTTCTAATGCTACCAATAAGATTTTAAAGGGGTCATATGATGCTATTTAAATTTTTCCTTTCTCTTTGAAGTGTTACAAGCTCTTGCTGCATAAAGAAGATCTGTAAAGTTGCAAAGACTAAAGTCTCAAATCCAAAGAGATATTCTTTATAAAAGTTAAGAGTCAACCACACCCTCCTAAAACGGCTCGTTCTAACACGCCCCCACATATCTACGTCACGATGTGGGAAGATTTGCATAATGCCGCCCAAATGTTCACGCAAAGAAAGAAGGCATAACTTTTATTCTCGCTGTAGTATTGTTGCTGCCGCCATGTCGTGAAGACACGTGTGTGTTTGTGTTCTGTGTGTTTCGTTGTGAAAGCGAAACTACTTTGTTTGGCCTTCCAAAAGAGGACGATATCCGCTTCGTCATGCCTAGAGCTGATGGAAATACATCAACTTCGCGCTGTGGATCGCCGGATTTTATGGAAGACTGTTTCCTGATCCTGGAAGAGTAGACTACAATGTCAGCTGTTCTGACTCACAGACTGTAAATACGTTTTCATTTTAAGGATTTGCCAGCAGTGTAGAGTAGCGCTTGTTGTTTGTCATTTCTCCGATCACAAATGCAGACATGGTTTACATGGTTCGTTTTCATTTTAAGGATTTGCCAGCAGTGTAGAGTAGCGCTTGTTGTTTGTCATTTCTCCGATCACAAATGCAGACATGGTTTTATGTTTACGCGGCGCGATGCAACGCGAAAAAAAGACAGTATAAGTCATTATAATCCGTAATTATGTCCCCACTGAATGCAACAAATGCCTCATTTATAATGGGTTTTAATGTTTTTGTCTCGTCGCTCCAGCCGGGACACGCCATCACAATATGGTAAGGGGCGTAACATTTCCGTCACACGCTTGAGGCATTCGGTCAATCACAACGTACTGGATAGCTGGCCAATCACAGCACACCTCGCTTTTCAGACCGATGAGCTTTGTTAAAATCAACGCGTTTCAGAAAGGCGGGGCATAGAGGAGAAACAATAATGTACAGTATGTGGAAAATAATGTGCTTTTTGAACCTTAAACTTCATAGACAAATTTCATTACATCAAAACACAAAATAATGTTATTTTTAGCAACATCATATGACCTCTTTAACACATA
Organism: Sinocyclocheilus anshuiensis; assembly: GCF_001515605.1. Lineage (NCBI taxonomy): Eukaryota > Metazoa > Chordata > Actinopteri > Cypriniformes > Cyprinidae > Sinocyclocheilus > Sinocyclocheilus anshuiensis. The sequence goes on from NW_015540942.1 coordinate 2,080,806, forward strand.
TTAAGGTGAAGTCACAGTTCACAGAATGCTGCCAAGTTTGTTCAAAAATCATTGCCACATTTATGGGATCAATTTTCCATCAAAAGTATTGCAGTCACAGATAAAAAAATAAAAATAAGCATGAAATCAAAATGTAAAAACGCAAGTAGTAATATATTGCACAAAATTAAAAAATTAAAGCAAAGTTTTCAGAATAGCAAACAATGGTCACAGATTGAAAATTAACAAGCGTAAATCAAACACATTTAAAAAAAATAAGCATGAATCAAAACTAAACATTTAAAATCATATTGACATATATAAATCATATATTGACAGGTAGACACATATAATGGTGTCCTATGGAAAGATGTTATCCCAGCTGATGGTTACACTGAGCATCAGCAGCTAATGAGTGACATATTGGACAGTATTGGGGTGACGTCAGGTCCCCTCTTCGACTGCTTGGCTGAGGAGGAGCTGTCAATCTAGAACTAGTGGACCAATGATGATGCTTAAGCCTGCCCTGATTGCCCTGCAACTTTGGGAAAGGCAAGCGCAAAACATGGAAATGAGCGAATTGGTCAAGCACCAATTACACTGGTTGCCAGCCGCCGTTAAAAACCAAGAAGAAGAGCGTGAAAAACAGCATAAGAATACAAAAAAAATCAAAATATGAGCAGAAAATGTCTGAGAGCACAAAAAAAACGGAAATATAACCAAGGAAAACACGATTTTGTGTGCAAGTCGGATAATATTTCATTAATATTTAAGTTTTTTCAATATGATTTTAAATGTTTTGATTTTTGATTCATGCTTATTTTGTAATGCGTTAAATTTTTGATTGAAATTCTGAAAACGTCGCTTTCATTTTTTTAATTTTTGTGCTATATATTTTTACTTCCGTTTTTCAATTTTGGTTTCACGCTTATTATTTTTTTGTCCGTAACTGCAATACTTTTGGCGGACAATTGATCCCATACACATTCTGTCTGGACCTGTTCCTAGTTGTCAGTGACACTTTGCCTGTCTGTTACTGTGTGTATGTGTCATGTGATTAGTGATTGAGTTTTCAGTATGTGCGGTCCACTGTTAACATATGCCTCTGCGGCTCATTGCTCTTTTCTGCACCTGATCCCACTGATTGTTGACCTGCTGAGTAGCTATAACTGGAATTCCTCTAATCACTTTGTTCTGTGTGGACAGGCAATCTGACTCCTTTCCTTCATCAACCAAACGGTACGTTTATTTGGAGGTTTTCTTAATGCATTTATAAATTGTTTGGTGTTTCCCTTTCAAATGTGTTTTGCTTTCACTTATGTTTGACAAACCAGGGATGAGTACAAAGACTTTGTTTTGCCTTCATTTGTTGTGTTTAATGTGATATATAATTGGTTGTTGTGAGGCAGAACTTTACCTGTAACTTAATAATTTATGCCTTCATTGTGCTTCATACTCTAGTCCAGAGTTCAGTTTATTAGTGGAGCCCCCATCTGGAAATGCAGAGCATCTGATCGCTGAGATTCTGCTACCTGGAGTGGTGAGTTAATGGAGGTCTGGTTTTGGACTACGTTCAAGCACGTTAACACACAGTACGAGATTCTAGGCTTGACTGTCTTCCTCACTAGATATCTGCTCGCTCTCTTGTTCTGGATTTGGGAGAGGACAGACTAGTGCTTGTTGCTCAACCTTCTCTTTTCCACTTGGATATTTTCTTTCCCCTGCTTATTGACCAAGAAAACAGTGTTGCCCAGTTCAACACAAATACACAGGTAAGTAAGCATAGCATAATTTGCCCATTTAAAGTTTTTTTTTTTTTTTTTTTGTATGGTCTTTTTTTAAACTGTACACAATTACCGCTCTTTGACCCATTATATCTGTGCTGGTGCAGATTTGCAGTATGTCTCATACAGTCTTTTCCTGTTTTCTTTTCAGATGCTCACAGTGACCATGCCAGTAGTGTCTTCATAAAAACTATTGCAAGGCTATTATTTCATAATAAACTTCTTAATTTTGTATACAGAAAGTGTTATGCGTGTTGCTCAATAAGATTTAATCGGTAACTAATTATATAAATGTTATATATATATATATAATATAAATGTTATTCTTTTTAGAGGTGTATAATACATTTCTGACGATGTATTCTTTGTTGCCCTCTACCTTCTGCCAGGGATTATTATAGAACTGTATCCTTTAAACAGCAAAGACATTTTTGAGAAAGACTGTTATGTTGAGATTTTGTTGATGTCAAATGGCAAAAACTGAAATCTCTGGAAGGAAATTCTGTGCTCTGATGAGTGCAAAGGCTCGATGTTTGGTGCAGACCCACAGGAAATATTATTTGTGCATTTGGGGGTTTTCTTAATCAAGAACTAGAAGCTTTGTTGGCGCTTTGATATAGCCAAATGCAATGTGAATAGAAGCAAATTCTGCATGTTCTAGTAAAGTCACATGGAAAAAAAGGTTAGCATTCTTGAAGTATGGCTTGAAAAGCAGCCTAGAGAAACTCTACTTTTAAAAAGAGCTGGAGAACCACTGAACTGGCATTGATTAGAATAAATGTCCAGTAATTGTACAAATCTGTGAGCAATCTAAGGACTGTAAGGACTATGAACCAAATATTGATTCAAGAAAAAATGACTCGTTCTAAATAAATAAATAAATGTTCTTCAATAAAACTATGTTTGACTAGAAAAATATGTTAGTGATTCATGTTCACAGAAAGAAAATAAAGTGACCATTGTAAGACACAAAGCTATTGTAATCTACTGGTAAAAGATTTCCCTTTACAACAAAATAACTGAATCGTAATCTATTAAAGTCTGTTGTATTGTCATCCAGCCAACAAAGGCCAAGTAATTTTCGAACAAAGCAACAATTGTGTGAGCAGAACATGTTGCCTTGGACCTCACTGCATGGATCAGCAACTTTCCCATCTACTGCAACTTCAATCAACTTTCTAATCTGCTATCTGCAGGGTTAGTATTTTGGCTAATTATCTGAATAAAGAAAGGTAGAAGAACAAACAAAACTTTATTTTATATTCCTGGACAATACCTGTAAGAAATGAGAGCCCATCCATTTTCCTCAAAGTTGTCTTAGCCATTACCTTATTTTACATTGGGTCAAATAGAAAATGTCTTCTAGGAAGAATTGTGTCTAAATCCACTGTGCTATTTTTGTTCCCAACTGGCCCTTTGTTTTTTCTGTCTCTTTTTATATCCCTGTGTTTGTTGTGTGAGGTCATTCCCCCTGTCTCCCCTAATCCCTCGTGGTCATCTTTCTGTCCCAGAGTTCATATCTAATCCATCCATGGTCCTATACCGTAGCTGCTAACACCCTCCATCTGTCCCTGTCCTCATATAAAAACAACCCATTGTCCCACATTACAAAGCTCTCATAATTCACGGGGACTCTCCCCTCATTCTTTGTGTGCCAGTGTTTCTTCCTTTTCCGCTGTGAACCCATCCTACCATCACCAAACGGTAAAAGTCTTTTTGTTACTTCTAAAACAATTGCATTTTCAGTCAGTTATTTCCATATGGAGAAAAGTAATTGAATTTTCAGTATAATTCAGTGAATCTGAATAAAAAAATGATGAAAGCAGAAGGTCTGTTGATTTTCAGTTTTTGTGTGCAGTTATAAATAATGTTAGTTTCATCCATTATTGTGTTTGTGTCCTGTACCAGACGTGTGTACTCATTTAGGACTCCAAAATAAACGTAATTAAGTAACTAAGAGCAGAACAGTGTGTAGTTCTCCAATGATGGTCATAACCTGCATACATTTTCCTGGCTTAATTGCCTGTAGTATAGTCTGTACTATTTGTGTAGTGTTTGATGATGTCCTTGACCAAATGATGATTTGATGGAACTATGAATAAAATTCACTTTCAGAGCCATAAAGATTTGCCGTAACTCATGTAAACCCCCCCTGGGTTCTTGGCTAAAATTAACCTGTCAGAATATTGTGGTTAATGCCGCTATGACCTTCCATAACTTAAATGCCCCTCAAACGCCCTCTTTGTCTGCCACTTTCTCATCCTGTTGTTTCTTGCGTCTATCCCTACTTGGGTCGATCCAGAGCGAGTGGTATCTTCTTTTGTATCTTTTGTAATTTGATCATTTCGTGCAGAATTTGCCAGACTCATGCTCTTTAGATGCTGAGAATCTCATTAGCAAAGTAAAAGCAGGGCGAACTGTTGAAAGGACGCTGGTTTTAGATGGGCACTGCATGTGCTTGCAAGCCTTTGTCCAGAGACAGTAAAGTACAAGAGGGGTGGTGACCGCTACATGCCTCATAAATTCTGTCTGGCGATGACACTGTAGCTATAAAATTGTTTCAAATAGTAGTTATGATATGACTGATGTGAAAGATGAGGCACAGGGAGAGGGATCTGGCAGCGGAATGTTAATGACTGCAATCAAACATTGTATAGTCATTAACTGCAATTCCTGCAATCAAATCCAGAATTTACAGTTAGGGAAAACAAGCAAGGCCAATTACAAAGCAGTTTGCTCTCAAGATTACATGCTGCCTTGTCCACTTAGCCTACTTGACAGCTGTGCAAAACAGAACTAGGTGCTACTTGTTCTCAGAGGACAAAATGAGAAAAGAGCATGTCAGAAACCATAGTAAAGTGCAAGGGAAATGGAAGAACCGAACAAAGAAAGTGTCAGAAATCGTATCTCACCCTGTCTTTGTCTGCACATTCCCACCTGCTCTCACTCATCAGTCTTCATATGAAGCATTCAATCAGATGTCAGCGCTTTGGGACAATGGGACGATTTAGATCTGGGGCCGTATGTATAAAGCCGCTCAGAGTAAAATTTGAGTCTTAAGTGTGTCAAAATTCTTAGAATGATGTAATTTTACTCCTATTCCTAGACTTAAGAATAAGTGTGATTCATAAAGGTGTTAAGACTAGGTCTCAGCTCCTAAATGATTTAAGAGAGCTGGAGAGGTCCCCTAAACAAGTTAGGAGTAACAAGATGGCAGCAAAAGGAGGAGACGCACTTTCCAACGAAGATATGACATATTGGAGTTATATGTTGATAAAATGATACAAACTTGATCGCCAAGATAGTAAATTCTTTTTGTAACTGACCAAGTAAGAAATTTAATAACTTCTTCCACTCTACAAATCAATGCTCTAACTGCAGAAATCAAAGTAGTAACATTTTTTTTTGCTGGAAAACTGGAAAAATGCAGCAATGCACCGGTGATGACACAGGGTCTTAAATATTGTGGCACTAATCCCACCAAACACAACAGTGGCCAAAAGTGATGTGTGGAGGTTTTTTTTAATGACCCCAAATATCACTTAAACCATTCAAATATGAGAGAAATAAAACACTGACCAGTGTTGCCAACTGCTTTCAACTGAAAGTAGCTAAAAC
>NW_015540942.1:2086198-2090889 GCF_001515605.1 Sinocyclocheilus anshuiensis
TATATATATATAAATCCCACTATGTGCCCTAATAACTCTAGACCAGTAGGTGGCGGAAGTGCACCAATAGGTGGCGGAAGGTTGGTTTAAACAAAACACCAGAAGAAGACAACGAACTGAACTTCACAGTCAGATTGTGTTTGAAATGTGGCCGCAAGATTAGGTAAGTTTTTGGGGATCTACTTATAAACTATATTGTCACAGTGTGTGCTATCGTTTTTGAGGAAAAGAAAAGGCAGATTTTTTTGGCAGCAAAGAGGAGGAGACGCAAACTTTTCAATGAAGATATGACGTATTGGAGGTAGATGATGATATGGAGTTGATAAAACGATACAAACTTGATAGTCAAGATCGTCTTCAATTCTTTTTGTAACTGACCAAGTAAGAAATTTAATAACTTCTTCCACTCTACAAATCAATGCTCTAACTGCAGAAATCAAAGTAGTAACATTTTTTTTTGCTGGAAAACTGGAAAAATGCAGCAATGCACCGGTGATGACACAGGGTCTTAAATATTGTGGCACTAATCCCACCAAACACAACAGTGGCCAAAAGTGATGTGTGGAGGTTTTTTTTAATGACCCCAAATATCACTTAAACCATTCAAATATGAGAGAAATAAAACACTGACCAGTGTTGCCAACTGCTTTCAACTGAAAGTAGCTAAAACTGGTAGCTAAATGTCACTAGATGACATCATAATGGCAAATTGAGGCAATCAGTTTCCACAGGTTTTCCAAGTAAGTTCAACTCATTACTTTTTACAGTGTAGTGACAAAATCACTAAATTGACAACATTGATATTTACTACAATATCATCAGTTATTGATATATTGTTGGTCCTCTTGTTTTAGCATGTGTTCATAATTTCTTTGTATGACCGCACAATTTGGTATGTTTCATTGCATTATTATCACAAATTAAACAATTGACTCTGAGCAACTATGCAACATGCTTACAAAATCTTTAACACATTTTTTTTTTTTAAATAAGGGTGAAGATGTCAAATTTCCTAGGCCGGACATCAATTTTGGCCACCTTTTACTAAGAATTCTTGACACTTAAGTCAAAGCTTAAGACTATTCTTAAGAGCATTTCTTGAGAAGTTTTATACATACGGGCCCTGATGCTACTTTGGCTTTGTCACTCTCTCCTGCTCTCTCATCCTCTTCCTAAAGCTATTACGAAATGCTAAGCTATGTGGATCGGCTATTTTTCCTTGTACTGTCTCACTCGCGCTTTCTTTTCATCCTTCTCTGATCCAGTTTCACCATGTCTGATGTAGAGGAGGAATATGAGTGAGTAATGTTTCTTTTTTTTTCTATCATTACTGATTATTGGGCTAATAAATCATTGCATTTACTGTAGGGATGTGCAATTAATCGCATGCGATTGTTATGCGCATCTCGTCAGTAAAGCCGGTAAAGATTCATAATCGCAGATGAATCGCATTCGATTACGAACACGATATTGCCTAGCTTGTCAGTGAACTACGACTCTGTGTAGTAAATGCTGCTCCATCTGAAAGCAGGTGATGGCGATTTACTACTAATCACGGGACCGGCTTTACTGACGAGATCCGCATGACAATCGCATGCGATCTGATGTTTACTCATTAATTTTCCTTTCTTTTTCTAAATGGCCTGTTAGGGAACAAGCAGAGGGTGAGTAGAATTGTTCTTTATTTTTTGCCTGTATATTTTACTCTGTATTTTGTTCTTTATTTTCTTGCCATTTGAAACGTTAGCTTTAGCGATTATCAGTAAATCCTTGGCATAATGTGTACCCAGAGGCCAGTTATAGATGCCTTTAGAGACCCTCCTGAGCTTCAGCTGGCTTCATAGAGCTATGCATGAGTCTGATTGGGTGCTTAGGCTTGGCACAATGCCTTTTCCTGGAAGGGTTATTCTTACAGACTGATCTCATGTTGCAGTTGGCATACATCCGTAACAAATGGTGTACACTTACATAATCCTTTGCACACACTTATTTATATACACGCTCATATTCTTTCCTGATTGTCCTGAATTGATGTTTACTTATGTTTTCCTTTCCTTCATCATCTTGTGGCTTGTGTACTTGTGAGAAGCAGAGGAGGAAGAGGATCCAGAGGATGCAGGAGCAGGTAAAATAATGCCTCCTCAAGAGTTCAAAACAATGTCTCTTTAAAGTTGATGAGAAAATAATAGGCCATACAAAAATAAATACTACAAATTATGAGAGAGTATGTAATGCAGTTATTTTACTCAAGCAATACTGATCGAGAGCAACACCAGCCGAGAAAGTGAGGGAGTAGCTGTAAAATTCAGCACAAAGTCACATAACAAGAAGTGGAGCCTCAATCACACGCTGACTGACTTATCACACTGTTTGACATTATTTCCTCCGATTATGTTCATAACTGGTACACGAAAAACGTATAGAGTTCAAAAATTGGGTTCTAAGCTATGGGGTGGTGAATATGCTTCTGTTGAAGCCATGAGCCTGCATTATTTTAACTTAATTTTAAATCTTGCTTAACAGTAAATGAATTTGCAATAATTCAGTAATTAAATCAATCATTTTACATATATCCGTTTTTATTTCGATTATGTCATAGACAGATCTTTGTCTTTTTATTCGGATTTTTTAAATTTTAAGTTTGTAATGTTGTGATTCACCTCGTAACTGTTTTGTTTGGTTCCTGGCTTATAACGCTTTAATAAAGACTTAAAAAGGGGAAAAAAAATCCTTATGGGAAAAATATTTCTGGGAAACAAGACCACTAAATGAAACAACTCGCCAACGTCAGGCAGCATTACTTGTGGTCACATCTGTATCAAAATGAACTTGAAATAATCTGTAAAATTAAAGCTGCACCTCTGCATCTGCAATCATCATTTGTGATGTACTGAAGCTTCATGGTCTACAAAGGCATCTGAAAATAAGCAACAGTTCTCTAGTTCATATTTTCATGTAATTCTCAAGTGAGATGAAAGTAAACATATTTGGCTTGATGTTTATGTTAGACAAAGTACTTGAGGATTTGTAATACATAATACAAGAGGAATAGAAATAGAAGAGAAGTGGATCGCTGAAGTAAGTAATGATTGGCAAAATTTTATAAACTTTCTACAATATTTTTGAGGAATGTAATAATGTTAAGAAAATTGATAACCTTTGATTTGGTTTCAATAATAGTATGGTAATAAAGTACACTGGTGTCATATTGATACAGTAAATGATGTTACAGTGCTGCTTGAAATTTTGTGAACCCATTAGAATTTTCTATATTTCTGTATAAATATAACCCAAAACATTATCAGATTTGTCCTGAAAGTACAAAAGGAATCCAATCAAACAAAGGATACTTTATCATTTATTTATTGAGAAAAATGATCCAGTGTTGCATGAGTGGCAAAATTATGTGAATCTTTGCTTTCAGTATCTGGTGTGACCCACTTTTGCAGCAATAACTGCAACTAAATGTTTCTTGTAACTGCTGATCAGTCCTGCACAACCGCTTGTAGGAATTTTAGCAGTACAGAACTGCTTCAGCTCTGTGATATTGTTGGTGGGTTTCCTCCAATGAACTGCTTGCTTCAGGTCCTTCCACAACATTTCAATTGGATTAAGGTCCAGACTTTGACTCAGTCATTTCAAAACATTAACTTGGTTCTTCTTTAACCGTTCTTTGGTAGAACGACTTGTGTGCTTGGGGTCGTTGTCTTGCTGCATGACCCACTTTCTCTTGAGATTCAGTTCATGGACAGATGTCCTGACATTTTCCTAAAGAATTTGCTGGTATAATTCAGAATTCATTGTTCCATCAATGATCACAAGCCGTCCTTTCCCAGATGGAGCAAAACAGGCCCAAACCATGATACTATCACCATCCATCCACAAAACATTTCTCCAATAGCCCTCTGGCTTGTCCACATGATCTTTTAGGAGAGCAGTGGCTTTCTCTTCACAACTCTGCCGTGCACACCATGGTTGTTCAGTGTTCTCCTGATGGTGGACTCATGAACATTATAATTAGCCAATGTGAGAAAGGCCTTTAGTTGCTTAGAAATTATGCTGGGGTCCTTTGCAACCTCGCAGACTATTATATATGTCTTGCTTTTGGAGTGATGTTTGTTGGTCGGCCACTCCTGGGGAGGGTAACAGTGGTCTTGAATTTGTACACAATCTCTCTGACTGTGGATTGGTGGAGTTCAAACTCTTTAGAGATGGCTTTGTAACTTTTTCTACCCTGATGAGCAACAGCAACTCTTTTCTGAGATCCTCAGGGATCTCCTTTGTTTGTGCCATGATTCACTTAATCAGACTGTGATAGATCCCTGTTCTCAAAATAAAACAGGGCGCACACTGACACCTGATAGTCATCCCACTGACTGAAAACACCTCTGAACAGAAAGACTCTAACTTCACCTTCAAATGAACTGCTAATCCTAGAGATCCACTCACAGATATTTAATATTAGATCATTTTCCTGAATAAATAAATGATAAAGTATATATTTCGTCTCATTTGTTTGAGTGGATTCTCAGGACTTGCATGAAAATCTGATGATTTTTTTGGGGTTACATTTATGCAGAATATAGAAAATTCCAATAGGTTCACAGACTTTCAAACACCACTGTACGTGATCCTTGTAATAAGCCACTATATATATATATATATATATATATATAAAAGTTTAATTCACA
>NW_015540942.1:2091089-2101184 GCF_001515605.1 Sinocyclocheilus anshuiensis
TTGTCACCAGAGCAGGAGAAAGACAAAGAACATAAGGATTACTGAGGACTGAAGGCCAAGTTTCTCTGTATCTGTTAAAGATTTTGATATGTTTGATTTATTTTCATGTTTCATTTTCATGTTTATTTGATATTACAGAACAGCAGGAGTATACAGAATATCAAGGTACTTTGTTGATCAAAGACATGCACCACCAGAATGGCATGTAAAATATAAACCTTATGGAAAATTGATAAGTAATGTAACATAAAATTTTAGCATTGTGTGTAAGGTCTGAGTAATATTTAATATATCGTGTAGTCAGTCATTTTAAATATAACTCTTCATTTTAGACACGTGTATTGCACATGTGCGTTTTTGTGAATATGATGTTTTTGTAAATGTTTGGCTGCACACTGTGTGATACATTACATTTTTTTTTCCCAAATGAGAGCTATAAGAGCAGAGAGTAGATCTCATGTCCAGTTACACAATAGGAAATTGGATTGTAGATTATGTCTGAACAGTATTTTTTTTTCCACACATCTAATCCTCTTCCGTATTTGTCAAAAGTCTGCTTATTGACTAATTTTACCTCCATGTTATTTCAACATCGCCCATTGTTCTCTGTGTTTCTGTATTTTTTTCACTGTTAAATTCATCAGAGGAGACTCTGGAAGAAGGTGAGGGATTTTAGTTGAAATTATTTCCTTTACCTACTTATCCTGATCCCTGAGTTCTGTGTTATAAATAGTCTTTTCCCATCCTCTGCTCATCACGGTGAAACATCTGTGGCTTTTCTTTTTCATTGACATGCATGGCATATAGAATTGTTGACTAGCATTAATTATGGAATTTTTGTCACAAGTGTGAAACGAAAATTAATAAATAATAGTTAATTTCATGTAAACAGTCATGTAATTTATACATTAAATAGCAAAATACTGTATTTCATGTCTGATGTGTCAAGAAGCCATTTTGATTATGCTAATGTTTCAGTATTAGTTAAAGATTTTATAGACTTTTTTTTTTTTGGTCTGTTTTTGTACATTTACAGTTTTTGTTTTCAGTCAGTTCACACAGTTTTTGTAAAAACAAATAAAACAGTATAAGGACAGGCTTATGATTTATGATATGAAAACTATGCATGACAAATCTACATCAGATGGTAACAGGCTCTAAATATCTGATCACATTCAACTTTTACAGCTCTTTTGTGTTACCCACTAGACTGACATGTGTTTTCCCCCCAAACACAGAATGTTATACTGTAATAAATCACTGACTTGAATAACATTGGCCTGTGAACTGAAGAGGTCACAAAAGAATCCTGTGACAGCTGTGTCCTCTAGAGTCTTGTGTTGTATCAGATGGACCAGCTTTATTTAAAAGAATTTCCAGATATTTTTAAAATGTGAAAATGTCAAAAGGAGGTGCTAAAACACAGATCATACAACCAGTGTAACTCACTATGACACACCAAGTCAGTAAGACTAGTGGATTATTGTACAGTTGTGTGCAAATAGGAAGGGCTTTATGATTACATTTGACAACAACTTCCTTGTTTCTTTTTACCCTTTTCTTTGCCCCTTTTTTCAGAGGAGGAAAGACCCCGGCCTAAGTAAGTGTTCAGACACTCTTTTCATCAAACCATCAGCACACTCTGCATTTTCCTAATGTCTTCATGCACTTATTCCCCTAAATCTCTTGCTGATTCCCCTCTCTCACACAGGCCCATGGTTCCACAACTTGCCCCTCCAAAGATTCCAGAGGGTGAGCGGGTTGATTTCGATGTAAGTAACAATCCACTTCAGTTCATCTGCTTAAAATTAACTGCAAACTGAGAATATACAGGGTTCATTTTCCCCACCCTGCATAGTTAATGGTTATAAGGTGTGCTCAATAAAGACACGAAAACACATCATTGTGTGTTGTAAGCTGTTTGGACATCATGAAAATTATGGTTTACCATTTATAAGCTATATAATTTTCTCTCTCAGGATATTCACCGAAAAAGGATGGAGAAGGACCTTCTGGAGTTACAGACTTTAATTGATGTCCACTTTGAGCAGAGGAAGAAAGAGGAGGAAGAACTGATCGGTCTCAAGGAGAGAATTGTAACTCCCAGTCTTTATCAATTCATTTTTTTATCTTTTATTTACCACAAAAAAAAACAAAAAACAAACACTTTCTGTACTCACTTTTCTCTTTACTTTGCACTAATTTTCGGCCATTCGGTCCATCAGGAGCGGCGGCGAGCAGAAAGAGCAGAACAGCAGCGTGTTAGAACAGAGAAAGAAAGACACAGACAGACAAGGATTGCGGTAAATCAATAAAACTTAGTAAATAAAATGCTCAAATGCTCTCTAAGTTGTATGTGGAATTTAATACAGAATAAAATCGATGTGAAATGTATTATCTATGCTCTCTCATCAGGAAGAGCGTCAGAGGCAACGAGCTCAGGAGATGTGGAACTGGATTTACCAGCTGGAGTCAGAGAAGTTTGACCTCTTGGATCAAATGAAGAGACAGAAATATGAGGTGTGGCGATTTGATAAAGAATTGAGGTTTGAGAAATCTAGGTGTTGGCGACTGATGAATAAGGATTACACTGTATTAAATCTGTTTGTTTTGGCAAATACTAATCTGTGTTCGGTTGAATTAGAGGAAACCAGATGAAAAGATAGAAAGTGAAAGCCAGTGAAAGTGCAAGCGATACAGTGTACTTATCTGAACTTTGCTTTCTTCTCAACAGATTGTTGTTCTGTTGAACAGGATTTCCCACGCTCAAAAGTTGTAAGTCACATTAAGTTAATTAGCAGATTGTTTAAATGCCGAAACACACTACATCTGAACAGATTTTATAACACTAGGTATCATTCACTTGCTAACTTTGTAAATGGTTATAGAGAAAAATAGGGAATCATACACTAAACAACAGGGTCACACACACACACACACACACTACCAGACTTCCAAACACAGCAAACTCACTCAGAAACATGCGCCTGGTTGAAACATGTTTGATTTTTTCAGACTGGATAAAATCAGAGTCATGACTACGCCAGGGCCGGCACCAAGGTGGGGCCCTTGCCCCTCCAGACTTGTTACTATGCCCCCTTCCCCTCTTCTCCCCTCCTTGCTGTATGTGATCGATTTCGAAAGCGAAAGTGAAAGCAAAAAAAAAACTGAGTATTGCACGCTTTCATGGGCGTTAGCACCACTCAACATGAATTATAAATGAAATGTAAATGCCCACTACCCAATGTAGGTGCCCTGGCGCCGGCTCTGGAAGCTGTTAAATCTGACTGGCTCTGACTTTAATCTTCACCAGACTGTAAATCAGTACAAAAAGCTAGGCAAAAGTTGTGTAGTGTGTTTCTAACTTAAAGGCATAGTCCACCCAACATATCTTCTTTTGCGTTTCACAGAAGAAAGAAAGTCATGTAGGTTTGGAACAACATGACAGAGTTAATGATGACAGAATTTTCAATTTTGGGTGAACCAACCCTTAAGCATTTTTCTTCAATGAAACATTAATTTAAAATGTCCATCTGTCTCAGTTATGCTCATATTTCACCTCTCTCTTTATCACAGCAAAAAAGGCCATGGTAAAGGAAAGGTTGGAGGTCGCTGGAAATAAGAAATTGGAAAAATAATGAAAAGACACCATGGATGCTTTTACTTTTGTTTCTTCTGTCAATTTCACAGCCTGTGCAAAAGAATAACAGTTCTGAATGTATTCAAAACTCCTCTCAGATCTGATGTGCTTGGATTAGATTAATCACTTCTGTAATTGGATAAAAGGCTTGGCACAACGTGTCACTTCTGACACGTTGGATAAAAGTGTCTGCTAAATTAATAAATGTAAATGAAAAATGAAAAATGCATCTGAATCATCATTTATTCTTTGCAAAGCAGACTGGAAATGCAACAGAAACTAATTCACTCCCAAAGGGAAGAGGAATGTATGTTGAGGAAATGAAAATAAGTTGTGTGTCAGAGAGAAGTGGCTTTGACATAATTTAAAGATGTTCGTCTTCATTCATCATGTTTAAAACATGGCCTGAGAATCCTGTTTTCATGATGCTGCACAAAAGTTGTGGTCTCCAGCTCACATGCCTCACTATTAAAAGCTTAAATAATTTCCTTAAATGTACTTTCCTACGTGTCTTTTCTGTACATCAGACATGAAGCCTCTTGTGCAGTAGTGAGTGACACAATAGTAAAGAACAGGTTGAGGGAGGATTCAGGGATGGAGTGTTCACCTATACAAAATAGCATTAAGGTGTAGTTCCCAGCAAATATTTGTGTGAAAATTACAAGTGTAATTGTCAAAAGGTGTGTACTATAATTGTTAAGACTTGCTGAAGGCAATCGACAGGCCCACATTAACACTAGGCTACATTACGTCTTAACAGAAGGATAGGCTATGAGTTAACATGTAGGCCTAATTAAATTAGTCCCACTTCACAGTAGTTTTAGGTAAAGTGCAATGTATATTGTGTTCATGTTGTATTGTTGTAAAACACGTTTGCTGCTATACAAAAAGTGTTATGGGTGAAGGTAAAGGTTGGTCAGTGAAAGGTTTCGTGGTGGGTGGGTTAGGGAAACGGGCAGGGTCACCTGTGAAATTATAGATGTATCATACAGAAATGATTTAAAGATGTATTTACATGCAGGCATTATATGAAATGTACTGCACATGTATGTGTAGCCCTCGCTCTCTCTGCGTGCCAACTGGCCTCTAGCACCGCCGCTGCTACTCTGCGCTGTGTTCGTGGGTGGTGGTAGCCCTGTTGAAAAAACCAGCATATGCTGGTTAGGTATGTTTTGACGCTGGGATGCTGGTTTAAGCTGGTCCTTTGCTGGTTTAAGCTGGTCCTTTGCTGGTTTATGCTGGTCCTTTGCCAGCACATGACCAGCATAAACCAGCAAAAGGACCAGCATAAACCAGCAAAGGACCAGCTTAAACCAGCATCCCAGCGTCAAAACATACCTAACCAGCATATGCTGTTTTTTTCAACAGAGAGAGGAGACACGGACACAGAGGGGTTCGGGATCGTGGCTCGACCGTTTATTCCACAGCACGCATCTATTCTATAGTGTTGATAACATAAACTGAAGAAAAGATGGCGCACTACACGCCTATCAACACTACAGTACATCAAAAGGCTCAAACAGTGCTAAAAATACTTGAATCTGCCCTAACACAACAGTGTCATAGCGACATCTTGTGGACAACACAATACACTGCCCTACAAATGTATTAGAATTTCTGACATTTTTAACCTGATTTAACCAACTGTTGATCTGCAATCACCATCTGGTGGTCGTGAGGCTGAGCGCTTGTTCATAACAAATTAGTAGACTAGCAAAACTTCATGTTAACACTACGCCTCCTGCTGGTAAGTAGATCTTAATACAACGTTCTTGCTGTGTGAACGAGCATGCTAATTTATACAAGCTTCCCGAAGAGCCTTTGAGAAACCAATTTAAAAATCATTCTTATACTTAATGCTAGGCTAGTCTCAAAGCAGCAGTGTTGTAACATGACGGTCGCAAATTCGCTTTCTCGTAGATGTCATGCTAATATGGATTAGCATAGTTAAGAAGATTATTAATGTAAGAAGAGTATTAATCTAAAACCAAAACTTACTACAATATTCTCAAGATATACATTGGGTGCATAAACTCTCTCAATCACGGTCAGTATATCATTTTGGCTAGCTTGCAATGCACTGATTTGCATATTGGTTTGTGTTAATCTGTATGTGAAGAGTTCAGATGCAAAAGCCTCCTAAGTGCCATTTGAAATTTTCTTCTAAAATGAGCATTTTTCTCACGCTCCTATTCAGTATTTTCACTTTAATGGCAATGAATAGTCTTTTCATTGCCATTAAAGTGAAATAACTGCAAATAAACATAGGAGCCTGACAATAATGCTCATTTTAGAAGAACATTTCAAATGGCACTTAAAGGCTTTTGCATCTGAACTCTTCATGTTTTGTTGTCCTTAACCAATTCATATTTTTTAACCAGTTTACTTACTTTTTATTTAAAATGCTGTCTCTCTATCTATCCCTAATCACTCTGTATGACTTTGTCTGTGTCCTTTCTAGTCTCCTCCATCCTCTCCGCACTCCCGCCCTTCACTGGCTGTAAATCCCTGTTTACATGTATGGCTTAGTCCAGCACTGCACCACAAGATTAATCCAGGTTTCCACCTACAACTGGACAACTCTAAATACTACTGAAACCAACCAGATAATTGCTTTTGGTCGACATGTTTACATATAATAATGGCTGCCATATTAATAAATCATTTTATATTATGATGAAATATTTACCAACAGTTAATGACTAGTTTTTAGCCCCAGAATTATACAACTATTGTGTGTCTATTTGTACATGAAATGAAAACACATCTTGTATCCAATTGTTGTGTTTATAGTCATCTTGGTTCACAGAAAAAAAAAAGACGAGGCAAATCAGGACAGTTCCCAGATAGCACATGTACGTCTGCAAGATGTCTGTTAAAGATCGCTTCATCTGGAAAGCATCTGCTGTGTACAAACATCTGATAGACGTCTTAAAGATGGCAGTTTTACATACATCCTAAATTATAAACATCTTAAAGACATTTTCTAAACATCTATTTGACATCTGACAGGAAACGTCCTAAGTTATTGCAGATGAGCAAACACTAAAAAAATACGTCTTGCAGATGTAAATGCAGACGTCAAATAGATGTCTCCATGCTGTACGTGTGCTATCAGGGTTTTGGACAGATACATACACACAACACTTTCAAACAAACACACACAGTTATCATCCACATACAGACACATTTAAATAAGAAACACAATCCAGATGAACATAAAATACATAACATTTATAAAAGTTACTCCTCCTTTGTTTCACAGTAAAGAAGGGTACAGGAAATGATGTTAATAACGTAACAGACAGAAACTCCTCAGTGAAAGGACGGATTAAATTTAAATGATTTTGCCTGATGTGTGCTGAAAACTTTATGTTGAGGGTGGATAAGATATTTAGCGGATAGGTGCTTTAAGGGCAGCATCTACTTCCTCTTCAGGCTGAAGGGTGTGCCACTGGGCCACAGGTCGTCTGGGATTGGCCAGCATGTCTGACCAGTGGCGCAGACCCACTCCGCTAGCACCAAACCCAATCCAGCACTTCCCAATTGGATCATTGCTTCCCAGTTTATCATAGTCGTAGACAGTGATCAACACCTGGATCTTCTACAGGAAGTCAGAGAAACCGAAAAATAGGTCGATACGCATTTAATGCACTTTGTTGTTTCTCATCAAACCTTTCACTTGTAAACAGATGAGTTTAGTAGACTGAAAAATGTTTGCTGTACTATTTACTTTGAAACAGTCAAAGCAGAAGCATTTAAAATTCAAGATTTTGCTAGTAAAATTCACAAATAATTAAAAAAGAAATGGCAAGTAACATTGAATTAAATGTGAAATTCTGAAGTAGAAAGACTGAAATTACTGCAATAATCTGTTTTATTTACTTCGAAAATTATTTTTTTTACAGTGTAGTAACATTATCACTTTAAACATACTATACAGAGAAAAGCTCGCGTTTTGCGGAATTAAAGGACCACAAATATAAATCTGTAAATGTATTAGATATGCAAGTAGTCAAGGAAATGTGTTTCAAACATGTTTACCTGAATCTGAGCGAAGGGGACTTCAAAGCTGAAGCTTTCATTAAAGTAGGGGTTCAGTGTGTTCTGCTTAACTGTCGTCTTCTTCTTCTTGATACGCTTTCCATTGTGTTGCAAAACCACTTTCACAAAAGGATCTTAGACAAAAAAGGAAAGAAAATGGGTAAAGCCAAGAAATGCAGCAAAGCCAGGATATTTCAAAGTAAAAAAGTCATTACTTTAAAATAAAGTCACATTTGATGTGTAGAGAATCATTTCATTTTAATATAAAGTACAACACAGAAAGGAAATGTAACTTTAACATAATAACGCTACCACACTAACCTGATAAACCACCCACGTCCATCTTCTTCAGGTTCTTGGCCTCCATGATACAGACAGTCAGCTTACCAGAGGTGGGCACATAGCGCAGGGAGATACAGACATCTCCCAACTTTTCTTGCTGTTGGACAAGAAGAGGAGAGTGATTAGTTTAAAAGCTTCAAAAAACAGACTATGGCAGCTGATAAAAAAAAAAATTTAAACAGCCAAGGAAAGCCTTACTTCCTCTTTCTGTCCTCCGACCAGGTCTTTCCATTCGTGTATGGGCTGGGCCAGGTCAATGCTGTTCATAGGGATTTTGATCTCTCCAATTACATCATTTTTACCAAAGCGGTCAAAGTCAAACACCTGCAGGAGCAGAGTCTGTCCTGCTAGATCATTAAAGGGGATCTAGAAACAGAAATAAAAAATCACGTTGCATGAACACTGACCTAGTACCATTTATGCAAAGAAAATGTATTTGCTTTATTTAGAAAAAAAGTTATGTTGCACTTAGTCTACTGTGAAATGAAGATATTAATTACTTAGACTACTGTGAAATTAAGTGTATGACAAACTGTCTTTAAGCTAATCCCAAAAAAATGCACCTTAAATATGAATGTCTCGTTGAAAACAGGACACAGATTCTTGCGCTGGACCTTGGTTTCAAACTTTTTCTTCTTGTCTGGTAGCATATAAACTTTGACATATGGGTCAGATGTTCCACCCATATCCATGGCAGCAAGGTCTTGGGCTTGCAAGACACCGACAATGAGCTGAAGGTTGTTGAAGAAAAGGTTGTGGGTCAGGTTTTCAAAATCAATTAGCTAGTCACACATTTTTTAGAATAGTATTTATAGCATTATTATTTATTTTTATATTGTTAATTTGTGTAAAAAATATTAGTTGATCATATGAACTCACAATCACAATGCATATTAAGAACATCTACTTTCAACCAACCTGATTGTCAGTGAAGTTATAGTCCAGAGTGTACTCCAACTTGCCATAATATTCTTTCTCTCCCTCGCCCTCTCTGTCTTTAGGTTGTACCTAAGTATGGGCAGTATACATTTAAAATACTTGAGCAAAACTTTAAGCCAAACATTCCCATTTCTTTTTAACATTTAGATTAAAATGAATAATTTGACACATCAAGATCTGAAAGAGCTTCATTCTCTCTGAACACTATGGCCTTAACATGCTTTCAATTTTCAGGCTCTCCTACCTCGCCTGCTTCTTCCTCTCCTTCCTTTTTCATCCTTCTTCGTCCTCCCTTCCTCTCTCTGACTTTTTTAGTTTTTTTCTTCCCTCCCAAGCACTTCTTATAGATACAGAAAGCAAAGCAGCCAACCAGGGCAAGCACGACCACAACTATGGCACCAATAGCCCACATGGGCACTATGCAATAGAGAAAGAAAGAAAATTAGAGAGAGAGAAAAAAACAATGATCATCATTTCATTTCTGTTAGTAAAAAAGACATGACTTCAACCAATTACACATTTTCTACTAAATGAATAAGTAGATGGATAGGTGGATGGAGGACCGACAGAAAAAGTCTTAGGAAGATTGGAACTTACTTTTGATCTTGGGGTCTGTTGATGGAATAGATAAAAACATGAAGGACGCACATGGAAGTGGAAAAAATGGAGGAATTAATTGATCACACACACACTTTTATATATGTATATATATATACAAATACAAATATATGCAGTTTGATGGGAATGTGTGTTTTGTAATGATAATATGATGAAATATGAATGATCCCAGCTGGCACCAGACAACAATTTAATGTCAGTACGTCATTGGACCGACGTAAATTTTGCCTGAAGATGAAAATCAGGTTGATATGAAAAGCCAACATTTGAGAGCTGGCCATTATTTTATTTTTTTTACTTAATACCATGACAAAACCAATAAAATATTAATGTCTAATGACATTGTACATTTTACATTGTGTGGATGTTAAAGGGACAGTTCACCCAAACATGAAAATTCTGTCATCGTTCCAAACCTGTGTTTTGGAATTCTTTCTTCTGTTAAACACAAAAGAAGATATTTTGAAGAATGTTGGTAACCAAACTGTTTCTGGTTCCCATTGATCTCCATA
>NW_015540942.1:2101445-2112225 GCF_001515605.1 Sinocyclocheilus anshuiensis
ATATATATATATATATATATATATATATATATATATATATATATATATATATTTGTCCATACTATGGAAGTCAAAGTGGACCAGCAAGTGTTTGGTTACCCACATTCTTCAAAATAAGAAAATATGATATCCTCTCAACAGAAGAAAGGAAGTCATACAGGTTTGTAACAACATGAGGGTGAGTAGATGATGACAGAATTTTCATTTTTGGGTGAACTATACCTTTAAGATTATCACATTTAACAAATGTTGGGTTTGGGTGCCATACTTAACAACTAGGTTGGTGTTGGACGTCAATATGATGTTGGCATAAGACGATACCATGACTTAAAAGCATCAAAATATCAATGTCAGTATTCTGCGTCACACTGACATTGGCATTAGATGTTGTTCTGACATCATCACCAATGTCAGAACCTACATTCAACTGAATATTCATGTCTTACACCGATGGTGGCCTGCTGGAATAGTCATGTGTGGTGTATTGACATACAATTATTACTTACTAGGTAGATGGCCAAGCTCATTGAAAAACTTGTTCTTCATATTTATGAAGTTGTGTGAGTGGTGAGAGGGAGGGGGCAGAGGGGGTGGAGCAGGTTTGGGCTCCTCCTCTGATTCTGCTGCCCTCCGCACACGATGCTGCATGCTGACCAAACGCATGGCTGATCAGCTAGAGACATAAAACAAGACTGTTACTGTCCTGACATAACCTACATAAACTAAATGCCCCAAATCACACATATTGTGTAGATCGGTCTCACATCCTCTGAAGAATTCATTTAATGTGCCTCTTTTTTTTTTTTTATAATGTGCTCCTTTTCATCCCATCAACCGCCCCTCCTTCTGTAAAGCCGACGGGAGGGAGATTTTCTCTTTCCCTCCCGACCTCTGTCCTGTTTGTGTCTGCCGTGACTTTTGATGGAGTAAGCTCTGATGCTAGAGCTCAGCATGTCCGTTATTAATCCTGGAATTGTAACATATCAAAACACAACCATGCACGTGTTATGCCCATGTGTTCAAGAAATATTTGTCATACACATTAACACACAATGGTTATGTTTCCACCTGCCCTACTCTGTTGAACTGAACTCTTGTCACTCTCAGCAGATGCATAATGAGATTAATTACCAAAGCTAATCCAAAAATCCTTGGGTTTAAGTAAATTAGGAACAGGGCTCTCCCACTCCACTTTCACACTTGAGCCTACACAGCCAACGGCATCTTGTCACCAGACCGCTATGTAAGACTAAAGACTGCAGGAAGCCACTGCTCTTAATTGTATATAAGAACATGTTGAGCAGCAAAGTCACAGTTGGATTTATGAGGGCAGGACTTTATGATGATTCTCTTCCTGTACCTTGTTTACCCGTCAGCCACATGGACTGACCACAATGATGAAAGATGATGAACATAAACCTTTTTGTTAGTCACAGTTAAAAAAAATGAAATTCTTCATTTTCTCTATTGACCTTGCTGGGTTATCATGATTAACTTATGACTGATCCATTTTCTTCACTTTATATGCACGTGATATCTATACATATATATTTAATATATACCTCACCAATAAAATGGTTAATAAAATGACTTTGAGAAAGACATAAGATTGATATATTAAGATTATTTTTACATCCCGGTGGTCACTTTAATATAATTTTCTTATATATTTTTCTGTCATTTTTAATTGATTTTTCACCCATAAAAAATATGATTTAAATTTGTTAGTGTGAACTTTTTTTAAACATGTAAAGTCATATACATTATGTGCATATATAATTATTAGGGGTATATAAAGAATTGCTTAAATGTGTTTGCTGTTTAGAAGCATCATTGCTACAGCTGAATCAGTGTAGCTCACCTGTGCATCAACCACTCAGGAGAATATTGTAAATATAATATTTATATAAATAGAATATATTTATTTTATTTTTTAATAAAAAAAGCTAACGTTTTTTAATTTAGATATATAATATATGCTTATTTATTTATTTATTTAAATTTAGGTAAAATGTTAGCTAGGGCACAAGTCTATTTGATTCATGTAGCAGTTTTTAGCTGTTTTCCATATTTAGTATTCTGACATCTGCGAAATCTATACACAGTAGTTCCTATACACAGCCTCCAACATTTAAAAGTTTTTCTACATTCGTTTTTGAATGAGAAAGGGGAATTAAACGTTTGTAACATTTAAGTGATTTTTTTTCTCTTTTCTCATCTTTTCCATAAAAAGCAGATACCATGAAAGTGCGTAATCTGAGAGTTCAGAAAGCATAATTTGTGTCATTTGCTGACACGTCTGCAATAATCTGGCTAAAGAAGGCCTGTCGCTCAGTGCGTCACTGGCCATCAACCGGCTGTCATACGGCCTTGTTTTTCTTTCCTTCATCTATACTTTGTCTACCAGTGGGCAGAACTGCTGTATTTTCGGATTACCTAAATCTCATCCAGTCACTTTTCCGTAAAAAAAAAAAAAAAATGAATAAAAACCTTCTTAGTACTACACACAGTTGTCCAAGACTGAAGAGCATTTACACACATAGGCTAAGCATCAATTTAGTAATCTGAGCCTTAAAGAGTCTTAAAGAAAAGATTTAGGTTACTGTTATGTGGAGAACAAAAAATTACTATATATTTCTTAATAGTTTTCACTTACACATGAAATTTAATGTGAATGGTCTTTTTCATTTAGCTTGTCTGTGGACTGTGTTGTAGTTTATATAGTCTCCATGAATTTAACTGGTGGTGACAATTTATTCTTTTAATATTTTAAATGCATTTATCCTTTTGCTGTTCACTCAAACTACATCGTGACACATTTTCAAGTAGTTACAACTATTTCCATGTAGTATCTTAATTAATATGATGCTATAAAATTGCACAGGCTACATAATAATCATAAAATAACTAGAAATGTTGTTTAAACTTATTTTAAATGACACTGCTTGACATGTGAATCAATTCCAAGATAGTATAATGTTTACATAAATAAGTGGAGCTGATAAGCAAACAATAATCAAACTTACCTGAAGATGTGCTTCTGATCCAACTCTCTTATATAGATAGAAATCTGTGCTTTGTAGACGACAGTTACGCAGTAGCCCTCTCACACACTGCTCTTACTCTTATCATCTGTCCCTCTCTCTCCTCTCTCAAAGCGCATTTGAAGCGCCAAACCCTCTTTCACTTGGATTAATCGTGCTCTCCCTTCTGTTCGCAGTTCTGTGCCCTGGGTTTTCTCATGTGACAATCTTATTTCATCCACCTCTTACGCTCGTTTATCAGTTTGCCCATATAATCTCCTGCATGCTGTTTATCCGATTCTAATTTCCAGTATAATTTTCGTTCAGTGACCCTTCTGAATCGGATTAGTCGGTGGTTCACTGCTGCTAGTAATAGGCATGAGTGGTATGGCATAAGGAGGCTGTAAACTTTGTTCATTGGTTATGAAATAAGGACAAGGCTTCACCAATAGTTGACGATTATTGAGATATTGAAAAAATAAATATTCAGTTGAACCACAACGGGCCTTGCTTGGTCTTTCAGTGCTCATGATCAATGTGCGATTATTAGACATAGGCCTACGGAGGAAACAGCACCCTCATGTGGTAAAATGAAATGCTACAACTGTAATGCCGTGCAAATTCATGTGAATATTTAGATTATCCATTTAGCAGACTGCGAAAAGGTTGTAAATTAGTATTTTGTATTTTCTCGCTTTATAAAATATTAAGTTGTACATTAAATTGTAGGTGCAGTTGTGTCAGTGACATCATCCTTACAGGATGGAGATGAGTGAAGTGTCTTGTCTATTTTCAGTTTATGAGGTTTGTTGTCAGCTGTTACAGTAGATTTGTACATTAATCAATTACAGTATTGTGACCATCTTTATTCACAGCTTTTTCTGCGGGCATAAAAATTCAGATACAGTCCGATATAATAATTACAGCCCACTAAATGCATCCTGCAATTTTAAATAAAAAAGACAAGGTTATTCAGCTCAGAAGTTTTATTTAAATTCACCAGGTCAGTCACTGCACATTCAGCAAGAAAGCATTGCTTGATGACAATCACAGGATGACCATTTAAAACAGTAACACTGCATCATTTTATCGTAACAAGAAACTTTACTTGATGTTAACCTTTCAGCCTCTCAGACTTCAAAATTTTGCACAAGAGCGGTGTGATAAGAACAAGAGAATAGTGTTTCTATTCATTCATGTATTGATAGGATCTCAGGGCTGCATTTAGCTGCTGTCACCATCAAGGGTGTGCTTGTCAAACAGATACTCTGCCATCCTGTTGTTGCCAGCATCCATCTTGGTAAGGTTGGTGATGTGGTCACCAAGCTTCTTGATGGCTTCAACCTGCTCACAGGTCACACAGCTGTTGGACAAGACATTAGAACAGAATTTAGGATGCAAAATTCCCAGCACTGAATGAAACTGCTTTAAAGAGACATGTATACGGAGGCAAATTTAGAGTCTCAGCTTCAACAATGAGGGTCACAAACATGAGGGTCTCCCTTTTGGATCGTCCTGTAAGTGTAACAGCAGCAGTTACCAGGCCTTTGGCTCCCTTTGCAAGCATTTGTTAATAATATGTAATGTACATAAATTGTTTACTTTGTATTACATTATGTATTTTAACAGTTTTATTAAATGAAACCACTTAATTATTAATTAACCAATCAACAGTGTTGGGAAGGTTACTTTGGAAATGTAATAGATTACAGATTACAAGTTACCCTATTTAAAATGTAATAAGTAGTGTATCTATTTCAATTACTCGATTAAAGTAATGCAACTGATTACATTTGATTACTTTTCTAAATTTCTAATGAAAGTTTTCCAACATTTAGACCAGGCAGGGTTAACCTTAGTACAACCCTCATTACTGTCAAGACATTCAAAATCCTTCATCACTTAAATTAAGATTATAATGATTTAATTTTAAAGCACAGCCACCACATGTTGGCTAGGATAAGTAAACTACGCTATTTGCTGTAACATTAGTGCTTAATTTGTAAATCAAGATGTCCTCGAACACAGAGAGGCTGCTGTCAGGGGGAGGGAAAAAGTCACGTCAGAAATCCCCAGTGCATGCAGCACGTTGGACATCGCGACATTACATAACAGTAAACAAACATTCAGAACTTTGCCAGTTTCAGAGCCAGCAGGGATACTATTTCGATTAAGTTTTGCACGGACGTTTAGTATAGTGTTCAGCGTGCTACACCAATAATAATGTTGAATATATTCTGACATTGCTTCGGTTTCTTTAGTTGTGCCCTCTCTTTTGGTTTGTCACTATGCATATGTGTCCTGTTATTGTTTTATTTGTTGATATTTTTCTAAACTGTGTACTTGATGCATTTAATAATTTGGAAACAAAGCTAGCTTTTTGAAGCGTTCCAAAGCAAGTTATATATTTTTCAGAAACTAGATTCCGGTTGTGCAGTGAATCACAGATAAATGAGTACATATAGCCTGTGTCTCAACACTATTGACCTTGTTCTTGAGTCTAGCCTTCTCTACGATTTGAGTAATGTTACTGTTAAAGGTGAGCACATTCAAATGCTTAAGACAGTTTGACTTCCAAGTGATAAGAAAGGCCTAAAGTTGCCTACCTATACAGTTGATACATGAAACATCCATTTTTATGTCCAAACATCCATGTTCTCGTAAAAAATGCCGAAATACATTTTTGAGATATTTAAAGCAATTACACTTTTGAGGGTACAGTCCTAAATCTGTTTATATTTGTGGTGCAACACATATTTACATAAATGCTGCCTTTTTCCGACATTTGTTCAGGGCCAGCTATGGCTACGTCTTCAAATACCCCCCTCCCACAAGATGATGGTCTGTGGATGTTTCTTCAGAGCCGAGGGATTCCTGAGGAAAATATTCAGAAAATGCAGCAAGATCATGTAGGTGACAGCACATTCATTCCTGCAATATATTAATTTTAATTGTTTTACATTTTACTGAATCTCAGCAGATTATACAAGTAATCATCATAAATTGTAACCCTATCACATTTAGTGCCAGTGCTTCCGATTTCTTTTTTATGCCAAGCACACCTGCCTCTCCCAACAATGCATTCATGTCTTCCCTATTCTAGCCCTGTAAAATAAGGTTTATAGGTATCTTTAGGAGTCAATTCACTCTATATTTTTAAATTACGTAACGCCGTTACATGTATCTAGTTACTCCCCAACACTGCCAATCAATCATTATTGCCTCATTGTTTTATATAATGCATTTTAAATAATTTTAAAGGCTGTTGTTGGCTTAGGTCTGATTTTATAACCACAAAAAATATTATCTTAATACTTCTTTGTAAACTATCACACTGAAAAAAATGATACAACATTTTTTTTTAATTCAACATCCAAAAAAGTTTCATGGGATTATGAATGTAGGCTACCTGAAAGTGATGCACAGGCTTCATCTTTTTTTCTTTCTTTTCTCGGCGCCGAATCGCTGATGTCTTTTCACGGCAATTATGATAATTTGCATTCAGCCACAAACATGAGGTGCGAGCTGGGTTTAAAAAAAAATTTTTTTTTTAATGAGGTGCGAGCGGGCACGGATGCGGGAATAGCGCATCACATGTGCTTATAGCCTTCACTGTAAAATGCATTTTTTATAACTATATATATATATGTTCATCTTTAGATTTTTATTTATGTATCGTTATATGTTAATTTTAATATAGAACAAAAGTTTTTTTTGAGCAACTGGTATGGTGTCCCCACCCCTGGGAGTTGGTGCCCTACGCAAACTATGTACTCTGCTTATAGGGAGCGGCGGTACTGATTACAACACCTCTCTCCCCAGTCTGGCATGAACGGCTCGAATAGTTCCTGTATCAAATGAAGGCCCGCCTTCTGAAATACGAAATGTGCTGTGATTGATTAGCTGGGCCAGTGTGTGTTGTGATTGGCACCACTTTGGGCTACTTTAACTCTTTTGGTTGTTTTTAATGTCTGCGGCTTAAAGCGACTCCAATAACATGATATTTATCCCCTGGAATGCGAATTTTAGCTGGGGAACCCCACCAAAAAACGTGTATTTTCCCCCCTGGAAGCGATTTGTAACTGGGGACCCCCTCGAAATGCAATTGGGCTAGTTTTGGGCTAGTTTTGAGTACTGGGCGGGTTTTATTGTGAAAACCTGGCAACCCTGACCACTCGGCGCCTGGTCGGGAAATGATATGCCCCTTACCATAGCTGCCTGCAAGCTTCAGTGTAAATATTGCTTCAAAATCAAATTAATTTGAGCGTGATTTAAACCCGGATGTTTGTAACCACTCTAAGTTCGTCTGCCTTGGGAAAGCTAGCGTGTCTCCGACATAGTGATAACACTGGTTGCCTTCTCTAGTGCAGCTCAACCAGATCTCGTCCCATTCGTCGATATTTGTGATATCACAAATCCTGGAAAATATGCGTTGTAGTCCAAACGAGTCGTTCGTTGTAGTTTTTGAAAAGTGATTTCTGTTAAATAAAATATCTCCTTTTGAAGTGGACTTTGAGCTTTGTAACTTTGCAGATCTTTTTTATGCTCAAACAGCAAAATTACAGACTAACTAAAGTTGAAAAAGTGAAAAAGCATAATAGGACCCCTTTAAATAAACATTTAGTATTTAGTAAATATAACTTATCATGTAAATTTAATAAACAAGTAATACTTTTCACTAGCATTAGCGCAGTCGTGGATCATAGAGTCAATGTGTTAGTCACCCACAATTTAACTATGAGCACTACTTTTCAGCACCATGTTAAAGGGTTAGTTCACCCAAAAATGAAAATAGCCCATGAATTACTCACCCTCAAGGCATCCTAGGTGTATATGACTTTCTTCTAAGAAAAATATCTATATTCAAAACTTAATAATCACTTTAATCTAGCTTGTGCCAACAGTTGTACACAGAAGCAGCTCCGGGAGCATGACGTATAAGTTCAGCATTGCGCATGTGCCGGTGAGTCTCTTGAAAACCAACGTTTGTTAACAGGAGCAAATGAAGCAAAGTTTCCTTACTTTAACAAAGGAAAACCAGTCTCCTCTTGGCTTATATCCAAATCCTCCGACATTCTTCTTTACAAATCCTCGTTTTGTACTTCTAATAAGTGACCGTTGTTTTTGACATTCTTCTTTACAAATCCTCGATTTGTACTTCTAATTCATGACCGTTGTTTTGTTTTGATCTCTCCCCTGCACTTCTGCGTGCGTCACTTCTGATCGGCGCATACGCAAAGCTGACCTCATACGTCATTGCCCCGGAACTGCTTCCGTTTACAACAGTGAGCGCAAGCTAGATTAAATTGATTATTACGTTTTAAATATGGTTATTTTTCTTACAAAATACCCATCGATTCGCTACAGGAGGCCTTTGTTCACCTCCCGGAGCCGTGTGAGACACTTTTTATTATGAATAGATGCGCTTTATTTCACTTCTTTTGGACTGATGCACTGCAACACCCGCTGACTGCCATTAAACAGCTTGGAAGATCAAAGACAATTTTTAATATAACTCCGATTGGATTCATCTGAAAGAAGAAAGTCATATACACCTAGGATGCTTTGAGGGTGAGTACTTCATGGGCTAATTTGCATTTTTGGCTGAACTAACCCTTTAACCACAAAAACATAATAGAAACTCTTTTAAATGTCACTACCATTTTCCTATTACAAGAATGTTTATGGAAATGTTACATACAGGTAAAGTATGTTATGTTAGCTAATATAACAGTTTAAGATGAGCCAGTTTAGAGAAAACAAATCAATAAACTGTGCATTTAATAAAATATTGAGGTGAAATATCTTTTAATTTGTGTGATCAATATCAATACGTTATTCATGATGATACTCACTTTTCATGTCACATAATATGCATTTGTCAGCAGTTACAAAATGATAAGACTCTGCAACCTCAGCTAATATCTCAATGAGTGTGTTCATTTTAGATGAAATTTAGTGGCCCGTTTTATTCTGTGGAGATGAGGCTAATAATGTTTTAGCTCAATCAATCAACCAACCAATCAATCAATCAATCAATCAATCAAATCAATCAATCAATCATCAATCAATCAATCAATCAATCAATCAATCAATCAATCAATCAATCAATCAATCAATCAATCAATCAATCAATCAATCAATCAATCAATCAATCATTTTTTAGTTATGACTACTTACAATGAAATTGTTCAACCAACAAATTGAGTTAGCGTTAAATTAAGTTAAACTTAATTTGCAGCATAAACACATAAGTTTAAGTTGATTACTCAAAAAAAAAAAATTGTAGTTGTAGGTCTGAATCTAGTTAAATCTAGTAAAATCTAGTTAATCTTGTATATTTCAGATATTTCAGTTTAAATCAACATTTAGTACAGCACATGCTTAGAGGGTTAATTCACCCAAAAATGAAAATTAGGCTGTGTTTTACTCACCCCCGATGCATCCTAGGTGTATATGACTTTCTTCTTAAACGGTAGCAGTTCCGGGGGAATGACGTATGAGGTCAGCTTTACGCATGCGCCACTCAGAAGTGACGCATGCGGAAACACAGGGGAGAGATCAAAACAAAACAACGGTCAAGAATTACACTCTTAAAAGAAATGGTTCTATTTAGAACCAGAAATGGTTCTATCACCCGCTTCATATATGGAACCCCAAAATGGTTCTATATAGAACCATTTTAATGGGTTCAATACTGACATTATTTAAATACATGTTTTCATTCATACATTTTATAGGTGATACAACCTTTACATTGACAATGCAGACAATGAAACTGGGCATGGAACAGATAGGTTTGATGGGGGAAAATATATGGTGTAGTTACCTTCTGTGGTTTCCTCTGCTGGTCCAGTGAGATTGCCGTAGAGTTTTTGGATGTGCATGACTACACTGGGCATGGAACAGATAGGTTTGATGGGGAAAAATATATGGTGTAGTTACCTTCTGTGGTTTCCTCTGCTGGTCCAATGAGATTGGCGTAGAGTTTTTTTTTACTTCCTTCTTTTGCACTCCTGATGATGTTTGGGGCAATTTCATTTAGAGATGTTTCCATGTTCTTCGCCAAGTCTGTTCCAAACCTCATTGTCATTTCATGCAGCATCTTAAATACAAAACATTTGTTTACTTCAGGTTCATATATCCAAATTACACACTTTCAGCCAAACAAGTTCCTTATAGTCAGCATGAACTGGAGGTTGCAAATGAATACCATATAGTGATGTATTTCCGAGACAGAATGTTCAATAAGAAAAACAGTGGGCATGGTAAAGTAATCAAAATGACTCCAGGCGTTGAATCCCATGTGAATAAAATAACATGAACTTGATTAGAAATACAGTGTAGATCACATTTTCTATTCAATTTGCATTTCATTTGTTGTGAAATTTCATTAAAACATTGGCTACGTTTACATGCACAATTTTTGGTTCAATCGGATTGAATTCATTCTGGTTGATGAATCTGAATGTAGTGTTTACGTGAACACTAAATAAAGTGATCAGGTTGATGTGCGCATTTATATGTCACAAGCTTCAAATCGGAATTGATTTTTTTTTACACGCGCACACTGCACAAATATAGAGTTTCTCACTGTTTGCATGTGGGAGGTTGTCCTGCTCCTCTTCACAGTTGCAGAGTGAAAGGAGAGTTTTATAATGACAATCACACATTTATACAACACTTTATTCAAAAGGAAGAACACCTCGTTCTGTTTACTCACAAGCTGTGGCACTCCAAGAAAGGGAAACTGCTCC
>NW_015540943.1:0-4098 GCF_001515605.1 Sinocyclocheilus anshuiensis
ACATTGGAACCTAGATTTAACATTTTATACATTTTTAATACAACACTGGTTACCAAAACGTGACGTGTAAACTCTGCTGATCACTGATTGGCCGGAGAGAATCGTCCCTACCTGCGTCACTGAACTTGCAACAAACACAACAGAACTGCTAGATTTAAATCAGCACAGCCAGCGAAGGATCGAATGCAACTGTTTTGAACAAGTGCACCTTTAACAACCAAAAAGTGGCTGTTTCGTTGTCTGTTGAGGAAGTACAGACGTTCCTCTCGTTGATAGCAGAGGAGCAGATCCAGCAAGAGCTTGATGGGGCGACGGGGAATGAAAAAGTTTTTCAGGAGTTGCGGCAATAGAGGCGGCGCAACTATAAGGACATGTGAATAATCCCGCCCACTCTAAAGCGGTACTGAACTGCAGTGGAAACGCAAGCCGAGCCGTGCCGTGTCGTACCGTACTGAGCCGTGCCGAGCCGAGTCGTACCACGCAGTGGAAAAGCGCCATATTATAGTCACTTCTGTCAGTATTTTTCATTTATATCACACATAATATGACATGATCATGTTTGATGTTGGTAAGTTGTTTACAGTGAAAGATGAAGTCTTTAGTTTCAACCTTGAAAATGCACAGCACAGTTTTATTGAATGATGCAATTGTCATGACTTTACACAATCTTGAGTTTGTTGATCACATACATGTGTTTTTGTGCTTTTCTGTTTATGTCACCCAGATAAAAGAATTTAGATGGCTAATACAGATGTGGTTTTGTTTGAAATTGCAAATGATTGGAAGCATCACTTAGAATGGGTTGAATTAGGCCTGTTAATAAACAAATGTGTGTTGAATGTTTAAGTCATATCATTGCAAAATAAATATATATGTAAATATTTATTTATTAATCTTTTTGTTGATTTTGTAGATGTACTGATTTTTTTTACAAGAACATAAAAATCTAATATTTTTTCATAATTCTTTTGAATGTACAGATATTATTGCAAAATAAGTATGAATGTAAATCTTTCTCTATATATTATTTGTTGAATTTGCAGATGTACAGATAGTTTTGCAAATATAGTGTAATGTACTTTTTTTTGTTGTTGAATGTACAGATAAACAGATATTGTTTCAAAATAAATATAAATCCAAATATTTGTAAATAAATTTTGTGGAATGTATAGACATTAGGGCTGCACGATATATCGAAATTATCGAAATATCACAAATGTAAATATCGCAATAGGCATATCGCAAGGGTGTGCAATAATAATAGGCTACTTAAATCAAAATGTTGCAAAAGGTCAAAGTTTTAGTTCGACGCATATAGCAGAGAATTGCTTGACGTTAAAAAGAGTTAAGTGCAATAAGTTGCAGAAAACAACTCTTTGCCATCTCGTCTTGCTGTCTGACTCACACCTGAAGTGCGCGCACAAGCTGCATCTCGCACAGCGTATCTTCAGTTCTGCCGCACACGTGCAAAGCACGCGCACACACAGAGAGACGCGTTTCAGACAGCGCGCGAACACCAAGTTGATTTGTCTTTCGCATCTCCTCATGTTTGAACAGACACATACACATGTTCACACTGATGTTAAAAATGACATTTTCTGATTTGTGACATGACTTTTTATGTAATGCTAAAACACTGCTGGTCACTTTCAGAAGTTGTAGTGATTCTTTCTTTTCCAAGAAAGAATGTGAAACAAATTGGTTATATAATTTTCATTTTTAAATATTTTAAAATATAATTGAAATTGATTTTACACACTTTAAGCAATATCGTATCGCATATCGAATATCGCATTTTTTAACAAGGTATCGCATATCGCATTTTTCTTCAATATCGCACAGCCCTAATAGACATTTATATTTTTGCTAAACAAAATATTTTTTTATATATAACTAATATATTTGTTGAATGTACAGATGTACAGATAGTACTGCAGATGAAATATACATTTAAATATGTTGTAATAAATTATTTGTTGAGTTAATAAATTAATGGATTTCATTTAGGTTTTTGTTTTATTTATTTATGATTTATTTTTTGCTCAGCCATTGAAATTTTACTCTGCTACAAATTTGCATTCTACTTCCCGCAGGAAGTGGCAGTCTTCGTGTTCGATAAGAAGATCATTGATCGCTATCAGAAGTTTGAGAAGGATCAGATCATTGATTCGCTGAAGAAAGGAGTTCAACAGCTGACCCGGTTACGACATCCGCGTCTCCTCACAGTTCAGCACCCACTGGAGGAGTCCAGGTGACCACAATGCCAACACGCATTGACACATGCTACGACACAAACTGTGTTTTAAAACCTAGTGAGCTGTCAACATGGCCAGCATTTTGAACAAAGAACAAACAGTTGAACAAAGCCAGAGTGTTATCATCACCTAGTTGAAAATGCACTTCATTTCTTATCCACTTTTAATTTAGTTTCGCTGTGATTCATGACTTCAGAAGCAAAGAATCCACTCTCGATAAAAGAGTTCAGAGCTTTTTCTTTATTTAAGATTTGGCTCTTGTGCTACTACAATCAATATGTGTCTGTGTGGATGCATGAGATCAAAAGCAGCAGTTCGTCTGTGGAAAATCTCTCCGAATTAATACATGGATCTCTTAGGAGATGTCAGACTTAAGCTTCGTTCCAGAATCTAATCTTGCAGTCTACGGTCATGTTATCCTAACTAAACACGATGCGATAAGATTCTGTGACAAGCAATTTGTCTGTTCACACCCAGACGTAGCGAAGCTACAAGACACAACAAAACCGATTACAAATCACAGCCAATCAGAAGAGCATGTGAGCGGGCTGTCTCACACTTGCAATGAAATAGATAAGTACATGATCAAATGAATAAAATTAAACCATTTTACATTTTTTAAAAATACAAAATCAGTGACTGATAGAATCCTTGTCATGGAACTTTTTCTCATCATGACAAAACACATATCGTTGGAAAGGTTACGTATTTAGTGACTATTTTGTGGTAGAAGTAATACTGTGACAGAAATGTACACATTTGTGCCATGAAAATGCATTAAAAAAATTCAGTGGAGTTTGGGTGTCACCCGGTGGCTATTTTTAGTATAGTGCCTAAACAAAATCTCACAGGAACCTTGATTTTTGTGATATCAACTTCAAATTTGGAATATAACTTAGTTAGACATATGGTTTTGATTTTATAGCAATGTATTACTTTATTGCAATGGAAGTCATACACAATGATATAAGAACTTCAACTATTTTAATATTATACAAAACACAATCAGTACCTTTGCTGTCAGTCACAACTAGGGATGTAACGATTCACTCAACTCACGATTCGATTCACGATTTTGATTTCCCGATTCGATTAGATTCACGATTTTTATTCACGACAAAATGAGATTTAAGACAAATTATAAATTAAATGTGTCCTTTTATTATTGCTTGGACAAAATGCTGCCCGTTTCTTTGTGAAACTGAAATATAACACTATAAAAATATACTAATATAGCACTTGCATATTATTGCTCTTTTGTTGGTTTTGATTGCTTTTATTGTCCTCATTTGTAAGTTGCTGTGGATAAAATTGGTGTCTGCTAAATAACAAAATTTAAATATAGGCCACTGTAAATGTAAATAACAAAACTAAATTGAAATTTTAAAACAAGCCCCAAATCAAATAAGTAACAAATAAAAATAAATATTTTCATATAAACAAACTAAGGCTTTGTCTGTGCTCTTTCCATTTAAAATTAGAGGCAACCACTGCATTTTAATCATGATCCAAACAAAGATGCTGCATACATGCAACATGAACAGTTTTTAATCTAAATTAGGTTGTATAATTTCGAAATTTGAAGCAAAAACAGAATGATTTGACTTCAGTTTTGTGAAACTATACATAAAAAATATCTGCATGAAAGCGGAGCTGAATGAGACACAGAATCACTCTCTGCCAGCAGGTGGCGCTTAAAGCGTTTCCTTGGTTTCCGCTGTAAACAAAGAGGTGCTGCACTTATGAACTTTAAAGGGGTCATATGATGCTTTTTTTAAAGATCATTATTTTGTGTATTTGGTGTAACAGAATATGTTGACATGCTTTAATGTTCAAAAAACAC
>NW_015540943.1:4497-4753 GCF_001515605.1 Sinocyclocheilus anshuiensis
CACACACACACTCTCTCTCTCTCTCTCTCTCTCTCTCTCTCACACACACACACGCCCTCTCTCTCTCGCTCTCTCTCGCATGCTCTTGTTCTCTCTCTCGCGCTCTCTCGCTCTCTCTCGTTCTCTCTCGCGCTCTCTCTCTCTCTGTCTCTCGCTCTCTCTCTCGCGTGCTCTCTCTCGTGCTCTCTCTCGCGCTCTCGCTCGCGCACACACACACACAATGCGCAAAACTCCGCATTTGAACAGTCAATAGCAA
>NW_015540943.1:4846-18134 GCF_001515605.1 Sinocyclocheilus anshuiensis
CCTCTCTCTCTCTCTCTCTCTCTCTCTCTTTCTCTCTCTCTCTCTCTCTCTCTCTCGTGCTCTCTCGTTCTCTCTCTCTCGCGCTCTCTCGCTCTCTCTCGTTCTCTCTCTCGCGCTCTCTCTCTCTCTGTCTCTCGCTCTCTCTCTCTCTCGCACGCTCTCTCTCTCTCGCTCTCTCTCGCATGCTCTTGTTCTCTCTCTCGCGCTCTCTCGCTCTCTCTCGTTCTCTCTCGCGCTCTCTCTCTCTCTGTCTCTCGCTCTCTCTCTCGCGTGCTCTCTCTCGTGCTCTCTCTCGCGCTCTCGCTCGCGCACACACACACACAATGCGCAAAACTCCGCATTTGAACAGTCAATAGCAAATACTTAAACTAATAACAAAACAGTTGATAAAGAATATCTCTTTGGTTTTGAGACTTTAGTCTTTGCAACTTCAGGGATCTTATCTATGCACAATCAGCTTGTAACACTCCAAAGAGAAAGGAAAACTTGAAATCGCATCATGTGACCCCTTTAATATGCATTATACAGAGGCAGAGGAAAAGGAAAAGAAAAAATACCATCTAAACTTTACTAAAGACAGTAAGTTCCCCTCAGACATGCATTCATATAAACTCCTACCCCTAATTGAATCGCGATTTGTTTAGCATCTCAACCGATTTGAATCGTCACATATTTAAATCGATTTTCAACCGGCTCGTGGTTAATCATTACATCCCTAGTCACAACATAGCAGGGAAAAAAAAAACTTAAGCCTATATATTATATACTATAATGGACGTTATTGTAGTTCTCGCTATAAGTATCGCTATATTATCATTCTTGGAGTGAACAGGCCTTAACTGTCATGGAACCTTAGAAGTGACAGATTTGGCACACTTTATTGATCATACATACTCACTACACCAGTTGCATTCCTTTAGTGAATTTGGTGCTAAAACAACAAAGTGGGTGCAAGTAAACAATGTTTCAATTCATTGTTGGTCAGTTCCTGCCTCACAGTTCATTCCAGTAGTCTGAAATTAGCATGTTGCTGTGCTGACAGCTCAATGCTTTAATGAGCACAAAAATGACAAGTTTTTGTACTGCATACAATATTTTTACCTTAACCCAGGGGTGCCCAAACTTGGTCCTGGAGGGCCGGTGTCCTGCAGAGTTTAGCTCCAACTTGCCTCAACACACCTGCCTTCAAGTTTCTAGTATGCCTAGTAAGAGCTTGATTAGCTGGATCAGGTGTGTTTAATTGGGGTTGGAGCTAAACTCTTCTGGACACCGGCCCTCCAGGACCGAGTTTGGACACCCCTGCCTTAACCTCTGTGCTCCATCCACTATCTTGCATGACAAATTTCAGTGTAGTGCATTCTGGGATTGCTTTAATTAGTGAGTATGCATGTGTTGCTGCTTTAGATTATGGTCAAAATTAAGTATCGTATTTGCATTAATGACCGTACACATGCCTGTGATGGAATAAAAAAAAAATGTTGCCAGGTCACTAGTTTTTTAAATGGACCATCAGACTTTCTACTTTTAAATTTTAGCTTTAGAAATACTGGAAATATACAGAAAACGGCTATGTGTATTTGCAGTGTGGCTCAGAAATGACTCCCAAGGTTGCAAACACAACCAGGTTCCTACTTTCCGTGCTTTTATCTATCTGTCATTGCTGTTCTCACTGGATGTCTTTGTCTCTTGATCTCTAGAGACTGTCTGGCGTTCTGCACCGAGCCCGTGTTCGCCAGTCTAGCGAATGTGCTCGGCCAGTGGGACAACCTCCCTAGTCCTGTTCCCACAGACATCAAAGAATACAAACTCTACGACGTTGAGACCAAATACGGCTTACTGCAGGTGAGACGTTTCTTATACATCTAAAAAACAGGTACTTTTTTCTATTGAAGTGATGTGTCACCCCAAAGTGACAAAGAAAAAATTAGAAACTACTGCTAACACACAGTTTTACTCAATATTTGTATATAATACAATTTAACAAATATCTTTTATTTTTTATTTTATTTCTTATGCAATTTTATCATCAAAATTTTGCTGCTTCTTTAAAAGAGAGAACTTTTTTTCTTTATTTACAATCAACATTATCTTGTATAGGACCAAAAATAATTGCATAAATTATTCCAAGATAACGC
Organism: Sinocyclocheilus anshuiensis; assembly: GCF_001515605.1. Lineage (NCBI taxonomy): Eukaryota > Metazoa > Chordata > Actinopteri > Cypriniformes > Cyprinidae > Sinocyclocheilus > Sinocyclocheilus anshuiensis. The sequence continues at coordinate 6,982 of NW_015540943.1, forward strand.
ATCCGAATGTTTAACATGATGTTTTATTGTAATACAATAATATTTTTTTTAAATAATAAAATAGTTGTTAGTCTAAATAAATAAATATCAAATAAATATTCTTTTACAAAAGAATATTTTAAAGGCAGTGCAACAACATCTACTATTTAGTTTTAGTTTTATAGCTAATGAAATGTCTTTCTCTTTGACTCTGTTTTCTCTCTCAGGTCTCGGAGGGTTTGTCGTTCCTTCACAGTGGGGTTAAAATGGTTCATGGCAACTTGTGTTCAGAGAACATCATCTTGAATAAGAGCGGAGCCTGGAAGATCATGGGCTTTGACTTCAGTATCTCCTCTAGTAACCCGTCTGACGCTGAGGTTAGAAACAAGCATTATTGTCTCTAAAGTCCCAGAGAACAGACACAATGCAGTCTGAACACTCTCAGCTATCTCTGTTCCAAACTTAAGCGAGCTGTCTTGTTGTCTTCTGTCTCGTAACAGATGTTATGTATTTCTGTCTTTTAGCCCAAGTATGTTTGTAAAGAGTGGGACCCCAATCTCCCGCCTCTCTGCCTCCCGAACCCAGAATATGTCGCTCCGGAGTACATCCTGTCCGTCAGCTGCGACGCGGCCTCTGACATGTACTCACTGGGCGTCTTGATCCACGCCGTGTTCAATGAAGGCAAGCCCGTCTTTCAGGTCAACAAGCAGGACATATTCAAGAGCTTCAGCCGACAACTGGACCAGGTGAGTCCAAACAACGCATTTCATACATTGAGTAGTTTTATAATGTCAGTGAGGCAATTCCTTCCACACAACTGTGGAATTACCTTCCTATTTTAAGGCAGATTAACTTCCCATTTTGTCCCAAAACAGTGTTTCACAGACTAGTGCTATAGTAGTAATGCAGGAGCCAAGCCTCAAAATACCAGCAGTGCCACAACATTTGATGATATATAATATTAAAAATTAATAGTATTAATAATTAATCAAATAAGAATAAATGTTCCTCATTCTTGTTTGTAGCTGAGCTATCTAAGTCCAGGAGTATTGAGTCAGATCCCAGAGGAGGTCAGGGATCATGTGAAGATGTTGCTCAACGTCACCTCCAACGTGCGTCCAGACGCAGATCAGATGACAAAGGTCAAACCTTTCTCCCTTTAAAAAAAATAAATAAAATAAAATCTTTCATTGCAGTATCTGTACTTACCATACATGATGTTAACATGAGTGGGTAAGACTGTGATTGAGAGTGAAATTGACATTTCAGTGTATATATGTGCTCAGATTCCCTTCTTCGATGATGTTGGAGCGATGACCCTTCAGTACTTTGACTCGCTTTTCCAGCGGGACAACTTACAGAAGTCTCAGTTCTACAGAGGTCTCCCAAAAGTTCTGCCCAAGTTGCCCAAGGCAAGAACAAATATTTGCACAAAGTAATTCAGCATGGAAATGGAAAATGGAACATATAATGCGATTTGCAGTGCATTTAACAAGTGAAACTAGCAATAATGTATTTGATTGGCGTTTATTATATACCTACCTAATTTTTTTTATAGACCTCATGCAGCAGAGAAACAAGCAAAAACTTCTGTTTTTGCTGTAGCTCTGTATATTTCTATTTCTAAGCTAATTATCTGCTGTTTTTTTCTCTCCTCAGAGAGTGATAGTATATCGAATCCTCCCGGCACTCACGTCTGAGTTTGTGAACCCCGACATGGTTCCGTTTGTCCTTCCAAATGTGCTGCTCATTGCTGAGGAGTGCACAAAGGAGGAATACGTCCGCCTCGTTCTCCCAGACCTCACCCCAGTTTTCAAACAGCAGGAGCCAGTACAGGTACACAGACATATACTACTGATCCATCCCCCATCCCACTCAGTGTGTTCTGTAGCAGTAAAATCAATCTATGTAATATCGCAAAGTCATGTATAAAAGTGTTGCAACCTCATGAAACCCTTCCGTCGTCCCCTCCACATACTAGCTCATATACTCTAGGACAGGGCTGGGCAACGTGGGTCCTGGAGAGCCACTGTCCTGCAGAGTTCAGCTCCAGCCCTAATCAAACACACCTGTACAAGCTAATCAATGTCTTCCAGATCACTAGAAAGCTACAGGCAGGTGTGTTTGATTAGGGTTGGAGCTAAACTCTGCAGGACAGTGGCCCTCCAGGACCGACATGGCCCAGCCCTGCTCTAGGACTAAGCTGCCACTTAACCTTTCTGGCCCTGTTCTAAATGGCGCACTTGATGTGAACTTGCAATGGCTGTCGCATGCCTGTGTAAACCAAAAGGTTCAAATTGGTTGTTACTTTCTCTCTTTCATGCTATCAGGCCAGCAACATGGTGAGTGAGGTTTGAACGTTTGTCTTTGTGGTAGTTTATTTCATCATAATATTTAAGTTTATATTTTTATTTATAGTATTTTGGCTGCACTTGTTTGTTTCCACTGATATTTTAATGTGGTTTTCATGAGTATGTTTGGTTGTTGTTTTTGTTTTGTTTAGCTTTGTTTTATTTTTTCTTGTTTCGAGTTTTTATTTATTTTTTCCTTTTTGTTTAGCATTGTTTTTGTTTTGTTTAGCTTTGTTTTATTTTTTCTTGTTTCGAGTTTTTATTTATTTTTTCCTTTTTGTTTAGCATTGTTTTTGTTTTGTTTAGCTTTGTTTTATTTTTTCTTGTTTCGAGTTTTTATTTATTTTTTCCTTTTTGTTTAGCATTGTTTTTGTTTTGTTTAGCTTTGTTTTATTTTTTCTTGTTTCGAGTTGTTTTATTTATTTTTTCCTTTTGTTTAGCATTGTTTTTGTTTAGCTTTCTCTGTTTTTCTAGTGATTCATATTCATTGGTTGGCCTTTAGGAATCAAATTATTTTCTTGATTCTCTTTCATATATCCAGATCCTGCTGATATTTCTACAAAAGATGGACCTACTTTTGACCAAAACGCCTCCTGAAGACATCAAGAACAGTGTTCTGCCCATGGTGTACAGAGCAGTGGAGGCCCCCTCTACTCAAATACAGGTGACCACACCATAAACTTGTTTGGATGAGAAGAAAATCATAGTACATCATTAATTTGATTTTCAAGTTTGTTTAATTAGTATTTTAATTGATAATTATCTTCAGTACCATGTAATTGTCCGGTTGATGTGTTTTGAGTCATCAGTGTTTTTTGACACCCATTTTAGGCATTTCAAAATATTAAAGTATAACATCTGTTTTTGTTTTTCTCCTAAACAGGAACTTTGTCTGAATATCATTCCCACGTTTGCCAATCTAATAGAGTACCCGTCTATGAAGAATGCACTTATCCCTCGTATCAAATCTGCCTGTTTACAGACATCCTCACTAGCGGTTTGTGTCCTCATGCCTCTTATGTTTTCCAGTAACATAAGTGAATGTCAATGATCGGTTTGGAAGAGGAGTTATGAGGTTTGTTTTTATCAAGGAAGATTAATTTCTCCATTGGTTGTCCTTTTTCAGGTGAGGGTGAACTCTTTGGTGTGCCTAGGCAAGATCCTGGAATACCTGGATAAATGGTTCGTCATTGATGAAATTCTACCATTTCTGCAACAAATTCCATCCAGGGAACCAGCTGTGCTCATGGGCATTCTGGGTGATTCATTTTTCTTTTCACTTGACTCTTTCTTCACATTTTTTCATGGATGACTGAGACTTTCTTACATGAAGTTAAACTAAGTTATATATAATGTGCTATTTTTCAGGCATCTACAAGTGCACTTTCACCCATAAGAAACTGGGCATCCCAAAAGAGCACCTGGCTGGAAAGAGTTTACCACATCTGGTGTCACTTAGTATTGATAACAACCTTAACCTTAACCAGGTGACAACACGCATTCACGTCAGGGTGTTCTTCTTCATCCACAGAATATAAACTCGATTCAGTGTCACTTCAGTTCAGTTGTATAGATTCTGTTCACACACATTTTTAAACAGTTTTCTGTCTCTGACTCTGTTTCAGTTTAACTCTTTTATGGCTGTGGTCAAGGAAATGTTGAATCGCATGGAAGCGGAGCATAAGACCAAATTAGAGCAGTTGCACATCATGCAAGAGCAGCAAAGGTGCCATTTTAATTCATTCTTAAAATGCAGTTTTATTCATAAAAAATATTCTGTTTTTTTATGTTGCATTCACATGACTGCAAAGCGATTCTACATCGAGCTGTTCACATTCTCAGACTTAGTTGACTTTTAAGTGGGGCAGCTGCTTGCGTCATTAAGCCTGGTCCACACGGCAACTTATTCTGCCCACTTAAACAGGCCGTCTGATAGATCTAAACTTATAATTATAGTCATTTCAACATGACACGAATGCAGCATTATCCGAACAAACAGTTGTTGAGTAATGAGTATTCTGTCCTTTTCAGGAGTTTAAACATTACAAACCACATGAACCAATCAGAAGAGACTAAGAACACACCCAGCCCAGCCACACAAGTCAGAGATGTGAGTAAATACATTTGTTGAATGTCCCGCAACCAATCCACAGCTTTGAAATGTGGCCATGCTGTGAAATTAACTGCAATTGTGTTTTTCTTTGCGGTCTAATAGATCGATGAGATCTTTGGTGGCAGTTCAGGAAGTGCAGGTGTGAATGGTAAAGAGAACGGTTCCTCGTCTACTGTTTCACAACCCTCACGAGTGAGTGCGTCTTAATCATTTATTATATTTTGGCACTGCATTGCTTAACTACATGTTTTTTTTGTGAAGCTTAGGTGGTTGTTGGCATTAGACCTGGTTGATGTGCTAACTGTTGTTTGTGGTACGTTCAGGTGTCTCTCACCTTGGAAGAAAAGCAGCGTTTGGCTAAAGAACAGGAACAGGCTGCTAAACTAAGAAGCCAGCAGCCACTGGCTCCACAGAGTGTCAAACCAGCCACAACGACACCTCAGGTAACACATACACTATACAGAGTTCTCATTGGAAACCTATTGTCACTTTCACATAAGGAATTCATTTTTTCAGTGAAATTACCAGATTGAATTTTCCGGTGAAAGGTATTCAAAATATCTCATATTCACACCAGCGTTCACTTTGTGTTATTTGTCATTATATCTGTACCGGAAGTGTTGAAGCTGCATATAACCTCAGAATGTTGAGTCGTCTAAAAATAATTATAATAATTCTATGAATTTTATTTTTATTGAAAATAATTTTACACACCGTCAATGTTGCTACTAATTTAATGATTTAAGGATGGTTACACCACTTGTAACTATTAAGAAAAAGTAATAGAATAATTTCCTTGGAAACAGGTGATATTAAAAAAAAAAAACAAAGCTATAATTTTAAATGTAATTAATAACATGCATTTTTCAAGCCTTGTGCTTTAACCATTAACGTTACAATGTTGTTCACTCATTGCATGAATACATGAATACAGTGGGTCCTGTGTACTTGTGACCTCTAAATGGGAAAATGCTATTAAATGTGTCACAAAGACTGTGTGTGTTTCTAACCAGTGATAACAGAATCTTTATGGGAAATGAAGAGTCACATTTTGCTGGTTAAAATATTATCTTTTTTTTATTGTTTGACTTTATGGTTGCTTGGTTTCTGAAGTAAAAATCAAGCCAGTCTCCCTACACTCTGAAACTGCTTTTATATTTGAATCTTTTACAATAAATTTCTTTAAAGGGTTAGTTCACCCAAAAATGAAAATTATGTAATTAATTACTCACCCTCGTGTTGTTCGAAACCCGTAAGACCTTCGTTCATCTTCGGAACACAATTTAAGATATTTTTGATGAAATCTGAGAGCTCTCTGACCCTCCCTTAGACAGCAAGGTAACTACGACGTTCAAGGTCCAGAAAAGTACCAAGATGATCGACAAAGTGTGGACTCGCATTCACGACAGTATCATGACGCAAGCGTGTGGCGGTGCTGACCCAGATCCGGCGTGATGACGTCATTATGCCGGATCTGGGTCAGGGCCGGTGCCGCCACACGCTCGCGTCATGGTACTGTCGTGAACGCAAGTCCAAAGTGACGCAGTAGAGACGAAAATGTGGAATAAAGTCGTTATTTTTGTTTTCTTTGCGCAAAAAATTATTCTCGTAGCTTCGTAACTTTACAGTTGAACCACTGATGTCACACGGACTACTTTGTCGATCATCTTGGTACTTTTCTGGACCTTGAACGTGGTAGTTACCTTGCTGTCTATGGGAGGGGCAGAGAGCACTCAGATTTCATCAAAAATATCTTAAATTTTGTTCCGAAGATGAACGAAGGTCTTACGGGTTTGGAACAACACAAGGGTGAGTAATTAATGACAGAATTTTCATTTTTTGGGTGAACTAACCCTTTAAATGTACTGTTTTTAAATAATCAATATCTGTAGATATTTTACCTTTTAGTTTTTTTATTTGCTTGCGTAATTTTCAGTTCTTTATTGTAAAAATAGTACATAACCTCAAGCCTTTTTTTTTTTGTCAAATTTATTGTCACTCCCTCAGCCGAAACAAACTTGCAGCAGTGTTAGCTAGTTCATGTAATTTAAGGCCAAGGTTATATAACACAAAGTACAATGTTATAAATGTACATTAAATAACAAAAATCTTTGCTAGATTTACAATGTTAATAACTGTGGAAGTGTGTCATCACGGTCTGTGAATAGGGTCTATTTAGATTTTGGGATGTGCATACTATAACTAAAGAATGTTTATTTTGTCTTTTTCTTTTTTTTACATATCTTTTATTAATTTTATTGTTCAAGGCGAAGGATCTGACCAGCAGTCTTTTGAACACCATGACATCTGTGAACAACCTCTCTTTGAACTCTGGGACCAGGACGATACCCATGCAGGGCAGCACCGTATCCTCTACCTTCCCAGCTGGACCCACTATGGGTGGAATGGGCACTATGGGCGTCAGCAACGGTTTTAACTCGCCCATGGGATTCCAGACGGGAGGTATGGGAATGGGCATGAGACCCGCTGCTCCTGGCCTTTATGGAGGCATGGCCACCACTACCAGCGCTCCAAATTTCAGTGCCCTCACCCAGAACCAAAACCAACCCAGCAAGCCCACAGACATGTCAGCCCTAGACTCCCTCTTCACTTCTAGCAAACCCAAAGTCAGCATGAACCAAATGGCCCCTAAACCGGCCCCAGGAGCCACTGCACCCTCCCCATGGCTCAGTCAGTATGGTACAGGCCAACCTTCCCAGACTGCACCCATGCAGGCGACTCCGATGGGGATGACGGGAGTTCAAGGTGGTTTTGGAATGCAAGCAAACCCGTTCTTCAACCCTCAGAACTTCTCGCAACCTGTGGCCTCTTCAACAATCAACGCTGGGGTGATGAAACAAAGCGCTTCAGTCAACAACGATCTTAAGGACCTCTTCGGATAAAACATCTGCCTTTCGTTCCCGTTCCCCCTTGTGTGGGAATCAAAACGAAACAACATCAGCAGCGAAGATGACAGTCAAAATTTGGTTGGGCGGTTGGACATGGTATCCTTGAAAGAGGTTAAAACTTTCTGGTTTGTTTTGTCTTTTTTTTTTTTTTTTTAGCCCTTAAACTTATCTCATCGTGTGAATCAAAAGCAGACGGCACCAAACAAACATCATGTTTTTACAGAAAGCTTGGGCTCTTTTTCTGAAAGCTGCTTCAGTCGGTGGATGCCTTGCATTCATTGTACCATTTGACAAAAAAAAAATCACTTACAAAAGGAGTAACAAATGGGCAGTACAAACTCAAGCACTTTCGTTTTCATTTCTTTTTTGCTTGAGCCTCACGTTCACCTCGCGTCTGAATGAGCCGACTTCCTCTACCAGAACAAACCTCATCGATGGGCCTCAGGATTTGCTGTTGTGCTGATCGCGTCTCGCAAAAGGAAGTCTCTCAGTTGTGTTCTCCCTTGTCTTACATACAGCGATCATGTGATAAGTAAAGAAAGAGCTGGTGCAGTCCATAATTCGGGCCTGAATGAGTGTTTTTATACTGTGTTCTTTGTGTATGTATTGTGTCTGGTGATTATTGTTTGAGTTTCATTCTGATTACATGATCCACTGAGGTAAACTATCTTAAAGGAAGAACACTGTCTTCATATTGTAGGTGCACTAAATGTAATAGAGCTAAAAAAACTGTACACTAAAAAATGCTGGGTTAAATACCGGTACAACCAAGTGCTGGGTAAAATAGGGACAAACCCAGCAATTGAGCTGTTTTGACCCAGCGGTTGGGTTAAATGTTTAACCCAACCTTCTGGGTAGTAACCCAACCGCTGGGTCAAAACAACCCAATTGCTGGGTTTGTCCCTATTTTACCCAGCACTGGGTTGTATTTAACCCAGCATTTTTTTGGGAGTGTAGGGTTTGAGATGTTGTCAGTACTTTAAAGTGAGTTTGTGTAAAACAGAATCCACGAGCTTCATTCATGAAACACCTAGCTGATTTATTTTTTGTGAATTTATTGTTTGTTAAACTCTCTCTTGAAAAAAAGGGTCATATTTCATCCCGAAATCAAAAGACAAAGTCAAATATGCAAAATTGCAGAGTAAATCATGCGTTACTGTAATCCAATAGTAAAAATCTTTTTTAGTCAACATATTAGGGCTGCACAATTAATCGAATTTCTAATCGCAATTACAATTATGGATGCCACAATTACGTAATTGTTCAAAGCAGATATTAATCGTTCAAAGTCCACTTATGTTATTCTGCGTGCTTAAGATGCGTTTTTTTTTTCTTTCTACATGTTATCTTAAGGGTTTTTCCCATTATTTTCATTTTAGTTTTAGTATAACATTATAATACCATTCATATTTTTACTTTTTTATAATTTAAAGAAGAAACCAATCCGATGTATAGTTGACATTTGAGGCTTAATACTATCGAAAAGCACTAAAAGTTTTTCAGTTAGAGTGTTTCATATAAAAATACGGCATGCAGTTGCATCAAACAGTGGTATAAACATCATTCAATGTAAATTGTGATAATTGTAATTAATAATCGCAATTACAATTTCAAGGGAATAATCGACAATTATGATTTTTGTCATTATCGTGCAGCCCTACAACATATTATTACATTTAGCACAATACTTAACTACATCTTTGTATGTACTTTACAATTTTCATTCTGTTGAAATAATATTTTTTCCTGTTACGGTAAAGAGAACGAGTTATTTTTTCACATTATGGTAATGCGAATGATAAAAAATGTACGCATTATGAAAATGAGAACATTTTTTCACTTTATGGTAATGAGATTATTATTTTTTTTGAATGTTTCGTAATCGGTGGGAAAATTAGCTTAATTGTCAAAAATGTCAATGTATAAAGTAAAAAATAGGCTTCTATATGCAAAATATACAATTTGCGCATTTAGACTTGGGGATGAAATATGCATTTCCTAGAGTTATTTTGAAACGTTGCAGCTATATATGGTAAATTGTAGCGTTAAATTGAGTGCAGCATCTTGTATACGACCACGTTTTAAAAGAAGTGTGTGTTTCATGAATGAGGCCTGATGCGTTTGTTTCCCTTTTGGTTCTCTGCCGTTTGTTAAACCTGTATTATCATGTGATTTTGTGTTTCTTGGGGAAGTTACGGATCATGCCATGGCATTACATTTGGTCCAGTTTTTTGTTTTGTTTTGTCTGATATTATTTTATGGGCAGTTTCCTGTTGTAGGAAGTGACCAACTAAATTCCTTATGTTATTCCATATCATGACCAAACAGACTGCTGCAACACAGCAAATCACCAAAATGTGTATTATTTCTGGGAGAAAAAAAAATGAAGTGAACTGTATATAGAGGTGAACTGCCACTTCTTTTTTTAACTCTGTTGCAAGTGAATCACTTTCCTGAGGAGAATCTTTAATATCCAGACAGGTTTTATTCAAAGGGAATGCTTTTCCTGGTCTTCTGAATGAGAGGCCTTATGTTGTGAGTTGTGCAATAACAGCTCTGTGATGGAGATTGTGAAAAGAACTTTCTGTATGAGTGTTTCACTACATGCAGTTTTCAGATAGTCTAAATTAATGTAGATAAAACATCTGGATTGTTTTAATAAAAAAAAAGTGAACTGGATGGTTGGAAAGATGGTGATTTTGGAATCAAATAAATTGATTATTTAAAGGGAAATACCTTTTCACTTCAGTCTTTTTTTTTTATTTTTTATTGAAGCACACATTTTTATTTAAGCATGTGGCCTCACAGATAGTTTATAAGATTAAAGAATAGAAGTCACTGTTTTTCCTTATTTTCTGAAATATATACTGAGTAGAAACCAGCAACAGTTGGTCCTCAGTTAGCTGGTCTTTACTGAGTGGTAACTGAATTTAAACAATTCATCAGACTTGAGACAGCAAATATTCATTAGTGGATCTCATGAAGTTTGTCTAGAAAAGTGCAGGTCCATGTTTCACGTCATATTTTTTTGTATAAGAAAATGAACCTATTTGACGACTTTTAAAATTTATATTGGGCACACCGTTTACATGCACACCGGTAAGCTGATAACTCACAAATATCAGCTTCTTAAAATAACCAGTTTTCCCCATTTACATGCACATCAGTAACCTGACAACGCAAGTAAGCTGCGTTTACATGACTTTATTAATAAATCAGGTTATTTTCCTGTAGTGACGTCAACAGTGTTGGGGGTATCGCATTACAAGTAACGCGAGTTACGTAATCAGATTACTTTTTTCAAGTAACTAGTAAAGTAACGCATTACTTTTTAATTTACAAGAGAATATCTGAGTTACTTTTTCAAATAAGTAACACAAGTTACTTTTTTTCCCCCAATTATTGTAACGCATTACTTTTAAAAGTAACTTTCCCCAACACTGGACGTCAAAATATAATCATTTATGTATCTGACTCAGAGTATTCCATACGTTTGTCAGTTGTGATGTTAAATTAAGCTTGCAACATGTCAGCGGGAAACGTACAGCTCATATAGGCTATTATCCTCTCATGCAGTTATAAACGCAGCATTGTGACTGAACCAGTTCTGCTGCACGAGATGAGAACACATTTTTATCATTTTCTGAGTCATGAAAAAGTCTGCTTTTGTGATGTATTTCCTTCTTTCTTTACTGCAAAACATTTGCTCTGTCTAGATGTGCTTAACTCTGCACTAACGATGTGTTCCTGTCACGTATCACACATGCGCTCTTCAATAAGCCGACAGAAAGCGGGTTTTTG
>NW_015540943.1:19070-23627 GCF_001515605.1 Sinocyclocheilus anshuiensis
TAAGCAAAAATTACTCTAGACAAACATTTGTGTGTCTTTTTTTATTGCTGAAGTGTGTTGAAATGTCTTCTTCTGCATTCTACTGTACGGACGTAAATTGACTTTCCCTTCAGCCTGAGGCTTATTCATTTCACTTTTGGTGTGAAAAGGCTTTTATATTTGCCAAAAATAGAACTTTTTTATTTTAAAAACAAACAAGCAAGCCCTGTCCAGATTTAAAAAGTAACGCAAAAGTAACGTAACGCATTACTTTCCATAAAAAGTAACTAAGTAACGTAATTAGTTACTTTTTTATGGAGTAACGCAATATTGTAACGCATTACTTTTAAAAGTAACTTTCCCCAACACTGGACGTCAAAATATAATCATTTATGTATCTGACTCAGAGTATTCCATACGTTTGTCAGTTGTGATGTTAAATTAAGCTTGCAACATGTCAGCGGGAAACGTACAGCTCATATAGGCTATTATCCTCTCATGCAGTTATAAACGCAGCATTGTGACTGAACCAGTTCTGCTGCACGAGATGAGAACACATTTTTATCATTTTCTGAGTCATGAAAAAGTCTGCTTTTGTGATGTATTTCCTTCTTTCTTTACTGCAAAACATTTGCTCTGTCTAGATGTGCTTAACTCTGCACTAACGATGTGTTCCTGTCACGTATCACACATGCGCTCTTCAATAAGCCGACAGAAAGCGGGTTATTGCGTTTACATGCCGCGCGAAATCGGGGTAAGAGGCAAAAAACTACCTGTGTCGACCGGTTTATGCTTACGCCCTTTATGACCTTACTCCGATAAAAGAAAACGGGTTACCGCGTTTACGACCACGTGCGTTTTCGACTTAAGCATAATCGGTTTAAGAACGTGCATGTAAACGCACTCATTGTTTCCATGACAGTTAAGAACATTACAATAAAATGATAAAAACAAAAATTTATAATCCATAGTTTTATTTTTTGCAGGTTTTAATACAAAAAAAAGAGAAGGGTGTGCTTCATTGGCATGAAAATAATGTTGCAATTCATTAAAAGTGGCCTGGACATGTACTTTATGAGTCATCTTCATTTGTATATGAAGAAAATAATTTGAACAAATTCTGTTAAATTGTTGAGTAAACAGAAATACAGGCACAACATTTCTTGATATTCTAGATCATAATCAACATGCAAGTCATGAAAAACTCAAAATGAATTGGTCAGTCAGTATTGGAGCCCTGTGTGGATTATTACGACTTGGCATAAATATTGTAAACATGTTTTTTCCCCCTATCTTTTATATATATTTAATAATATATAATTACTCCCATAAAATTAATTGGCAGTTAAAAAAAAAACATTGTACAGACATGAATGTTAAAAGCTGTCACAAGACATAGCCTACTGCACAGCAAATGCAATCTTCAAATCATAGTAAATGCATTGAAAATAAACAAAAATAGAAATTGTTTCAAGTACATAATCACCATGAAACCCATTATTTTATGGCAATTAATAAAACAATATAGGCACATAAGTTAGCATGGACAAAGTGAACATCATTTTGCTATTTCGTATCGCATTTTCTGAGAATGGCCAGCAGACATTGCATGCACCGGCGTCCTGAAATTATTCATATAAAGCTACAAGTAAATATTAAAGTAAACATAAGATGAGGCAGGTGAGGTCTTATTGCTGAAGGCGGCGTACAGATCTCTTGGTGTTAGTAGACAGGTTGGTCTGGGTCATGTCTGCAACAAAACACAAGAGACTTCATGTACTTTTGTACTAAACACCATGCATTTCTGTTAGTCTGTGCATTCACACACCTGAGAAGTCTAGCTCATAGCTGAATCTGCCCGCTCTGAAACGCATTGTCCCAGTGGAGTCCTGCTGGTACTGCGCTTCAATATCTTGACTTGACACACTGCAATATCCCCGAGAACCACCCTACACAAAGACAAAGTGCATTGTTATGACACAGAAGGCAAAAGGCGTGACTGTCTTGGTGTTGTTGTGCAAGAATACAGGTCAACATGTCTCAGAAAGCAGGCAGCATGATGGCCACATGATTTTTTTATGTTTTTTTGTAAACAGCTGTTTATTTTTCTGAATTCATCACCTGGATACAGTTATAGAATTAATTCACTAGCAAGATACCACCTAATAAACACTCAAGAGACCACCTAACAACTTCTGCAACCATCACTTAAAATAATAATAAATGTATATTTAAAAAAAAAAAGTTTTTTATTTACTTTCATATAATTATTCCATTGGCCATCCATGTCCATGAACTGCCAACAAGCTTGTGACAATGTACTGCGATAAGAAGAAGAAACATTAAAAAAAATTTATTGTAATGCACACACAACATCAATGATAAAACCAATGTTTAATTTTTATTTTACTATTATTATTATAATTATATAATTTTAATTATTAGAATGTAATTATTATATATATATATATAAATAAAAGTCAACTGTGAGATTAAAGGTCATTAACTTTTATATATTTATTCTGTAGTGGAAATGAGCTTCTATAGAAATGTCCTCTTTTATGAATGGATTAATACCTGTTTGTTTGCTGGATTCCACTGGCAATTCTCCTGACAGCTCTTTTTGTACCATATTTATTGTTCACTTGATACATTCCTGCAGACATGAAGACTATATAAATATACTCAACAACAGGTATACAGTATAACCTTAACATTATGTTTTCAACTTGTAACACATTTCTCTTCTTATAGACATTCCCTCGCAGACGTTTTAGAACAAAAGTCCTCTGCTTTTTCCTTATGTTAGTAGTACACTGCAGACTTCTATATCTGAGGGTTTTGTCATTATGTCTTATTGTATCTTACCACTGAAGTAAAGAGAGTAAGAGAATCGTCTGGCAGTGAATGAAACTTGGCACTGCGGGTTGAGCTGATACAACCTCTCGATTTCCACACTATCCAATGAACATCCCTGTAGACACACAAAAAGTCCAATGAACTGTTAGGTTTAACGTCAAGTTCACATTAAAAATAGCATTTGATTGAATAAGTGGATTTGGATGTGATTACAGTGTTGTTTGGTTGCGTATAGATACTAGAACTCACTGGTTTCTGGAACTCGGTCCAAATGCCCTCATCACCCATAAACTCCCAGATGTGTTGAGAAGAAGAATTCGTAGGGTTTGCAGAGGGAGATGCCAGAGTTTGTGAACTGCATAAAAGCAAATCAAAGGCTTTTGATACAAATACCATTTTAAAGATATTGGGTATTCGTCATGAAAAATGAGATGAAGGGATTTCTCTATAAATAGTTGATTGAAACATACACATAGTTAATAGAACAAACAGTTGATTAAACGCATTAATTGTAAATAAATCTAGAGATCATTTTACTAAGAATTTATAAATAATTTTGTAGGTTGACTTCTTGAAGAGTGTAAACACTGCCACTAAGAATGAGTAAAATCTTGTTGCGTTAAATTTACATAAAAATGTTTTGGTAACACTTTAGTATAGGGACTAATTCTCACTATTAACTAGTTGCTTATTAGCATGCCTATTATTAACATATCGGCTGTTTATTAGTACTTATAAAGCACATATTCTGCATGACCATATTCTACATCCCTAATCCTACCCAATACCTAAACTTAACAACTACCTTACTAACTATTAATAAGCAGCAAATTAGAAGTTTATTCAGGCAAACGTCGTAGTTGATGGTTTGTTGTTGTTTTTACAAAAATTTGTGACAGAAATTTGTATATTGGCTATCTGACGAGTGTCTCTATAAGAATTCGTAAAACCATTCTTACATAAATGTCTTAGTTTTATGATTAAACATATTGATTTCTTAACATAATGATTACTTAAATGATTAAATATTTATGAACGGAAGAATTGTGAGAAGTATAAATACTGGTTTAACAAATGACGGTTTAAGAATTTGTTACATAATTCTTACGTTAAATTTCATTTAGACAAGAATCGTTTTATGAACAACTGATTTGTAGGTTAACTTTTGGAAGAGTGTACTTTCTGAACACTGGAATCTGTAAAAATCAATTCTTACATAAATTACTCGTTCAATTTATCGTTGCAAAAATGTTACGAACAATTTATACATACATTTGTATGTTCGGATCCTGTGTTAGTATAAGAATTTGTAACATCATTTGAACATAAATGTCAAATTTAGTTTATGTAAGAATTTTATGAACAATTTATCAATAAATTCATTGGTTGTGTTCTGAAAGAGAATCAATACTGCAATGCTATTTGTTAAATAATTCTTAGATGCGTTAAATTTTCCGAAAAATGGTTTTAAGGATAATATTTGTAGGCTGACTTTCTGAACGCTGTTGCGTTATAAAATTTCATAAAATATTCTTACTTAAATTACACATTCAATTTACACTACAAAGTTTTTACGAACAATTTATACATTTATAGGGTGATTTCCTGAAGAGTGTAAATACTTTGACACTACAAAAGTTAAAGCATTTGTACATAAATGCTGCTAACAATTTATATAAGAATAGCTTCATTCTTATAGCCCCCCCCCCCCCACAACCA
>NW_015540943.1:23684-60615 GCF_001515605.1 Sinocyclocheilus anshuiensis
ACACACACACACAAATGTGTAAAACTATTTGTAGGTTGACTTCCTGAAGAGTGTAAACAATGTTACGATATAAGACTTTGCAAACCCATTCTAACATAAATGATAGTTTTCAATGCAATGATTTACATAAGAATGTATTTTCAGTAATGTACACAGTAGTTCATTATACGGTTTCATGAGCAAAGCCAAACGAGAGGCAATAAGTCACAGCTAGAACTAATAAAGCGATACCTGTTTTGATTACTGCTGCTGTCTGTTACTACTTCATTGAATTTCGGCCGCCGTCTCACTTTCCTCAACATGTGTGTGGACAGATTGGTTTGAGTCATGGCTACAACATTCCCCAAAAAATAAAAACACATTAAAACAATTTCAAACACAGGCAAGTTAGCGGCTTTTCATTTCAAGAGAAATACACTCAAATATTGTGTCGTAGCCATGAAGGTCAACCTCATTTGTCTACTTACCAGTGAAGTCCACCACGTAAGTCATGCTTCCTACAGTAAACTGAACTGAGCCCCTTGGGTTACTGTTGTACTGCTGCTCTATAAAATCGCTTCTAATCAAGGATGACTTCCCACCCGATCCCTACAGAAATTAGAGAGAAAGCAAAATAAAGGCTATAAATGTGTGTTATATTTAGTGTATGTTGGTTTAAATTGCAGCTGCGTTGTTCCAAATAAATATTTGGAGAGATTTCTAGTACCACTTACCTGAGATCCATATTCGCACCAGCGATGGTTATCTTTGTAGTACCAGCCCATTACTTCTTTCTGGTTTTGGGACAGCAGCGTATTACGCCGTATACTGAAGTTAACAAGAGGTCCGTCGACTGTCATTTCATCAAAGTCAATATAGGCAGGCCTGTGCAGTGAATGGAAAAGGCATAATTTAATATTTAATAATCTATTCATAATTTTCCTGGTAGTGTGTGATGATGATAATAATAACACTTGATACTCAATATCAAAACACTGATAAGATAACATCTGTAATGAACCAACTCACCCCATGTTGAGGTTGATGGTGATCCCATTTGCCCCTGGCTGACAGTAATGGGCCTCAATGACAAAATCATTAAAGATCGAAACCCACTGCTGTCCATTAAACAGCTGCCACTCGAAGTGATTACCTGAGGCTTTAAATGAATGGATGAATGACTGACTGAATGAATGAATGCAATGAAAAATGAGCAATCAGTCAATCACTCAGCATGGAAACAACTTTGGGAATGTTCTTTTCTCCTACTAAAGAAACCGAAACCAACATAAAATGATAAATAAGCCAAAAGACGTACCTGTTGCCATGTTGTTTGCTGTTATCTCTCTCTGAAGTGTTTCCCTGAGGTGAGATTTTAATATAAACATTGAAACTTGTATTGTTATATTATATAAATACTACTCTTAACGTCTCAGCAAAACAGTGTTGGGGTAAGTTACTTTTAAAAGTAATGCATTACAATATTGCGTTACTCCATAAAACAGTATAGCAGTGACAGGAAGCGAAGTAGGAGAGAGAGAGAGGGGGGTGGGATCGGGAAAGGTCCACGAGCCAGGACTCGAACTCGGGACACCCGGAGCACGACAGCACTATATGTCGGCATACTGCCCACTAGGCTATTGGCACCAACAGTTACTAGTTAATTTTTAATGGAAAGTAATGCATTGTTACTTTTGTGCTACTTTTTGTCACCTGGGCTGGGCTTGCTTATACAGTCAAATCAAAATTTATCCAGACACTTCCAACATTTCACACATTATAACAGTTTATTCGCTATAGTTTAGAAAATGGTAATAAAATAGGACAAGAACTAAAAACTATAACTATATAGTTAAACTGTGTTGGAACAAATTCATCTGGATAATGTCAGATAACACTTGAGCAAAACATGGTCAGGTCAAAGTGTCTGAATAATTTTTGGTCCCATATTTTTTATCAGTTTTACTTGTAGTCCACTGTATGAAGACTTTGGATATAATATATCACAGTTAACTTTATTTTGCTATCCGCACTTACATAAATTAACTATAGTGTCCTGCACCCACTAGTAAAAAAATATCAAAAATAGTATCATGGTGTCTGAATAATTTTTGATTTGACTGTATATTTTTTAATAACAAGAAACCCATATTTTCGTCAACGCTAAAGGCCCTTTCACACCAAAAGTGAAATGAATAAACCTCAGGAAGTGCCTTTGCACCTCACTCCCAATTTCTCTCAACACTGGGACAGGAGGGGTGTCAGTGAATAAATGGATGGGAAAACAACGTAACTTGCGTTACTTATTTGAAAAGGTAACTCAAGTTCAAGTTCAGTTTTATTTCTAGAGCACATTTAAGCACGAAAAAAGGCCGACCAAAGTGCTGCACAACATACAATAGTATATAACAAGGAGAAGATCAGTAAACAAATAGAAACAATTCAAAATCCATACAACAGCAAAAGCAGATTAAAACAATTCAAAGATTGTGTTTTCTAAAAAAACTCAGATATTTTGTCGTAAATTTAAAAGCAGTGCATTACTTTACAAGTTACTTGAAAAAAAGTAATCTGATTACATAACTCGCGTTCATTTTCATGCGTTACCCCTAACACTGCAGCAAAGTAGGCTATGTGAAAAATGACATACTGGATCAAACTGAATCAATCTACAGTCACACGGTTCAAAAAGGTCAATTACTGTAGAATAATTGTGTCACCTACCTAAAGCATAAGAGCTGTCATCACATTTAGGGTCATAACTTGAAAAAATGAAGAGGACGTTGAAGATCTGGATGAAGATGTTTATTACAGCATAGCAGAATCTGGGTCGGGGCAGACTATATAGTTTCTTACACTTCTTTCATAGCTCCTCTTGCTTAAATTCATCTTCACACTTCTTCTACACAAAGAGACATCAATCCTTTGCATGACATGTCAATTGAACTTTGCCGTTCTCTGAAGCGTTTCCTGTTTCCAGTTTGACTAAAGTTGATTTTTGTAAGATTTTAAACGTTATATCACAAAACGTGTTTAAGTATTAGCTAGTAAACTGCATTGTTCCACCTCAAGATACAATAATACAATTTAATAAAATATGTTGGGAAAATCAGAAAGTAACGCGGAGTTGACTGTAACGGGGTTGGGTTGACTTATTTACACGAACGTGAAAGAAACCATTAAGTAACATCCATTAACCATTTTCAAAGGGATAATTAATTAACAATGAAAATATAATAGCCTACATGATTGCCGCTAAATCTAAGGGCTCAACTTTTCAAATAAAACGTCACTTAAAATCGAAATATGTAAACAGAGAGAGTAAGAAAGTAAATTGCAGCAAATCGTACCCGTTTTGTAGAATGAACCAACATTTTAGCTGTTACTGGACGCTTGAGTTGTTAACTAAGGTCGTGAAATTATTAATGTAAAATACATGAATGATTAGTCTACTTACCGAATATAGTTCCTAGACACTGGAATACATCGATAGCATAGCCTATTAAAACCCTAAAAAAATGAATTTGTCAAATAAACGTATCGTCGAATTGTCTGCTAGGACCGGATTTAAAGTGCTCCAGAGTCCACAGCTGCACTGCTGACCCAGTTTCGGTTTCTTTTCAGCCTCTTTGACTCGTGATTTCCAAAGCGAGCTTCAGTACGAATGATCAATGTGAACAAACTGGATGTTTTGTGCGTTGTGGCTGGCGGCAATAAAAATATAAAATCAGTGCCTAAAGCAGTTTTATAAGATGCGCTTGTGTTAAATTCCTTTTTTATTTTACTCTCGTGTGTATTGTGTTGTGACGTCATCTCCAGCAAACCCAATAATGTTTTTAGTAGCTATACTTGTTTACCAGAAACAAAGCAGTGAAGAACATGCTTGAAATATGAGATATTTCGGAGGAAAAAAAAAAACAAAAACAAAGAAAATCAAGGGTAATACGTGTAAATGGAATGTTTCCAATCAAGTTGTAATTATTTACCTGTGTATATAATATACATAAAATACTCAAATTTAGCCAAGACAAATGAGTCTGCGGTTTTATTTTAAACATTTTTGAAACCAAATGCTGTTAAGACACAATACATAAGTTGATATGTGATAGAAATTATCATGAGATTGGAATTCATTAAAATACTCTATAGAAACATGCTATTTGGTCAAATAAATAGTAATCTTAGATATTGTATGTGTATTAGTTAAATAAGGCCACATTTATCATTTTATCATTTTATTTTCATCAATTATTGCATATAAAGGCATCCATATGACACTACAGACACTTTGCATAGCATGTTGTTACCCAAGTAAACAGTTCAGTTTGTAATTAAAACCCCCAGTAAAAACAGGTTCACCCAAATGATTGTTCATAATGTCATAATTAATCATTTGATGCAACATTGATTCATTGTACATTTTGCATATTGTAATGTAAAAATATGCTGCATCGTGCATCGGATGATATTGTAGATTGTATTGCACATTGCTCAATATTTACACAGTGCGTGTATCCTTGATTTTTTAAAATCCTTTGAGCACGTCTGTGAGTATGTAAATGCTAAAGATGGAAAATGAAACTGATCAGCTGGAAAAAGTTTCACAAGCAGTGGGTAAACATTGGTTCTCAGGCAGTTACCAACATGCACTTAGAGTAAATACTAGCAAAATGACGCAGTATAATGCCTGTATTGTTCAGGCACATTGGTTAGTAAGAGTAATTATAGAATAACCAAAAATGATAGCAGTTTAAAGTATGGAATTCTTTAAGATAAACAGAAAGCAAAAAATAGGTTGCTTTAGGCACGTTTCATATTTGTCTTCAAGTTGATGGGAAGCAGCATTTAAAATAATTCATATAAACTTAACATCGGTCAAAATACCTGAATAAAGACTTCGAATTTCTATTTTCCACAGGCAGTTTACCAAATAATACACTAATTCCGGATAAAACATTCAAAATCACAATCACTAACATTCATATCAGCCAAAATCACTAAATAACGTTGTGTTTACTTCCACCCCAGATTCGACTCTTATTTGCTTGTTTGGATCTTGAGTATCAGCCAACATCTTCTGCAAGACCTTGAGCGCCCTTTTTACTTTTACACACGCCTGACCTTGCGTTCGGCCTTTGTTTTCTGGTTAACTTGACTCATCTCTGAATGAAAAGAAAGAGAGAAAACAGCATCGTTTATCATATTCAAATCATTACTTTCATCATGCATTTTAAAGTTTGACTCAAGAAAAACCCAAAGATCATGTGGCACCTTATATGACAAGACAAAAGGAGACATTCGATAAGTTTTGCAATCCTTCAAATGTTTTTGCTGACATACTTGCAAAATCCAGAGTGTAACTGTCACTGCTCACAGTAAAATTCATGGTCGTTTGGTTTTGTTGGTAACACCTCTCAATGTCAGCACTTGAGACTGAACAACCACCCTGTTGAAAAACAATATCAAGATCAGTGATTTTAATCTCTCTGTGGCCATAAATACAGTAGTCAGTGTAATGAATTAAGGGATAATATACATTCAGTCCATAATTATTGCAAACTAAACCCTTACAGGTTGATCAGGACTGGTATTGTATTGCCCTGAAGGGTTTTATATTGCAGTAATTACTGGTTGAATGTACACTATATCCCGCGTGTTACACGGCTATCAAATATTACATGGTCATGAAAAATTTGAGTTAAAATTTCTGTATATATACCATTTTTTATATAATATTTGTATTTTGTTACAATTATTTTTATTGTAGATTATCTTAAACAACTCAAAATTCAACTCAAAATAAATTGTTGCTCCCTCGTTTCAAAAGACAGCGTCACTCATTAAAACATCAAAAACAGTCTGCCTAGCAACAACATAAGCATTAACAATACAATATTATTAACAATATTATAATATTACTTTATATAATATTTTTATTATGTATTATCGTTAATCTGCAAGCCAAATTACTACAATTAGCTAAATATATACTTATTCCTTGTTTAATTGTTTTAACTGTTCAGCTGAAAGAAGCATGTAAAACCAGCCGAAACGGGTTTGCTGGTCTTAGCTGGTCTCCCATTCAGGTCAGGCTGGTCTGTTGGCTGGTTTTGGGTACTTTTCAACTGGGAGCTAAACACCAGATTGGTCCCAGTGTTATTGTAGTATCACTGAGATACTATTATATTAACATTTATAATGAATAAATATTATCTTTATTAATATTTAAATTAGTTTCTATTTTTCTATTTTTTATTTCTATTTTAAAATTTTAGTAATTTTGTTGTGTTTTTATGTTTTTTTTTAATGTCATGTTAATGTATTTGGTCTTGGCGGAATAGATCCGCTACGCTGCTGCTGCTGCTGTTGGTTATTGCTGTATTTGTAGATTATTGCTGCTGCTGCTGCAAGCAAGTACAGGAACTTGCTACAGCCAATACATAAGCCGATATGGTGCTGTGAGTATTTAAGACATACTGCTGCTGCACAAATAGCATATAAAATAACTGTAGCAGATCTATACAGGTGGAGCTGGGGAAGGTGGAGGGTTACAGAGGAACTCTGAAAGCGCGCTACAAATTCTCAAACGAATGCTAATCAGTCATTTAAATGTAAAGCAGCAAGCTCATTGGCTGCGTATGCAACATGAACCAATCAGCTTGTAGTCTCGGCCTCAGACGTCATGCCCACGGAACGTTGGCTAAACGTCTGATGCATATGGCACACAAAAGTGGAAACACTTCAGGAGTTTCGAAGTCGTTATCGGATTGGTTGAATTATACATGATTTCCGGGAGACGTGTGTGTCACGTTCTATAACGTTCCGCCTGGAAACAAAGATGCCGTCATGCCAAACCCCCTCACGAAAGACGAAAGCCATCGTGTTTACAACTGTGACGACGAGTGCTTATCAGGATCAACTAAACGCTGGATTTTGCGTTGCTGTCTATGCAGGGTCAGACAGCTCTCAGATTCCATCAAAAATATCTTAATTTGTGTTCCGAAGATGAACGAAGGTCTTACGGGTTTGAAACGACATGAGGGTGAGTAATTAATGAAAATTTGTATTTTTAATTTTTGGGTGAACTATCCCTTTAAACTGTAATCCTGCTTGGTCCAGCTGGGAGACCATCTTAAACCAGCTTCGCAAAAAAATAAAAAAATACTGCTGAATCCTTTTGAGGATAATTTTACTACTGTCACTAAACAAATTATTTACTTCTAATGTACTGTTTTAAAAAGACAGCCACCAGAGGTGATATAAGAGTCACTAAAGTAGCACCGGTATGTTGCTATCAACAATGATCAAATATATTGTACAGTTTGACAGTCATTATATACAATAAGATTAAAATCAACTACTCAAGAGAGCTGTTTAATTAATTGAAATTAATTGTTGAAATTCATTGATACACATAATAATATACATTCAAAGTCCTCATTAGCATGTCCAAAAAAGCATTGTGCATTTGTTAAAAAAAAGAAAAGAAAAAATGTTTTACCGTGTTATTGAAGGTGTACCACTGATTTTTCCCTTTAAACTGCCACTCTGGAGTTTTATTTGTTGAAGGGCTGAACATGTTTTTTAATTGGGAGGTTATTCCACGTAATCTGTTCAGTGACCACAATATGCTGTTAGTAGTGTTGGTTATGTGTACTTCTTTTAAACAATAATGCAAATATTTTATTTATTTATTTATTTTCTAAATGTGACATTCACAACTAATTTTGCTTCTGTAATGTGTCATTTTTGAATGAAACAATATTCAATGAAAAAAAAAAAACTAAGAAGGAGACCTAAGTCTGCTTATTTATATAGAATTGACTAAATGGTGAAAAGTGGGCATTATGAATATCACTTTTTATTAACCTAAATTAGATTTGATTTTCATGAGGCAAAGAGGCAAACAAGAATCAGTTCAGTAAACTCTTCATATTTACCCTCCATTTGGAGATGGTTCATATTTAGGGCGGCGTCTAACCCGCCTCTTACGGCCTGTAGGTAAATTTCTCTGAAGCATTTCTGGAAACACAAACAAGTTTATGAATGTGACCTTTCCTGTTTTTGTAAAGGTATTTAAAGTAAACAGATGTGGGAGAATACAAAACAAACCTTTAAAGCTAATCTCATACTGGGTCGAGTCGACGGTGAACTTGACTGAGCCACGGCGGTTGTTTTGATACTTCTTCTCCAGTTTTGAGCTCTGAATTGGACTGGCTTTGCCCTATAGACACACGTAGAATTAATAGATAGTCATTCAATATAATCTTGTTCTTGTTTGTAATCAACAGTGTTGGGGGGTAACACATTACAAGTAACGCAAGTTACGTAATCAGATTACTTTTTTCAAGTAACTAGTAAAGTAACGCATTACTTTTTAATTTACAAGAGAATATCGGAGTTACTTTTTCAAATAAGTAACGCAAGTTTTTTTTTTTTGTATTGTTTGACAGCTCTCCTGTCCCCATGTTGAGAGAAATCAAATGTTCCTGTAGTTCTAAAATAAATATGAATATGCATTAATTCATCTCACAAAAACAGATTCAATATTCCTCAAAATGAATAAAAATAATGCAACTCAGAATATGACACAAACCTGCAATAATGAAATGTTAAACAACACAAATATCCTTTATGTATTTAATCCCATTCTATTAACCAATGTCTTTGCTTCTGACCTTCGATGATCCAGTTTAACCATAATAATAAGCAAAAATTACTCTAGACGAACATTTGTGTTTTGGTGTGAAAAAGGCTTTTATATTTGCCAAAAAAAATAACTTTTTTATTTTAAAAACAAACAAACAAGCCCTGTCCAAATTTAAAAAGTAACGCAAAAGTAACGTAACGCATTACTTTCCATAAAAAGTAACTAAGTAACGTAATTAGTTACTTTTTTATGGAGTAACGCACTATTGTAATGCATTACTTTTAAAAGTAACTTTCCCCAACACTGGTAATCAAATGCATTTATGCAAAATACTACTTTTATATTCATATAATCTTAAACAGTAAGATACAGATGTGATAAAAGCAGCCCATCATGTTTTTTTTCAGCTACAGATTCTTCTTTTATGTAAAAACAGTTTCAACTTTCATGTAATATGAAACTTTATCATTTCTTATAATGCCTTTTATTTACAGATTTTATTGTCTTTCTTGTCCTAAACTCAACTGAATATACCCAATATAAATGATCCATTATAAAAATCCATCATATTCCAGATCCATCATAAAAATATTCATGATCACATTTTAAAACTATAATCTTAACAAATAGTGAAAAATATGGAAATACATTATATATTATATTCTTATTTATTTCATTCCTATGTATTACTTAGTATTAGTGCACAGAGCATTTTAATGTGGACATTTCAAAACCAAATGATGCCAAAAATTTGATGTACTTCTATACATAAACTGATAGCTAACATTTAGTCTTAGCAAGATAAAGCAGTCTTGTCATTTCCACCACACTTTTGTTTTTGAAAAACGATGGTTCAGACAAAATGAGGAAAATGTCTCCTGTGAAATCATGTATATCCCACTAGAATATTATTAGTGGACAAATTAAGACGAGACTGTCCAGTCCACAGGTCATATGCATTCATGTAAAACTCACCTTCTCTCCATACTGATACCAGCAGTGGTCACCTCTGTAATACCACAGCCATTCTGTATCGTTTGCGCTCATACGCCGCACTTTAATATTTGTTTTCTGAAGAACTCTCATTTTAGTGAAATCAATAGAAATAACCCTATAATGCAAATGAGAAAGATATATAGCAGTTTAAATATATGGCTGCAATAGTTAAACTACAAGCACAGAAAAACGGGATGTGTTTTATGGTATGTTACAGTGTACAGGAATGAAATGTGGGAAAATAATGAGAGAATTTGAATTTGGGGTGACTAATTTATAATCTGGTACACTCAAGTAAATAATAAAATTGCACATACCCAGCTTGGGTGTTATAGATCTTGATTCCTTTGATGTTGGGGAGTGAATATTGGGCTTCTAGAATGTGATCATTGGAAATGTTCTTCCAGCCCTTTCCAATATTCAACTGCCATTTGTAGGGCCCATCAAATTCTTCATCAGTCTCTATTTCTGATTAAAAAAGTATAAAATGATTAGTGAGGCAGACTAACTGATTAAACAATCAAACATACAATGTGCAATGCAATGCAATGCAAGGGTGTAAAATATGAGTGATTGTACTTAATTACTAATACAGTCCTCAAATATGATTGGCCGTGCTGTATATGTAATATTCATTTGAGTGTTGCTATTGTTAACTTGAACTATTAAAAAAGTATTTATTATCTTTATTGTTGAAAAATTAAAAAAAACTGACAATTAATGACAATGACAATTAGAAATGTTGCCTTGCCAACTAACTGAAAAATAATTTAAGTACTTACATATCTAAAATTGAAATAAAAAAGAATATAATTTAAATAAATATTGAAGAAATACCTGACAAAAGCGCATAACCAAATTACTAAAACTTAAACTGAAAACTAAAAATATGAAAATAAATGCCAATTCAAAAAATTACTATAATGAAATAGATTTTTGGTCTTTGATCTAAAAATGACATATTATATTATGTTATATTATATTATATATTCTATTCTATTCTATTATATACAACAGTTCATTTCAGCAATAGTTCAGTCTTGGAACAAGAGTCATTCCAAGAGTGCTAAAATAACCTGGACACATGCCCAGTCAATCACATCATCATATTATATTATATTATATTCGCCATTTAAAGATTTCAGAAAACAGGTTTCAGGATAACATGGAGTGTGTCCTTAGGACCAGTGTGTTG
Organism: Sinocyclocheilus anshuiensis; assembly: GCF_001515605.1. NCBI lineage: Eukaryota > Metazoa > Chordata > Actinopteri > Cypriniformes > Cyprinidae > Sinocyclocheilus > Sinocyclocheilus anshuiensis. Next base: position 34,505 of record NW_015540943.1, read on the forward strand.
TAAAGCTAAGAAAAAAAAAAAAGCTTTTAAATACTTAAATGAATTACATGTGGGTGTAATTACTAGATATATCAATTATATTACATATGGATATGTTTTTACTTTAGTTTAAGTATGTTTTGTGTAAGATACTTTTTATTGTGTATTGTTGATACAGTACATTTTTAACCGCTGTATATAAAACTGATCAGTATGCTTTTACACCCCTATACACGCATACCTGCAGATGAGGGTATGCTTCTTCTTCCGCCTTGTCTTGACGATGAACTCTGAACGTTGTGGTTGAGACGACACCCGGCACCAAACTTGCACGAATCCTTCAGGAAGTCATTGCATATGTGCTCATTCCTACATTTGTCTCCATAACGGCAGTGACCACGATTGTAATTCATACAGACATTCCGCTTGAACACAAAGCATCATAATTGATTCAGATTTATTCATCTATGAAGCTGCAGCTGCATTCGCATTCAATACTATGGTTCTTACTAATCATCTCTTTTTACTAGTTTACTGCTTTCCTTTTAAATGTCTTAAGAGATGTACCTTGCTAGATGTTTGTGCGTCTTCTTCACTTTCAGAGCCAGAATCTCTGTCTGCCTCAGAATCTGTGTCACTGTCATTGTATTCTGCGCAGCTTTCACTAGACTGTTCGTTGCTGCCTTCATCTAGGAAGAAAAAAGTCCTCTTTATTATTATAAGAACACTTTTAATCAATATACAATTTAGAGAAAATGAATTTAGAGGGCTTGACAATAATATTATTTAAAAAAAAAATCAATAGTTATTTACTGGACAGCTCACATCCCTGGTCTCCCCACTTGACACTCAACAGTGTTACTGAGAATGTGACATTGCTTAAATATGTATGGACTTTTTAAATATTATAGCCTATATTAGTTCAAGTCGACTATTATGTCGTATTTGTGTGCATAATACACTCTCAGAAATAAAGGTACAACAGCTGTCACTGGGGCGGTACCTTTTCAAAAGGTACACTTTTGTCACTATTAGGTTCTAATATGTACACTTTAAGTACCAATATGTACCTTTGAGGTACCAAAATGGACCCTTTAGGTACAAATATGTACCTTTTGAAAAGGTACCGCCCCAGTGACAGCTGTTGTACCTTTATTTCTGAGAGTGTAGCAGTAGCCAGTTGCAACAAAGCCCTTAAGTTAGTAAAACCCTCAAATAATACCTATACAGTTTTAACTAAGGGTGGAGTAACTTGACTGATCAACTTTAAAAATGTTTGTTACAAGTGGGCGTTGGTTCCCATTATGTTTTTACAGTACAGACTTTGACTTTCCAAAAGTAAATATAGGCCTACCCCTGAGAAATTTCCACTAGAGTAAAACGTTTGACAAGCGGCCTCTACTAGTTTTAGAAAAATAATATTTCGAAATGAGAATGACACAAAAATGAGAAAGTGTTAACCGAAACCCCAGAAAAGCTATAGGATCACCGCAATACTTGAGACTGAAAGACTGCTGAAAAGACTACCTTCTCGTGGCTAAGTAGGCATATAGACAGCTTACATTATGTGTTTTATTTTGTTTAGTTGATATCGGAAAATAGCCTGTATGAAACTCACCCGAATCCTCTTGATAGTTCGAAGCCATATTCATAAGTGAAACACGACCTATATTCTTTCGGTTTCATTTTCTCGTAAACATAACTGCATATGCTCGTGTGTGCAGGCGATGTAGCTACGTTTTTTTTTTTTTTTTGGACGAATTAGTATATTATTCATAAGGCATTTAGTCCACAATAATTTTAACTAAAAAAACAAAACAAAACTCCGTAATACAGTAGTATAAATAATTAATTTATTTCAAGTAGCCTAGTCATTTAAGCACTGGCGCCATCAGTGGGCAGAACCCGTAAATTGTATTTATTTATTTTATTTAGTCATTTAGCAGACGCTTTTATCCAAAGCGACTTACAAATGAGGACAATAAAAGCAGTCAAAACTAACAAAAGAACAACAATATATAAGTGCAATTGACAAGTCTCGGTTAGCCTAACGCAGTACACGTAGCAAGGTGTATATATATATGTATATATATACGCACACATACATATATATATATATATACATACACATATACACCCATACATACACACATACACACACACACATACATACATACATACAAACAAACACACACATACATATATATATATATATATATATATATATATACATAACATACATACACACACACACACACACAAAGAAAAACAAGTAGATAGAATAGATAAAATAGAAAGCTAGTGTTTGTTAGTTTTTTTAAAATAAGTTAGGTGGACATAAATGCAAGCGCATTTCTAAACTTGGTCATTATAGTCTACTTTTTTTTTTTTTTTGGTCTCACAAGCAAATATCTGAAATAAATTGGAATGTAAGGGATACATTTATGTCATTTTTTTTTAAAATGTTTAATAACATTCTCAAAGCATATAGGCCTACTGTACGTTTATGTTGTAATGACAGTTTAATTGGAAGTATCACAGAGCAGTTTTTTTTTTTTTTTTTTAAATTAAAGGTCTATGAGAGGCGGTGATGGGTATTAGCCTACTTATAAATTGTAGTCTGTTACTGATTCAAAATTACATGACAAATCTTACTAGTTACATTAAACATTTTAATTAATATAATCGGACTACATTTTGATTGCTTATGTCCACCTAACTTATTTATCACATTGATACACATATATTCCATTCGTTGTTGTTAACAACATGAAGTGCATTAGCCTACATCAAGGTTTCCCAAACTGGGTTCCTGAAGGAACTGCAGGGGTTTCATAAGTTTAATGAAAAGCTAATAAATAATTAAATCATATAATCATAAAAATGTAAAAGTATGTAAATCATTTTACAAAATAACAACAATCAAAATAAAACACTTAGGCCTATTAAAAAAATAAAAATAAAAAACGTAAACTGCGAGACTGGGTTGGAACATGCCAATGTATTACTTAGCCTAATTGTAAACATATTAGCCTACCTTAACATTTCGAGCTACTTCAAGTAAATATATTAGGTGAAAGTTAAAAAAATGTTCGGGAATCCCTGCAAGCTATAGCCTACATGTAGCTTACATAAGAAATAATGTGAATTTGTACATTTTAATGTGTTATAAAGACAAGCCTTAAGACACATGGTTAAATAACCTATCGAGTGATATTTCAAATAATAAAAAATGTGTTCATACTTGATGCAATGTTAAAAATTCAAATGATTTTTGTAAATCATAATCCTTGATCAGACTGACAGAACAGCTGATTCGGTGGTTCCCTAGCAACATAAAAAAAACCCCGCTGCACACTGCTCTTTTATAAATTAAAACAAGTCAACCAAAAAAAAAAAAAAAAATCTGTGCAGTGCGCCTCGTGTTTTCAAACATGAAAACTTGATTCGTCTGATCGGGGCCTAACAGAGACTGGTCGATTACGTGAATTAAGTTACTTCTGTTTAATTTTTAATTTTTACTTCTAATGTCTGTTAAACGAGTTTAAATATAGGCAATATGTAGGCCTATGACCTACGTATTAAAAACAATATAAAATATGCTATGCTGTAAATGATATCAAGTAAAATCGCAAACCAGTGGTTGTAGCCTATTTTTACAAAAGTTTAGAGGATTTAAGTTAATCTGTAAACATTAGCCTAATTCATGTAGCCTACGCATGAAGTAAAAAATAAGATAGTAGGCTATTATAGTAAAAATGAATCATCCCATTATGCTGGATTAGCTAAATAAACAACCCATCTGGTAAAAATTAGGCCTACCCAAAATGTGTTCTGTGCTATATTTACCCAGGGTTAAAAAATAACTGAAATTGGGTAGTTTTTGATCCAGTAGGCCTACAGGTGCATCTCAATAAATTAGAATGTCATGGAAAAGTTCATTTATTTCAGTAATTCAACTCAAATTGTGAAACTCGTGTATTTTTGTTTTTTTAGAATTTTGTGGAGCATAATTTCTGAGATGCATAGTTTAGCCTAGCTTTGGCGTATCTTGTTTGGAAAATAGTTTCATTAGCGGAGCAAATTTAGACAAAGTAACTGGGAAAATGTTTAATAATTAATCATTATTACACCATCATGGGAATGTAAATAATAACAACATTACTCCACGTACTTCTTCAACCGACCACTAGATGACAGCAGTAGTAACAGTAAAACTCCCATGCAGTCGTTCATCGTGCCTTCAGCTTTCAAGTGCCACAACTCCTCCTCATTCAAATAAAAGACATACATTTGAAATTCAAACCATGTTGCTTGTCTCACATCTCATTGATTTTACTGGAAGATGCTTTGAATCGAACTGGTGGTGATTGTGGAAAGGAGGCGTGGACTTACCTGACAGGAACAGCTGCCTGGAACACGTTTTACACTTTGTTGACATGTTAGCATTTGAAATCCAAGTTTCCATGTGTATAATGTAAATCTAATGTAATGTAATGTAAAATCTGTGTTCAGAAGCAAAACCAGTTTTCTGTTCTGTTTTCCATCTCAGGACATGCTGTCAGTTTATAAAAGCACTGAACACATATGAAGACAAAATTAAAAGCAATATTTAACCAGTTATGGTAGTGATACATCCATATCACTTTAGGTCCTGAATCGACGTTTAAGTGATTTTCAGTGTCTGGAAAAGAGTGGGATGAGATGATGGTAAGGATCTGCCATGACAAGACATAATTTCACTTGAAACGCCATATTTTATATATAGTGGTATGAAGAAGTATTTGCCCCCTTCAAGGTATTCTCGATGACTGACTGTTTGAAGAACTGAACGTTCAAACAAAACGCAATATTGAACATGAGTACGGTATAATATGAAAATGTTTATTTATTTTTATCACCTATTGTGAAGAAAGAAAAGTCTCCTAATATCTGTTTGCATAACTTAGCTGCAATAACAGCAACTAAACACCTATAAAGTGACGTGAGCCTTGCTCAGAAAGTATGAACTTCTCTTATCTATCATTAGTCTTATATAATAGTAATATATAACTTAAGTAATATAATATATGTGTGGAGGTCAGTAAGATTTTTTTTTTTGAAAGAAAGTAATACTTCTATTCAGCAAAGTCACATTAACTTGATCAAAATTGACAGCAAAGACAGTTATAATGTTAGAAATTAGTGGCTGCTGATAATTCAACAAAATTACATTTTAAAATGGAAAAATTTTCAATTATTTTAGTTATTTTAAATAGTTTTTACTGTATTTTTTGATCAAATAAATGCAGCCTTGATGAGCATAAGAGACTTCTCTCAGAAGTGTAATACAATCTCTAATCCCTTGAACAGTATTATACATATAATTCACCCTGCAAAAGTTTACATTTTGACTCATCTTTTCATAAATTGTTATCTCCCGGCTCTTAGGAATCATCCAGGGGCCTTTTAGAAAACAGAAGATCTGCTGATGGAGTGTAGTCTATTTCTTATTGCTGAATCATGAACACCTTTTCCACAGGGGCAATATGGGTCATTGGTGACCTTTTTTTATTATGCACATCAAATAATTACATAAAAACTAAGCTTTGTGTTTTTTCAGCTTTACCTAGTATGTTTAATATGATATTGTGTTTGACTAACAGCATGCAAAAAGGTGAAAATCTTCACTCCAGTGTATCTGACTTGACCCCATTTGACTTGACACTTGACATTATTTAGACTCAAACATTTAATACACTGGCATCACATGCAAACCACCGTTATCATTGTCAAAGATCATATATGCTTGCAAATTGCAATTGATTTCTGCTCAAACCCATTTTCCGCTCACTCTCACATTCAAGCAGAGATGCATTAGATTAGATCATGCAGACAGAATAGCAAACAAGTATCGTGTTATCATTATTTTTACATCAAAAAACAATCATTTAGAAGTAATATAGGGTGACCAAATTTGAGTTTTCCACAAAGAGACAGTGGCGGGGGGGGGACATTTTCTCATTTTATTTGTTTTATTCAATTATTTTACTGTGTAGAATGAGTAAGTTAGGGCTAAATTATTTAATTAATGTTTTTAAAAATAAGCTCTATTCTCTCTGAATCTCAAAGTATCGTGCGAGTAGACTCTCTTCTCGTTCTGTTCCCGCTTTTTTCAGCAGAGATATGCTAAATAAACAAAATTGATATTCATCGTTTTTTAAAATTTTTTTATTTTTAACCCAAAACTAAAGAATGCAGAAAATGGTATATATGGTATATAAAAAAAAATCAGAGCTCGTGGTCTGCCGGTAGGTGCCCCCCCAGGCAAAAATGTGAAACTCCGCCTATGCCTAGTATTTTCCAATTATAGTACAATTAAATGTAGAATAACCAATTAATAGTTTCCCGCATTTTATATTGTTGTTCGACAGTGTTTTTTTGCTTTCCCCCGAAATGCCTTCAGATGGAAGATGCTCGTTTTATCGCATTTTTCCTACTGATGCAGAGACTCTGGGTTCGTATCATAAGGTAAACTCATATTATGATTATTCCATGTAAACCCCATATTTACCGGCTTTACGTGGTCACGGTGAAAGTGAAACTTTAATGATGCATAGTGCTTAAAGCCACGTTAAAATTAAATGTTTACGGCCAAATTAAGCTGTTAGAAAAGCATATGAGGAATTTCTAGTAGCAAGGATAAAATAACATTTTGTGTACCCACCCTAACGAAGCTGAAATGTGGTACTTTATTCACTAAAATAAGTTTAAACTTACCATCTCCCTGCTACCACTTCCTCAGCATTGATCTGCATTTTCTCTCCTTCACGTATTACTAACGCTTGCTGTGGATAGAAAGAATGGGTAACACTTTATTTTAAGGAGTCCTTGTTACACATGTTACATGTACTTACTATTATAATAACAATGAATTATGCACAATTACATGCAAGTAACTCTAAGCCAAACCCAAATCCTAACACTAACCATATAGAAAGTACATGTAGTTAATTTATATTACTCAGTACTTAAATGTTTAATTACACTGTAAAAAGGATACCTTAAAATAAAGTGTAACCGAAAAATCCTATTGGTTTTTTGTCGAGGGAACCAGTGAGATGCTAACAGCCTATTGGCCTACAAAGTGACGTCATCGTTCCCCCACTCTATAGGCGTGACGAATTGTAGACTCGGAAGTAAACGCCCACTGCTATGATTGGCTAACAGTTGTGTATGTTTGACAGCCTATATCCTTCATAGATGGACGATGCTGTGATTCAGGTTAAAAACGCATAAATACTCTCAGTACATATCAAACGATTGGTAATAACAGACAAAGCAATAGTGACTACATTATAAAAACAGTTTCTTACAGTTGTGTGGTGCGACATTACTGTCGAATCCAATATATTCCACACAGCTTTTAGTTTCAATCTTTCTGAAAATCTTCTGTTGAATTGTGCTTTGTAAACGAATCTGTGGTAAAATGAAGTCAACAAGGACCGAGTTCTTACTGACACGGTCTGGAACTTAAAAATAAATAAAGTTCCACTCTTTCCTAATGTTGGGATCAGAAGGAAGGCAAAAGCAAATATTGTGTATTTCCACAACTTGGCACTGTACAGCATCTTGTTGTCTTCGGAGCATCTTTATCATTTGGTTTCTGCATAGACCTGCATTTGCCTCTCTCATTATTTACCTACTACATGCGTGAATCGGTGGGAGGGGCTAAACAGGCAGTGATGTAGAAGCAGGCGTTGATCTTTTTCTGCAGAGGCTGGGTTTAGCCACACTATTGCTTCATAAAGTGGCACATTCCACAACCTGTCGTTTTGGCAGATTGGCTTCAGTATAAGCTGTTTTTAGACTAAGAGCTTTTTGAGTTCTGAAACTTACAGGATGTTTTTATAGTACAATGATCTCTTATATGTCAAAATATCAAGGGAATTTTGATTTCTCAGTTCATGACCCCTTTAAGACAAGCTTTTTTGGGGTGTTAATGGCACCTACAGGATGTGGGTCAGAGTAAACGTACCGATTCTGGCTGCTAAGCCCCTGTGTGTGGTTTCACAAAATATCACTGAAAAACTGTAGTGCTCACATGGTATGAAAAGCACTTACATTTGATTCAGTATACAAGGCTTTTTGAGTCACATAAAACAAATGAAACCAATAGCATTTAATATATGAATTATATCAATTCAATTAATTGGCTGATCACAAAACCAGTCTAAATGATTTATTTAAAAGTGTAACTGATCCTGTTCTTGAGTTAATTTCACTGACCCAGTGGTCCGGTTGCAGTGGTTTTAGCTCAATGGAGGGGAAGATTATTAAATACTTACACTACAAGAACTTTAAAAAAACAATTTTTAAAGAAATTGCTACTTTTATTTAGCAAGGCTGCATTAAATTAATCAAAAGTGCTTTTTATATTTTTACAAAAAAAATCTATTTCAAATAAATTCTTTTCTTTTGAACATTATATTTATTAAAGAATCCTGAAAAAAAGCTCAACCGTTTTCAGCTTTGATAATAGGGAATATTTATTGAGCATCAAATTAGCATATCAGAATGATTTCTGAAGAATAATGTGCCATGAATGAATGGCAATTTAAAATATATTAAAATACATTTATTTTAAGGTGTAATATTATTTCACAATATTACTGTTTTTACTCTATTTTAGATGAAATAAATGCAGCCTTGGTGAGCATAAGAGACTTCTTTAGAAAACATTAAAAAGTACCAACCCCCAAACCTTTGGGGTGTAAATTTCAGGCTTATAATTATTCCTCATATAAAGCTATCATATGACTTCAGAAGACTTACGCAAGTCAGATTAGCTATTTTTCTTTATTGTACAAAAAAAAAAGTTTTGAGTTTCACTGAATTAACAAATTACACAGGATAGCAAATCTTAATGCATCATGTTGCCTTGATCTTTTACTTTTCTCAACAATTCTTTTTTTAAAGTAGACTAGATCAAAGTAAACAATATTGCTAATGAATGACATAAATCACGCAAATAATGCATAGAATGGATAATGTATTTAAAGTCCATTTATGAGTTGCCCATATAATATTTAAGTGGTAAATAACTAAATGTAAAGTATTTGGCTCCAGGATAAGGCTATGGGACCCCTATGGGACTACTTAATGGATGAAAATAGCTATAAGGCAGGATATCCTAAAGAAGTGCAGATGGAGATGGAGGCGGAGGGATGCCTGAAGGACGGTCACTAGAGTGAGGTAAGCATTGATTGGCATTTAAAGCTCCCCTCCGAACCATCACTTAAGAACTCTATTTAGGTTTCTTTGATGATATAGGTGCATTATGGGTGTGTGGCATTATGTACCTATACCATTCCACATCCATAAACAATGAATTATTCAGTTCAGACTCAAAATCACAGATGCTCAGGATACAAAGTTGAAAGGTTCTGACCCAGTGGTAATGTAATGTAATGTAATATAATTTCTTTAATATTTATAAATAATTTTTTGGTCAGTACACTCATACACTACCATTCAAGAGTTTGGGAACAGTATTTATTATTATAGTTTTTTTATTATTATTAAAACAGTATAAAATATTAGAATGATTTCTGAAGGATCATGTGACACTGAATGACTGCTGAAAATTCAGCTTGCCATCACAAAAAAATAAATCTATGTAAATATGTATATAAATAAATAACAGTTTAAAATATTGTTTAATCCACATTTGCTACGGAAACCAAAAAGTATCCTTTCCAATGACAGCCAGACACCTTTCTAAACATCTTTAAAAATCAGTAGCTGTGATTTCACAGAGGGCATAGGCTTCTATCATACTCAACAGTACTATATTGTATTACACACTGTCAGAGGTTTTGTATTATTGTAGGCAGTGTGCCTTAAGTTATTTTCTCTCTGGCACAACACAGTGGCCTAAAACATGCAACTACCACCTCGACAATATGAAACAAATAGAGTAGAGATAGACAGAGAATGACTGAATGTTAAAAGTGTGTGTGTGTTCAAGAAAGAAGGATGTTGTGCATGCAGCGGCAAAAATATTAGCAATTATGCATGCTGTTTGTGAGACGCCGTGATGGTGCATAAATGCAATCCAGTGTTGTAGGAAATCTTGCTGGGTGAATATGAATGTCTGTGAAAGTCTAACCGGATCTGTCTAATGAGGTCTATAAATATTCCAAAGACAACTTGCCTTAATCTCCCGAATCCCTGTGAACCTCACTCTCACATACAATTTTTCCATCCCTGAGCAGTGTGATCAATGTGATCCCTTGATCTTTCAAACACAAACACACACAGAATGTCACTATCTGGGTCTTTATTCAACTATATGCATTTTGGTTCTGTGGCGTTTTAGAAAATGTATATTTTTTCACAATCTCGCCTGTCTACTAACAATCCTCAAAAGTGCGCATTTATGCAACAAAGGAAAATTGTCATATGTTCGTAATGAAATTGAAATTCTTACCACGGCCAGTGTTGCCAAGTCTGTGGTTTTCCTGCGCAATTGGGTTACTTTTACACTGTTGCTGCGGGTTGTATTTTAGTCTGCGGGTTAAAGTGATTTTTATGGAATGCAATTTTTTGCAATCTTTGGATTTCCAAAGGAGGGGAAAAACATGAATGGGCTAGTTTTAGCAAAGTCACATTAAAGGGATAGTTCACCCAAAAATGAAAATTTGCCTGTGTTTTACTCACCCTCAAGGCATCCTAGGCATGTCTGACATTCCTCTTTCAGATGAACACATTCGGAGTAGTGTTGCTAAAATTAAAACAGGCCGCCAAAAACAACACTAATTCGGAGTTATATTCAAAACTGTAGATACACGAAAAAAGTGTATCCATCCATCATAAAACTACTCCACACGGATCCGTGGTGTTAATAAAGGCCTTTCAAAGTAGTTTTATGATGGATGGATACACTTTTTTCGGATTCAGAAACAGGGGCACCATTCACTGCAATTATACAGATCGGAACAGACAGGACAGTTTCGAATATAACTCCGAATGTGTTCATCTGAAAGAGGAATGTCAGACATGCCTAGGATGCCTTGAGGGTGAGTAAAACAGGCTAATTTTCATTTTTGGGTGAACTATCCTTTTAAGGCAAGTCATTTCACTTTCAGCAGCCATCTTTGAAACGCATCTCGGACAGCTCTTTCACAAGTACAGCTCCTATGTCTTTGAATGAAGAAACATCAAATTCTCCAAAACTATTCACCAAGCTTACAGTTAAGTTTCATATTTGAAATCACCAATGAAATCTGACAACAGCCATCTCATAAACGTTGCTTCTTATGCTGAGATAGCGTTAAAAAAGCTTATTTTTCAGGCTAGACCAGCCAATGTGCATGTGCAGTAAGCATGTTTCTCAGAACGTTGACTATAGCAACCGGAGCTTCTAACGGCAGCTGCAATGACTTTACCAATTAGCCATTGGCTTTTCTATTCAGAAGGCGGGATTATTCCGCCATATTATGTGTTGCACTTTCTCCCATTCGTAAGTAATAGGAGTGCACTGTCTTTGTATATCTAAAGTTTTTGGTTTTGGGCCTGTTTTGATTAGCAACCGGGTGTTTTTTTTTTTTTTTTTTCCGTTTTTTTTTTTTTTGTTTTGAAGACCTGGCAACCCTGACCACAGTACCATTTCCATCACATTTCTTATGTGTTGTGTTTAATAGCATTCTATGATCGAAATTACATTTTGACAATTTTGGGGATAAAATGGACTCATTTGTCTTTGCTAAAGCTAATTTCATAGCTAGCATTTTACTTATGTATCCTAAAAATACACACAATTAAATAATATTTGTACACCCTTTGTATAATGTGACAAAATTACAGCTTGTTTGAAAATTACACAAAATTAAAGTTCCAGCCTGAGAAGACATAACTACTTAAGCTTTGGTGAATTTGTGACAAATTGGTGTGAATTTGAAAAAAACTAACAAACGAACAAACAAATAATAATAAAAAAATGTCCACACTTTAACCTAACCCTCAGTGGGGTGAAAACACATTGTATGAAAATGTGAATTTGGTATGAATTTACCACCAATTCGTCAGTAGAATAAAATAGATATGAATTGCCATAATACTGTGTTGAAAAGTGACCTTGAAAAGTGAAAATGAATCCTGACTTTTCTTTTAGGCTTTACCTTTTAGACAATTCAGTGTGTTAAATGTAACATGTTGGACGTAAATTGGAACTAACTGAAATAAAATAGGTTAAAGTTGAAGTACTTAAAGGGGTCATATGATGCGATTTAAATTTTTCCTTTCTCTTTGGAGTGTTACACAATTACTAAAATTACACAGAAAAAAATAAAGCTAATAGAAATATTAGAAAAAAGCACATTTCAAAAAGCACAAAATGATGGAAACTAAAATGAAAATGAAAAGTGAAAATATAAAAATGAAAGCTAAAATATACATAAATACTACTTGAATAATACTTAAATAACACTCACTTACTAAACCTTTTTACAGTGTTATTTAAGAGACTGAACTGAGAGATATTCAGAGTACCTTCGGACAGGCGTCTGTCTTTCTTTCTCAGTGGCAAGCATTGATTCAGTAGAGAGGGGCAAAGATTGAATTAGTTGATTTACTCCTGCCTGCAGCATTTGCTGATGCTTTTAAGTGGATTGATTCCTGTGAGTGCTGGCCTTGGAAGGTCAGACTCTATTCACGCTTATGCACTCGCTGTTCCCTCTCCAGAACAAAGCCATTCCTATGGCGGGTATATTGGCCTGCGTCCACCACTGCTTAGCTTTCATTGGCTAAGAGCTTGTTGAGCAGGGACTGTGACTTGTTAACTGCCAAATAAGGGTTTTTTCTCTGCGTGGAGAGTCAGAAAGAGAGAGTGAGTGAGCGACACAAAGAAAGAGAGAAAATGAACATGTTTGGGGCTTAAGAAGACAGTGCAGCTCAGTGACTGAATGTGAAATCAATAAAGACGATGAGGTTACTGGCTGTATCTGTTCACCATCAAACTGACGGAGAAGGCACACAAACCTCCTGTTTATAATGAAACATCATTCTGTTGCTCTGACAGGATAGAGTCTTTGTGATACTTGAAGAATGGTTTCAATCATTTATATATTGCCAAGGGGTTTAATTTAACAAGATAAAACAAAAGTATTCGTTTTACTGAGAAATGATTTGTTGTAACACAATGTCATTATTTAAACCTAACGAGTCATTTGAAAATAACTAGCACACCTCTCATCAACAAGTTTTGGAGCTATTCATCGGAAATATTCACAATTTAAGGTATCATTCATGTAATTGTCACACAAAGGGTTACTGATGAGATGAATAAGCAGTAACAGAGATGCCTGACTGAGCAAACACCGCTAATTACAACGAAATACCACTAATTATGGTGTGAATCATGGTGTAAAATGACTGGCAAAGACATTAAACTTTGAAATCATACTTATCAACCTAAATTATATGGATGGCGTGCTTTAAGTAATGATAGGCATAACAAAAACTGTCTGTGCCACCAATGCCATAGCATGTAGCAAGTGTATTTTGCTTCTTCATCAAAGCAACCGTTAGTATTTGTGTTGTAATGGAATAAAGTGGTTAATATAATATAATATACTTTTAATTTGTACTTTGTAGTACAATTATTTAAGACCAATAACTTAATTTGTTCTTAATTGTACTTTATAGTTCAATTATCAATTATCAAATCCATGCTGTTCAAAGCCCTCAGCAATTTGTTCTTGCCAGCTGTCAGGAATGACTTAAGCCTTGTTCAGACTATCAGTCCAAATACAATTTTTGTATCCTCTCAGGATACCTGGAAGCACTGTTACAACAAGTACCCCAGGCACATCGTTTTTCCATTTTTGAAGCATAAACCCCATAAAAACGATGCGAGATTCGGATCTTCCAATGTTTCTCTATGGCGCTGAAACCTACAGATGTCCGATTTCCGCTCCCCGTGCAACTGATATACTCGACTGCCATTGGCTCATCTGCGTTCGAGGGGAGGGGCTTACCAATAGGTCAATTGTACATGTTGATTAAAGTTAAAATAGCACATCATTTGCCTTCAGTTAACATGAAAGAATAAAAGAGCACCAGCAAGGGAAAAAAAATAGCATTAGCCAAACAGTTTTAATAGTTGATGATCAGTTGTTGTTTTTTATCAACTAGTTTGTCAAATGTGTTTAAAGCATTACTGCATGTTTGGGCTGGGTGATATGACAATACATATTGTGGCGATGATATAAAGTGTGAATCAACGGAAATTTTTCTAAATCGTTTACATAGATAGGCCTGTTGGGGAAAGCAAATATATCCGTTTAGCAGGCAGGAATTATTCATTCATTCAAAAGGAAGCCTGGATGAATGAGTAATAGAATGTGATGTGCTTGGTGCAATTGCACTTATTATAAGTGTATATGTGTATGTCCTTTATACTAGTTCAATCAAGTGTGAATTGATTGAACTTTTTCTAAATCGTTTGCATAGAAAAAGGCCTATCGGGGTAAGCAAATATATCCGTGCAGCTTTTAGAGGGAAAACGTTGGAGTGTAAAAAGAAGCATGGATGAATGGTTGAGAAATAGAGTGTGATGTGCTTGGTGCAGTTGCACTTATTATAAGTGCAGTATGCCTCAAAAGGAAATTCAAGTTCACACTCGTACGTTGGCAAGCCGTTTTTTTGTCGTGCGCTCTGAGACTGAGTGGAACACTGACAAGTAGCTCTACACTTTTGACTTAAAGGTCCTTTCACACTGGACGCGGCCATCGGTGGAATCACAGCACAGCTGCCGCTTTCGGTCGTAGTGGAAGCAGTTTCTGCAGTTGAAGCCTTGTTCATACTTTCGCCTGCCTCTTAACGGACGCTGCTTTTTTGACACTTTCTTCACACTTTTTACACTTGCTCACCTTTGTATAATTCTGTGAAACGACAGGGGGGCGACGCGGAGTAATAGTTCTCCAAACCATCAGAAAGCAGCGGTGAGAGGAAGTAGTTTGCCGAGTCGTTTGTCAAACAATCCTTTTGTGAGAAGTTTATGAATAAATGGATTTCTTCACATAAACTGATAATGTTGTGGGTCATTTTGGAGGATACATGTGAAAATGTGAAAGTACACTACTTAAATCCACACAAAAGAATCGAATCGTGTAAAACCCAGTAAACTTGAGATTATGACTTGTGACATTAGAACAAAACATACTGCATGAATATGATAACATGTATAACACTAAATGGAACAATAGTGATTATTGATTACAATACTGATACAAACACTGATGAATGGTACAGTACACCACAAAACATCTTCAGTTTTTGGTTTTATTGTTCATCATCATCAAAAAAAAAACAAAAAAAAACTTCGAGCAAAATGCTATTTAAAAGAATTCTAATTTTAAAATTTACATTTTAGATAAACTTACTAATTTGAATAAACTTTATATACAACAAAATACATTTTTACATGAAATAAATCTAAAAAGTTTTTTTTTCTTTTAGTTTTGTAGTTCCTACAGTGCAGGGGAAGGGAAGAGGTATATAAAATGGAAATAGAAGTTCCATTTTGTACACATCTAAACGTTTTTTTTTGCATTCAGAATAGGTCCAGATATATTTCAGCTTATAGGGATGCCTACACTGGATTTGCCAATTTCACATGCATCTTGTGTATTTTCAAAATACAAAATACTGTATTTGTATTTAAATGCATTTTTCCACACAGATAGGATTCCAATCGGATATGAACAAAAACTGGATTTGGACTGACAGTCTGAACAAGGCTTCTTTTCAGTGCAGTTAAATACTTCAGTGAAGGAAAACTAGCCAGTGTGGTCAGAGTTGATTAGTAGTGCATGAAAGAATCTGCACTTTCACAAGCACTTCCAGTAGAGAGAGAGAGAGAGAGAGAGAGAGAGAGAAAGAAAGAAATTCTTTGTAGTCCTGCTCAATGAGGACAAATGGTTATAATGGGTAGTTTCTAAATGACATCTGTGACCCGGGACTCTCCTCTGGAGAATTCACTGTGCTGAGTGCCAGAAGCTGTACATGGTTGAAACAAGGGAAGATGATGTAGGCAAAAGGCAAATGGGTGGGCAGAAAGAGAAAGTACACCCATGTGTCACGTAAAATGAAATGTTGACTCTTATCAAATATTTACCTTACGACAAAACTTGTCTGTCTTCTGTCTGGCTGTCTTCATCTATTTTTATAGCAATATACAGTTTGTTAGGGATAGTGACTTAAACTCCTGCCAGTGTTCAAGATATTACCCAGAACACTCTTAAAATACCTAGCAATAACCCAGAATACCCTAGCAACTGCCTAGCAGCACCCTACCAATCTCTCAGAACACTATAGCAAGTATCACTGTATACAGACCACCCAGAGCAATCAGCTTGGCTGGAACGGTCTAGTAACAACAGAGTAATGCCCTATAGCCACCCAGAATACCCTAGCAACCAGCTAAAATGGTCAGAACACCTTTGCAACCACACAGCAGTCCTCGTCAATTCTGCATATTTCACATTTAAAAAGGCCATATTGTGTATTTTTGTTGCTTTGATTTTTTTGCACCAAAAAGAGTCCTAATTTAGAATTTAGAATTTGACTTTGAAATTTGAATTTTGATTTAAGTTCTGTATTCAAATGAGCTCTGTCCTGATTGGCTAACCACTGCGTACAGTTGTAGTTCACACTCATTCATCAGGGCGAACGAAGTTGTTGAATTTGAGTATGTATGTTAATGAGCTCATGACTGTGATGTAATAACTGTGGGGGTGTTTACATGACACAGTTTTCAACTAAAAATGGAAAACTTTTTATGTGTTTTATGCATTTTGGCCATTTATTTACACGACAACGGCATGCAAATACTACAAAAATGCAACTTTTGGAAAACTGTGACATCATATGTATGCGCATGACATGTTCAGTATATAGGAATGCATATGTGCGAAGACACATGGTGTTTCTTTACAAAGTGACATCGCCAACTACTGGCCTGGCATGATAATGCAACGTTTTTAGTCATTTTCGCAGATCTGTGTGAACGGTGATCATTTTGATGTTGTTGTCTGTACGCAAAACATTTAAAAAATGCCAAGGAAAAACGATTCCATTTTTTAGTACATCGTTGTCGTGTAAACGCACCCTAAGATAATGTCTGAATAACCTGTAAAGGTGTAAACATTAGTGAAATTTAGACTAAATTTTGCAAGCAAAACTGACACTCCATTGTCTATTGTCAGTAGTGTAGAAATGCATGAAGCACCACTCACACAGGAGTCACTTTCAAATCAAGCAGCATTCTGTTGGTCAAAACGACAAATTTGTGTGGCCGACTTGAACAAAGGAACTCGCCCTCACATGAAACTCCAGATTGTGTGGATTCCTATTAAAATTACTTGATTTCACAGTGTATTAAGGGCACAGACTCTAATTTTTTTAGCTTCACAATATGATTTCATCCAGTCGGATGATATTGAATATGTTTGCTATTTTGAGTCAATTATCACAGTAGACCATGTATCAGGTCAGACTATGTTTACCCATCCAAGAGCAGATCCAAATGCGCTTGTAGTTTTTTTTTTACTGCAGTCTGTGTTTTTTGACAGGGGGCAGGTTCTGTGTGAGCTTTTGTTGTGTTTTGAATGACTTGAAAGTCTGGGAGAGTGTGATCCTTAGTCGCTTAGTGCATGATGCCCAGTTTTTCTCTTTAACCATTTACAAAGTCAAGAAGTGTTTGATGCCTAGTGTTTTGAAATCTGTTCAGTAAAAGTCATGTAGTGAATTAAATCCCTTTATGTGCATTACAGCTGAACTGGATGTAGATCTTCAGGAGGACTCCCTTGATGACTCTAATTTTACTATCCTTTTACCTCTGTTGGCCTGACAATGACTGAATTATAACGGTCCACACTTGGGACGCCAGATTAGTTGCCAGAGGATAATGTGGCCTAGTAGTTTAATAGATCTTCAGGAGGACTCCCTTGATGACTCTAATTTTACTATCCTTTTACCTCTGTTGGCCTGACAATGACTGAATTATAACGGTACACACTTGGGACGCCAGATTAGTTGCCAGAGGATAATGTGGCCTAGTAGTTTAAGATCTGAGCTTCTAAACCCATGTTACTCCTGTGGAATAAACTGTACAAAAAGACATAACTAACATCCCTTTTTTCCTCGCAGGATTGACATCTTATTCTTGCATATATGCATATAAAAAATTTATTTAAAGACGAGATGCCCCAACTCCTAGGTGTACTGAAAGCTAGTGCGTTGAAACAACAGATGCGGATGGAAGGAAACAAGTATTAGACAGCTGTCTGAATACTATATTTAACTAAATAACGTGAGCAACAAGCTGAGCTAAATAAATGTCAAAATTTGTTTTTGCCTAGTAACAGAGGAGAGGGAATGCTAAATTGCACATAGTAGTAACCAGTTATGTTAGAGGAAAAATTATGCAATCAAATCTTGCTTGTTTTGGAGACTTGTCAGGTGTGTAGGGCACTATCGAGATTTTGCAACTCCGGTCCAGGCCACTGTCCTGCAGAGTTTAGCTCTTTCCCTAATCAAACACACATGAAAAATCTAACCTATGTCTTCAGGACTGCTAGAAAATTACAGTCAGTTGTGTTTGATTAGGGCAGTGGTGGAAAATGTCAGTCCTGGAGAACCAGTCCTGCAGACTTTTGCTCCAAACTTGATAAAAACTCACCTGCTTTGTAGCTTTCTAGTAACCCTTAGACCTTGATTAGCTTGTTCAGGTGTGTTTGATTAGGGTCAGAGCAAAACTCTGCAGGACTGTGGCTCTCCAGGACTGACGTTGGCCACCCCTAGATTAGGGATAGAACTGAACTCTGCAGGACAGTGGCCCTCCAGGCCTATTTCTGCTCTAGTCCTAATTAAACACACCTGAACCAGCTAATCCAATTCTTCAGGATCACTAGAAACTTCCAAGCAGGTTTGTTGGAGCTGAACTCTGCCGGTAATTCTGGGTCCGCACTGCACGATTTTCAGTGGATCGCTGCTCTTCTCACACTGCACGACTGTCTGCGGTACCATCTAGTTGCTGTTGTGTGCTGAATGACGACAGGGTGTCACACATTACACAACTTTTCAGTAGGAAGAATTGCCGACAACTCCGTCAGGTCTTCAAACGACGTTTCACAACCAAACACACGCGAGAATTGATAGGGAAGTAATGTAAGATCACGTGAGAATGGATTAATTTCTGTCAAAAACAGTAGCCCGCAAGAAGCTTGTAGTCCAAGTTGTCTGTATTTACAGTGAAAAATAATAAACAAAGAAAAATATGAAGGAGAGAATGGTTGCTTGCTGATGTTCTGTTGCAGCTCTATTATGACTCCTCCCTCTGAAATTTCCCTTGCCCTGAATCGATCTTTCTTGCAAATGTAATTTCCAGTCAAAACACATTTCAAACTACAGGACTATCGCTGATAGGTCCAGATATTTAACATGGGCATCGGCGATGTATTGGAGCTTCTCTCAGATTGCGCCTTTGATAACACAAACTATGTGATTATTGCTTTCATAAATGAGCACCAATTTGCCTCCAATTGCAGCCATTTGTTGGCGATTTCCACAAAAACGCTGGCGAGTGAAAACGTGGCTAAAATCGTGCAGTATGAACCCGGCATGAGCTGTCTTCTAGGATCTGGATTGGACACCTCAGCGCTAGAATTTTTATGGGTTTTGATGTGACTGTGTGCAATTTATGTTGTTGAATATAATGTAAAAATCTAATAACCGTCAATCTGAAAACCAATATGGAAATACTCGAAAATGTTAAATCTCTTTTGGGTTGGAGGATTACAAACCAAACAGTTCTGTTTTTTCTTACTGATTTTAAGGCATTTTAGTCCTCAGAAGTAGAACTTATGACATGGATAACAATGTTGTGAATTAAACATTTGTTTTGGTGGTTGACATTTGCTTCTGTAGGCCTTTTTCTGTTATGGCATTCAGAGTGGAAAGCAAAGTAAGAATTTAATTGGACAGGAAAATGTGCATATGACAATAAAGGCTTTGAATTTTGAACTTTGAGTGTCACGGTGGTAAGAAACCCATGTTTGTATGTGTGCCAATGTTATTGGAAAACTAAGGTCAGGAATCCCCAGGGCTAAGAGGGGTGTTACTGTGGATCGTTCAGCTTGGCCCCGTTTTGAACATGAATTTTTAAATAAATGTAATATTCTGTTTCATATGGAAATACATTGTAGTAAAGATTTATTGAATTCAGTGCAAGCCTTCTTTTTAAATAAAACAGACTAACGTGAAAAGACCAACAAGTGGGCGGGCAATATGCGAATGTTTCATGTTGACATCAACATGAAATGGCTTGGGATTTGTTTTAAAAACGGCTCGTTTCAATGATTCAGAGTCGACTCTTTCTTTTGAGAGACAATAACTTTATACACGGTGCACTTTCAGATTTAAAACTTTGCAGAATGTTTTCATTCACTTAGAGTTGTGTTACACACTGCGTGAAAGGAAATTTTCAAAAATCCATAATAGGGGCACTTTAAACACTATAAAAAAAATCCAAGCTAACGTAATATTTAGCAGATCAAGAATAAATCAAGTCCAAGTAGACAATACATATAGAAGAGCTTGTCTTTTTTTGAACGCTATAATTTACAATTTCTATTAATTTCCATAGCAGTTACTCTTAGCCATTCACCTAAACAGTGTCAAAAGCCACGTGAACCACATTAAAATGACATCCTTTCATGTTACGCTATGCTATAGGGGTTTCTAAATGTGGCCAGTTTCATGGCAGGCGCTACAAATAAGTTGAGTCTGGTGTGTAGTTTACTAGCTTTACAGAAAGCCTGATGTCCTGTGGAATTCTGTTCCCGTTATAGCAGGAGAAATTATAAAAGGACTATTCAGTTTCTCACATTTCAGAACGGACATTTGGTATCTTCACAATCACAGAGCTATTTGGCAGAGCATTTGTAATTCATTTTTGCTTGTAACACTAACCGCAAGTCAGTGAATGTGAACAATTGTTTGTTAATCTGTCAATTCGCATGTGTGGTTGAGCAAATTGACTCTGCAACTGCAGCCTTTGTAATGTAAACACTCAGGATGGTTGAAATAGTAATGCATGTGTAGACTGAGGACAGAATAATGGTTTTGCATTTCTGTGCCTGAGTAACTCCATAATGACCTGAGAGAGCTCATTAGGAGAACAGACTAAATTGTGGTTTTAAAAATGGCCCAAGGGATAATGTCTGCTAGATGGGCCACAAACTCACAAAGGAAATTTGCTAGGCCACTTTTTTTTCCTACACCCCATGATGCTTTGCATGAATAAAGGAAAAGTATACAGCGGACTGAAAAGAGCTCTTGCCACAGACATTCTTGTTGTACTATGTATAAAATACAAAGAGTTACATTATTTTCCTGACATCTGGGGACATTTGCATGTCGTTCAGTCAAACTGAGAGATAAGGATTTGAAGCACAACCTTACAATTATATATATATATATATATATAGTCTTTTTTTAGTAGAAGATCTTTAAGCCAGAAGTGTTAGAAAAACAGTAGATAGCTACTAGATACCACACTTATTTTGCAACAACGCCAAGGTGTTTGATTGTAACAGATATTATTGCATTCTGGTGTCATTTGAGAATGACATTTGAGATATTAGGATGGAAGTAGAGATGTCTGTTGAAGGACCCTGATTTAACTCTGGACTCTTAAAATAACTCGGGAAGACATAGGAGTGACTTGCCTTGCAGTACAATATGTAGTTCAGTACAGTATCAGTTCAGCATACAGGTCTGTTGATCTAAGAAACTGAGAAAGATGTCATGTGTCAAAAGTCTTTTGGAGAAGCACAAGTATTCATTTGTGCTTTTTCATAAAGAGCCCTGCTAACCCTTCAGAAACCATTGCTATTTACATCTGAGCAAAAGGGAAACTAGAGGAAGATTTTGTTTTAGTAATATAACGTCTGACTTTAAAAATTCGTACTCGATGCGATTATCTGAAGGTATAAAATAGAAGCATGTAATAGAGGAATTTTGCCGTCACCTTGTTTTGATGAGCTAAAATCTATATAGTAAGATGTAGTAACAGTTATAATATCATATAGAATTAACTTCATATACAAACACAGTGTTATTTTGGGCAATTTAACTCTTTTTCATAGTCAGTCTTTAGTGTGCCTTTTTTGGGCTGCACATGATTAATGATTTTTAGAGTCATTAAAGAGACCAAACCAAACAGTTGATGGACCCCACCGACTTCCATAGTATTAAAAACAAAATGCTATGGAAGTCAATAGGGACCATCAGCTTTTTGGTTACACACATCCTTCTGTTGTGTTCAGCAGAATAAAGACATTTACAGAGTAAATGATGACAGAATTGTAATTTTAGGGTGAACAATAACTTTAAATTTCAAGTTTGGTAATATTAAGCAAATTCTTGTACCACTCAAATGAACACAATTAAAAAAAAATAATAATAATAATTTCGGGTCAAAATGACCCGAACAGGGGATTAAGGTTAAATTTGTTAAAGGTGTAGAAGTTTTTCAAAACCATCTAAAACCAAAATTAATACAAAGAATACTGGCATACACACACACACAAACACACACACACACACATATATATATATAACGCATGTCACACCTCTGTTCATCAATTTGCACTGGCTTCCAATAGCTGCTCGCATAAAATTCAAGGCATTGATGTTTGCCTACAAAACCACCACTGGCTCTGCACCCCTTTACCTAAATTTACTTCTTCAGAATTATGTGCCCTCTAGAAGCTTGCGTTCTGCAAGTGAACGGCGCATTATAGTGCCATCCCAAAGAGGCACAAAATCACTTTCACAGACTTTTTCATTAACTGTTCCCTCCTGGTGGAATGACCTGCCCAACTCAATCTGAGCAGCTGAGTCCTTAGCCATCTTCAAGAAACGACTAAAAACACATCTCTTCCATCTTCATTTGACCCTCTAACTCTAGCACTTTCTATTCTAATTTCAAGAAAGAAAAAAAAAACACGACTCTCAAACACAATGATTCTCTATTATTTTTCTATTCTGTCTACTTGTTTTTCTTTATATTTATTATAAAAATAAACCCCATTCTATGTGTACTGCGTTAGGCTAACCGAGACTTGTCACAGCATTTATATATTATTGCCCTTTGTTGATTTTCATTGCTTCCATTGTCCTCATTTGCTTCTATTGTCCTCATCATATTTTAACATGGTTTTTTATGTTAGGAATACAAATGCATACATAAGGAAAAGGGTACAAAAAAATGTTGTCACATGACAACACAGGAATCAGGAAGTCACAAACTAGGCCATAAATCAAAAGTCCAAGAATGATTACAACTACCGACAGATGCCAGCAAGCATCAGAGAAGTTTGTTGGTTAGTAGTAAAAGTGCCTGGTTCTAAAATGTTGCAAAACATCGACAGAGTTAGTGTATTTGGCATAGTATCATTCAAATGCCAATTAATTAGCTTCCCCCACCCCCATTTATCCTGGATTGAGGAGTAGAAAAAGAGCAACCACTGAAATAGGTCAGGACGTCTTCCCAGCTACTGAGAAGAGGGTAAGTGAAGCACAAAGTCTGCCACCACCTCTAGGGCAAGTGCTGAGTATGCTGAACTGACCTGGGTAAGCAAGAGGATGTGTCTCTTCCGCTCACACATCCTGTCTACAAGGACAGATTATGATCTGGCGAGGCCCGCAGAGCACCAGCCTCTTTGTAGTTTCTCTTGTCACAAAAATAAAAAAATAAATCTGTTTTCTAAAGTTGCAATTAAAAGAATAAACACACCATGTGCATTATACATTATATAAAAGACAACAATATTATTACTGGTATTTAACATCAAAGCTTCATTAAATGTGTGGTCACATTTACATTTGTTCAGAAAGTTTTTACGGGCAAAATCTAGCCATTTCAATAGGAATCCATGTGATCAGGAGTTCTGCATGATGTTGCTTGGTTTGAAAGTATCTTCTGTGAAAAAGTGAAAGTGACGTCACATGTGGCCAAGTATGGTGACCCATACTCGGAATTAGTGCTCTGCATTTATCCCATCCAAAGTGCACACACACACACACACCGTGAACACACACCCGGCAGTGGGCAGCCATTTTTTTGCTGCAGCGCGTTGGGGGTTCGGTGCCTTGCTCAAGGGCACCTCAGTCGTGGTATTGAAGGTGGGAGAGAGCGCTGTACATTCACTCCCCCCACCTCCAATCCCTGCCGGTACGAGACTCAAACCCGCAACCTTTGGGTTACAAGTCCGACTCTCTAACCATTAGGCCACGACTTCCTCGACTTCTGTGTTGAACTCTACGATGCTTCATACATTGTACATACACAATGGGCCTTTTTTTGTCCTGCACTGTAAGGTTTATAATCTCAAACATTCAAGCACTGTTCAGTATATGTTTTCAGCTTGAGGCTCCTGGTAGTCAGAGGTGGGCCCCAGTAGTCTGGTCTATAATCCTTGCATTTCTAATGGTGTTTGAGGGGGTCTGACCTAAAAGAAGCCTCAGTAGGAGTCATACCAAAAGCACATAAAAAATACGGAAATGTGTGCATGGGAGAAATGTGAACAAGGGCATAATTAAAAATGATTCTGTGTAATGAACGTCATCCACTACAGAATGTTTTAGTGGACTAAAAAGTTCATTTAGGCCTTGTTTACACCTAGTATTAAGATGTGTGTTGAGCTTATCCACTTTCGATAACTTCCAGAGGTAGTCGAAAACGACCAGGTTGCTTTTGTAGTGTAGACGCTCATATCTCATAAAGACCACCTACTGACGTAATTCTTAAACATTACCGGACATGTTGTTAAAGAGGGCTAGCCAGATGGGATTTAAACTTTGTCAGCTGAAATCATAAGTTTGGTTTGAAGGCAAATGCTCTCATACCAGTCCTGATTCAAACACAAACCCACAGCGTTAGGCATAGTTTTGCAGCTATCAGAGCAAAAAACACGGGCTGCTGCTCTCTGTATCATTTTCCGTTGTCTACTTTAGCATTCAGATGTAATTTGTGTGTGCTTATTTTTTGCAAAATTAGATCAAAAGATCAGAAAAAGACCATACATATACCCACCCATATACCATCAAAATAAACCAGACATCAGGCCTAATGCATAAACACTACAAACAGAAAAACGGAATTGGAAGTGTTAGCTTCATTGCAATTAAAAGTAACTAACCACAATCTCATATAAATGCATATAACATGACATTGTACGCAAAGTGTATGCAGAACTGCAAATGGAAAGGCACTTTAGAACAGTTATGTGGGTGTTTAAAATTGCTTCTACTAATCTGCATTGCTATCTTTTCACAGCTCGCATTTGGCTTATTTAAAAGAAAGATAAATGTTCACCTCACTGGAGCCTCAGTGCAGAACCTCCAGCCTGAACACCCACGCCAGTACGAAACACATTATTATTCCACACGACAAAACCTGAGTTACATACATGGAACATTAGTGAATAAGTTACTTAGTATTTACTAAATGGAAATACACTTTTTGTGGCCACGTGATTACTTACAGTGGGTATAGAAAAGAATCACCCCCCTTTAAAAATAATTGTTTTATTGCTTTGCATCCTGAAATGAAGATGGACACTGTTTTTGTTTTATCCAGCTGTATTTACTCAGTGCAACTTATAACATTCAAGTGAAATATATAACACCAACATGTCAGAAAAAAAATTATTGGAAAAAGGATCAGCCCCTTGTGTCAGTATTTTGTTGAACCACCTTTTGCTTTAATTACAGCCTTTAGTCCGTTGGGATATGGCTCTACTAACTTTGCATATCTAGACTTATCTAGACTGCAATATTTGTTCAGTTAAATTTGATGGTGACCGTTGGTCTTCAAGTAATTCCACAGATTTTCAATGGGGTTTAAGTCTGGGCTCTATCCTGACAAGTGCTCCAGTCCCTGCTGCAGAAAAACACCCCCATAACAGAATATTACCACCTCCATGCTTTACTGTACTGTAGGAATGGTGTTATTTGGATGATGAGCTGTATTGGATTTCCGCCAGACATATCGTTTGGTGTTGAGGCCAAATAATTCAATT
>NW_015540943.1:60930-107041 GCF_001515605.1 Sinocyclocheilus anshuiensis
CCCCCCAAAAAAGCCACATTTGTGGAGAATTTGTGATATTGCTGTCACATGCACACAATGACCACTCTTCATCATAAATTCCTGCAACTGCTTTTTGAGCAAGTTGCTGTAGGCCTCTTGGTAGCCTCTCTGATCAGTTTCCTCCTGGCTCTTTCATCCAGTTTGGAGTGACGTCCTGATCCAGGGAGAGTCTGTGTTGAACCAAATACCTTCCACTTCTTAAATCTCCTGACTTGTGCCTGTCCATAACTTTATCCCGGAGATCTTTTTACAGTGCCTCGCCACCCATAGTTGATCGTTTGCTTCAGTTGCACTACCAAGGCCTGAAATGCTCCAGGAAAGCTCTTTTTATTCTGAGATGATCAAAATGACCACAGATGATCACAGTTGAAAGTCAAATGGCTTTGTGTGCCATTGAGAAGGTGATTAGCTACAACTGATTGAGTTTACAAGTCATTTTTAGGAGGGGGTGATCCTTTTCTCAGTGATTTTGGTTTTTATTAATTTTTTTCTGACATGTTGCTGTTATATCTTTCATTTGGATTTTATAAGTTGCACTGTGTAAATACAGCTGGATAAAACAGAAACTGTGTCCGTCTTCATTTCAGGCTGCAGACAGCAACCAGTGTCATCCCAGATCCATGAAAGCGTGAAATCCATGCGGGCCAGATGTGGGTCGGATCTGGGCCAACACTATGTTGCTGTCTGGGAAGCAACAAAATGTTAATGATCATATTAAAGGGGAGTGATTCTTTTCTATACCTACCCACTGTATGCATAAATATTAAAGGAAAATGTTCTAGATTGAGCAGTGTTGAGAAAACTGTAGCTTCCCTAAATACAAGCTAATTACCAGAATATACATGAGGTGATATTTTGGCACCAAAACGGCATACAAATGTATGGATATGGGATATTCATTATTAATATTTATTTCTAGCCCTCTTCATTGTGTCTCTCAGTAGCCTGTCCAACAAGTAACGCCTTTGATCAATACAATGAGTCTTCTGCATTTGGCCATCTGCATGGAGACAGCTGACATCAAAAATGTATTGGACAGGAAATAGATTTTTTTTGTCTGATTTAAAATGGAGTGCTTCCTCTGAGGTCATTTAGACAGACTGTTATTCATCGACTTCACATACTGCAGCGAATGAGTTGACAGGACGTCTTTATTGTTTGAAAGCAGTGTGTTTGCTTTTTTCTCATCATATTTTCAATACTGGCATAACCCATGTGGCACGTAAACAACGTCCAGCCCTTTGACTGCTCGAGCCAAGAAGATAGGACACATTTACAGCTTAGTGGAGTAAAACGTACTTAAATATCTAAGATCCAAGCTCCAGTGAGCTTCAATGAATTTAACAGTGAATAGTACAGTTGAGGTAAGCTCAGTTTCAACAGGGCACACACCCTCATATGGCTCAAAGGGCAGAACGTAAAATACATAATTGTTTGTGAGTTTCTCACTCAAAATCAGTTTCAAAAACCAATTACATATCACAGTCGTGCATGCCTACTTACAAACTACTACCTCACTCATTCACAATACTGAACAGCACAAAAAGGTGCAAAAAATAAAAAAATAAATCATCAGCTCCAGCAATTAACACTTTCCCCAGCTTCATGTAAGCTAAAGTTGTGGTCTTCTGGCAATTAAGTGATGTTTAAAAAATTATAGTAATGTACATTGGTCCTTCTACAACCGAATGCTAACATATTTTGAAACTCACATCCATTAACTTATCACAAATCATAATAAATTATTAAATTAATAGGTCTTTCAACATTTCTACACATCAGCCTTGGTTGAAAATACTTAAAAACAATTATGTGAGGTTATTTAAGTCTGAGTTTGGGGAGGGAGCGGGGGGGGGAGGGATTAAATAATCCTTAGATTTGGTTAAAAACTTGTCCTTGATAAAATGATGTCCATAGCCTTTTTAATATTGATAAAGGCACTCATTGGCTTAAAGTGTGAAACTATGGTAATGGTAATTTCTGGAGATACTCAGATGAGTGCACACATTTCCTTTGCTATCAGAGCGAGTCTCAAAAAACCTGCTAAGAACAAGTCCGGGTCATAGTTCACCCCAAAATTAAAAACATTTTTTCATGACCATTAACACTCCTGGAATTAAGCATAAGTATTTATGCACCATTATTTGTTGTACTGTCTTTCTTTTATGCCAATCTTTATTTATTTATTTGATTTGAGCTTTAGTTTTTTCAAAAACACATTACGATAATGAGAACATGGAGGGGAAATGTGCTTAATTGCCATTTTTCTTTTGATTGGGGTGAAATGTGACCCGGTTATGCTCACTGTAGAGTTGTCGATATTAATGCACAAACAGCATGTATGTATACACAACAACTTCTAGCTGAAAATCTGTCAGAACTCAGTTTCAAGTACACATTCTCAGTGTTGCCACGGGTAATATTATGCTACATTCAGTTTTTTCTTTCATGTAGTGGAAATTAAAGTGTAAACTGAATGTAGAATTAGATAGTGGAACAACAGTTTTAAGAGAATCTCGCAAAGCAAGTTAGTCAAGCTGTCTTATAGCTAGCTACCTGAATGCTAACACACCTGCTTTAAATGGCAGACACATTTAAAGGCAACTCTGTTCTCCCATTAAAGGGATAGTTCATCTAAAAATGAAAATTCTGTCATCATTTACTCACCCTCATGTCATTCCAAACCCACAAGACAAATCTGAGAGATTTCTGTCCCTCCATTGAAAGTCCATTACACCAAAACTTTGACGTTTCAGAAAGTGCAAATGAAAACCAATGAGGTTTGTTCTTGGGCATCAAGAAAAGAACAGTTGGGCTTCCATTTACCATATTCAAGATGCTCACATGCACACGTGTGTGTTGATCAATCTTTATGTAAAACTTCAATCTTTATGCCTCTTCATGAGGCTTGGATTAAACCGCTTGATTGCTTTTACAATTTCTTATATCTTTTTGTTTTTTGAAGCATGAAAATGTAGGCTTTCAATGGAGCTCAAAACTCTCCGGTTTCATTAAAAATATTTTAATTTGTGTTTAGAAGATGAAAGAAATTCTTATTTGGGATGACATGGGGTAAGTAGTTGATGACAATTGTCATTTTTGGGTGAACTAACCCTATAAATACTGAGGTTTCAGGCTTTATATCAACATAATAGTGCATTCTCCTACCAGTCATACCTATTACACTGATGATATATCAAGACTAAGCTGGAGTGCATGTGTTACAGCTAGCACCTACAAATTTAAACCTAATTCCCTGTTTAACGAAAAAAACAAAAAAAACAAGTCAAGGAATCAAGTTACTGGGCAGACTACCAAAATGGCTGCCATTACATTCAGAGAACCCATGATTCTTGTGGAAACCGTAACGAAACTGGTGATTGATTATTTACATGTTCCGGACTAGGTGTCCAGCACCTTAGCAAGCAAAAAAACATTTATCGTATGATTGGTGCCCCTTCGACCATGTGACGAGGGCTTATTACACCACTGCATAACATCAAATGACTGAATTCAAACACATACACAAATAATACTTAAAGATGCCGCCACAGGTGTCACCATAAACTCAATCGCACTTTTTCTGTTTTGTGGAAGTCTTCCAACTGGATGTGGTCTCTCAACCCATGACTTCCCAATCCAAACTTGACAAAACACTATGGTCATGTAAGAAATTAGTTTCATGACTGATCTAGACTGACAAGGTGGTTCTCAGTAAATGTCCTACTTCACTGAATGTTAAAAATAAATAAAACTAGAAATATATTCACAATAATACAAGAACTGCAGCCGTCATTTTAAAGCAGTCTCAAATTTTTGAAACGGGTGTTTAAAATGTGGCTGTACATTCAATGCCTTCCCTTTTCCAGGCTAAACCTGTAGTTTTACACTGATTTGTGTATATGTGAACACTGCGAGAAAGATTTCCACATTATTCCTTATTCCATTTCCTCAAAACTCTAAAAGAATCAGTTAAAAAAAAAAAAAGAAAAAGCCAAACGATCAAAGCATTGCTCCCAATTTCTGAGTTCCCATTTAAAGTTCTTAAGACATTGTTTGAAGCAGCCCCTCCCCCAATCTGTCTTTATATTAAGTGAACAAATAGTCCTTAGATTCAAGGGTCCAACTGCTGGTGGATGCAGTTTAAATAGGTCACATGACACCTGAGCCCCTCATCACCCCGGCACTTCTACAGACGGACACAACAAGCTTCCAGTGAGTGCATACATGAGGATGGGTACACATGCAAGTCTTTACAACAGTCCCTTGGTAACAAGAGGGTGGGGTTTGTTGGTAGCAGGTTAGGTTCAAGCATATAGACACCAAAAAGAGGCCCAGCTTTGGGGGTGGGGC
Organism: Sinocyclocheilus anshuiensis; assembly: GCF_001515605.1. Taxonomy (NCBI): domain Eukaryota; kingdom Metazoa; phylum Chordata; class Actinopteri; order Cypriniformes; family Cyprinidae; genus Sinocyclocheilus; species Sinocyclocheilus anshuiensis. Next base: position 65,305 of record NW_015540943.1, read on the forward strand.
ACCACTTCACAGCTCACAGTATTCACATGCTAATCGCCATCCTGGCCATCCTGTTCCTGTGGGGATATACGGAGTTGCCCCTGGCAACACTTCCACTTATTTTTCCCTCTTCCTCTGTCCTTCTTTTGCACAATCACCAACCCGCATACGCAGCGTGCCGCTCTTGTGCAAGTGCCAGAGTTGCAGGAACTCCTCAGGCATGGTGTGAAATCTTGAGGATGGGAGAATGTTGTCATAATAGTGGTGGCTAACCGGTCGCTCATCCAGCCCCACCGAAAACGGCCAGAAACCGTAAGTGGTTACCTCTTCACACAAGCCAAGGGCAAGGCTCACCAGGAACAGCCCTGTGGACAGCCGTTTGCCATGGACGCCATGGTTCTTCCAGAATCGACCAACGTTTTTAAGGAAGTCCGGGTTGGCAAACAGGACAGTCTGGTTGGAGGCGGAGTCTGCAAGGGTGTGGTATGCCCGCAGGGAAGGGTCAGTGCCAGGCTTCATGGAGAACGCTGGTATGTAGATGTAGCTGGAACCAAATGCCTTCATACTTTCTACGAAGGATTTGCGGGACCATAGTAGGTTCTGAAAGCTGATAGGGAAAAAAAGGAATGATAAACAATTTTTCCATTTAATGTCAATTTGGAGTGATGTGTTCTTTAAGTAAAAAATTTGTCAAAATACACATAAAAAAACTATTTTTCTGTAACCAAATTGTTTCATTTAAAGATACTGTGGCCACAATGGATGAATAAATGATTGAACTGACCCCTAACTGAAATCTAACTAACTGTATTACTGGTTAACTTTAGCTCTTTATTTATACTGTATCTTGTTAAACATCTTGTTATTTCCTTGGCACTGTGTGAATAGTCAAGTTATAATAAATAAAGTGTCTGAGCTTAAGCTTGTTTCTGAATGCATATGCCTTTAGGAACACTCATATTACAACACAAGCATATTAATATGCTGTTTTTAATAATATCAATAATATAATAATGTATAAAAAGACCTGGTACTGACCCTGGCACTGACAAAGCACTTTGGAGATCTCCTGCCAGCTAATGCAAGGAGTAAACATGCTAATCCACGAAGAAAGGTCAATATTCATCCTTCAAGAAGTAGCCAGCTGTTTGGAGAACTGTGTGTCCTTTTCTAACCATTCTGTCTCTGTTTTCCTGCCGTTGCCGCTTGTAACTAACTACCCCAGAAACCACAAATAGCTAAGGCTGTTTCACATATAGAAGAGCTTTATGAACACTATCAGACAACAGTGCAATGTAATTGTAAGCTAAGATGAACAAGACATAGAAAAGTTGTAACAGAAAAACATGGTACAGTAGAATGAGAGAAAGCATTACTTTATTGAAGTACCACAGTTTTGCAAAAGAACATATATATAAATAAAAAATACAGAGTCAAAACAACAATGTAATTTATCAGACATTTGTCTCCTGACTAAAAAGATAGACCGGTTTCACACGGCAAGCATGAGCAGCGCATATTTTTTTCGGCGTGCATGATAATAAATGAGTGCATTCTCCACTGGAGCAAGGGCAATGCGTGAGCGTCGCATGAGCTGCACGGAAGCGATGGTTTCACCACAAGTCTATTTTTGCTGCGCTGCTCACACTCAGTTAAAGTAACAGCACACTTTCAACTGGCAAAATAAATATGATGTGTTACAAATGCACAGGATAAGCATGTCTAGTGTGTGTTAGCAAGAATTTAAGTATGTCAGGAAATGAAAAATCAAAAATATGTTTAGAAGATTTAAACATTTAAACTTGTTTTTAATTATTCAGTTTGGGTGAAAGTATGGTGTATTATTTAAAAAAAACATTATAAACGGCACATTCTATATCGAAGTATTACTGAAACGACATGATTTGAGCTGTTTTCTTGGTTGTGTTTGTTGTTTAACATTTACATGCGAATCCCCATGTTAACAAACTTTCAAACAGGTGTTAGGGATGTCAAAAGTATCAGTGCAAAGTCAGTACTAAAATAATTGTGATAAAAAAGCTAACAATTACAATTGAACAATTTCAATTTTGATTATATTCAGTAGTGCTGTCACCAAAGCAAAGCCTGCTGTCACAAAAATAATGATGCGCATCTATTATGAAACCTACGGTAATCTCCAGGTCGAGTAGAGAGGTGCCGCTTTGAAATCTAAATCATTGTTTCCATTGTTATCGATATGCACTACTGAAATATTAGTATTGTAATTAAATAAATGATGAATCCATAAACCCCCAAATTAAGAAAAGACAAAAACATAATTAAGAGAGAAGGAGAAGACACGTACTTCTTTTCAATAATGCTAGGATTCGCGCTCACCAGGTGTGTTCTGGTACCAACATCAGTGGTGTACTCTTTGGACAGAGGAGGAAGGTTACATCTAGAGGTAGAGGAGAGGGATAGAGAATGCAGAAAAAGTTTTGTTGGAAGTGATGTTTCTCAGTCTATGTCACAAGAAAGCTTTTATATGTTGTTAAAGGGATAGTTCACCCAAAAAAGAAAATTCTGTCATTAATTACTCACCCTCATGTCGTTTCAAACCTGTAAGACCTTCGTTCAACTTCGGAACACAAATTAAGATATTTTTGATGGAATCTGAGAGCTGTCTGACCCTGCATAGACAGCAATACAACTGAAATGTTCCCAAGTCCAGAGACGTAGCAAGGAGATCTGTAAAATAATCCATGTGACATCAGTGGTTCATCCGCAATTATACGAAGCTACGAGAATACTTTTTGTGCGCAAAAGAAAAAAAAATTACTTTGTTCAACAATTAGTCTCCTCCGCATCACCCTGTAGAGCCATTTTGGATAGTATCCACTGGACGTAAACAGCGTATGCTGTTCTGTGTCAGCTGCGTCACACGGACGCAACAGTAAAATTACTGTTGAACCCCTGATGTCACATTGATTATTTTACAGATCTCCTTGCTACGTTTCTGGACTTGGGAACATTTCAGTTGTATTGCTGTCTATGCAGGGTCAGACAGCTCTCAGATTCCATCAAAAATATCTTAATTTGTGTTCCGAAGATGAACGAAGGTCTTACGGGTTTGAAACGACATGAGGGTGAGTAATTAATGACAGAATTTTCATTTTTTGGGTGAACTAACCCTTTAATGTTGTTATTTCTTAATAAAATGAAAACTTTAATAAAAGTCCCACGTCTTATTGTGATGCTACTAATACTTTCAGCTCCATATTAACATCTTGCCTTGAGAATGTCTGCTCTATCACAGGTTAGCACAGGCCAGCAACCAGGTAATCAAGGTCTTCAGGATCACTAAAAACTTCTAAGCAGGTTGGAGATCTGCAAGAAAAGTGGCCCTCCAGGAGAAGGATTGGGCACCCCTGGGTTAGCACTTATGACATCCTCTAACCCCTGGTTCACTGATCTCTCTGTGACCATCGGATCAAGCTCTGAGCTACTGAGAAGAATATGGCCAAGTCAAAAGACTCAGCTGACCTGAGCAAGTATCAATCTCTCCTATCCTCTTCCTCCTCTGTGTTTCTGCTGCCAAGGTCACTTAGTACCAATACATCTTCCAACAACATTCAGTGACCTCTTTTCTACACCACATACCCACAACCAAGCACCACCTGTATGCAGTCCTCTACTCTGTTCTTTCCCTCTTCTCCCATCCCTTAGACCAGATTCTCTCCCATCTTTCACTGACTCCATCTATCCTGACCTGGGCATCAAAGGTATGGCACTTCACCGTTTTCAGCCTTATCTCACGGGCAGATCCTTTACGGTTTTCTGGAGAGGAGGGGTGTCTGAGTTAATCACTGGGGTGCCTAAAGGTTCAGTGCTTGATCCTCTCCTTTTCTTGATATACGTACACAACCTCACTATGCTTGATCAAAAAGGCACATGGCTTTTCCTATAACTGTGGAACTAAAATGCAGCACTACCAGTTGTTCCAATCTGATGACCCCACTGTCTCAGCTTGTATCTATGCGTGCCCTTCAGTCATTTCAACTTGGATAGAGGAAAATCACCTCCAGTTCAAACTTGCGACCGCAGAGCTCGTAAATCACAGCCAACCAGTTAGTCAACCACCACATCATTGTTCCATTGGATTCATCAACACTAACACCAACCAGGACAAGGAACCTGGTGGTAGTGTTTGATGACCAGTACCAACATCTAAACAAAAGCCTGGTCATGCAGGTTAATGCTTTCTAATATCAGGAAAACCAGACTATTTTTTTCTGGGTACACTGCACAGCTCCTTGTCTAAACACTTGCTCTATTGGCCAGCCTTCTAGTCAGCACATATAAGCCTCTGCAGATAATACATAACTTGGCAGGACATTTGCTCTTCAGTCAATCAAAGAGGTTCCACACCATACTTATCTAGGTTTAACTTCACTGTCTTGCTGTAGCTGCCTACTTCAAAATTCAAGGATTTGATGCTAGCTTTGAGGACTACAACTGGAAATGGAGCCTCCTACCTCAATCTTCCCTTCTGCAATTTACAGTCAGTGAATGAGGGGCACAAAACATTCCTTCACAATGAGGCACCTACACTCAACTGTGATGGGACGAACTGCCTGCCTTCATCCAATTAGCTGAGACCATTACTACTTTCAAAAAAGTTGAAGACACCTTTTCCTCAAGCACTTTTCTAAACCACGTCCATAAACAAACTCTTTCTGCATTAAACCTCTGCTTTAGCTTGTGTACTAATGTTTATATTCAAACTTGACATTATGTGCTGCAAATAATGTTGGATCGAAGCATTTTCTAAATGAATAAATATAAATGTAAAACTAATTCTGTATGATTTTTGATATGATACGACAGTCAAACAAATATTACCATCTTCTCACCTCATGATAAAGTCAGCTTGGTCAATTTCTTTTCCACAGCCACTGTGTTTCAGGACCCCTCCATTGCCCACAACTGAACACTTCTTCAGATACTTTCAAAAAAGTTGAAGACATACCTTTTCCTCAAGCACTTTTCTAAACCACATCCATAAACAAACTCTTTCTGCATTAAACCTCTGCTTTAGCTTGTGTACTAATGTTTATATTCAAACTTGACATTATGTGCTGCAAATAATGTTGGATCGAAGCATTTTCTAAATGAATAAATATAAATGTAAAACTAATTCTGTATGATTTTTGATATGATACGACAGTCAAACAAATATTACCATCTTCTCACCTCATGATAAAGTCAGCTTGGTCAATTTCTTTTCCACAGCCACTGTGTTTCAGGACCCCTCCATTGCCCACAACTGAACACTTCTTCAGAGGAAGCTGCAATGGTGTATCCTAGCAACACAAAAACAGTGGGAGTTACACAAATGGGTCGAAGCAATAAAGAGTCACACACACACACACACACAGTCCATTTCCATTTGTTTCTTTTGATGAATACATATTCAAATCAAGGTTACTTCAATATTCATACACTTCAAAGAGTGGTGAACAGTTGATAAAAAGACCCTTTGTAAGACCCCCTGGCAATTAATTTGCATTACAGGCCACCAATTTCATCTCACCTCACACATACATAACTAAACCCTCATCATCAGACATTTTCCTTCGACAGGAGTTATAGATTCAAATAAAGAAAAAGCCTATAAATTAAAAGCAGATTACTATGCTTTTTTTTTATTTTTTTTTAATTTGTTGTGCTTCCAGAGTGTTGTTGGTAGTTAGCAGGGAGTTGATACACTGTTGCTAAGCTGCACTGAGTGGTTATTAGTGTATTGCTAAGTGGTTGCAAAGGTTTTCTGGGTGTATGACTAGGAGGCTTTTTTTTACTGGTCCAGGACAGAAGGGCTTACCCCATAGTCTGTATCAAATTCTGATCCCTACATATGGCTTGGGTCTACTGATTTATATCAGTAAATCAACTGACTTGATGTGTTAATACAGAAATATGTAGTCAAAGATGTGCAGCTATACTATGGATTCTACTTCAGAGTGTAGGTAACATTTACTGAATATGTCATACTAGTTACTAAAACAAACAATTTAAACATTTTGATCAGACACACACACATCATACATGACACATTACTACTAAGCATATGGCATTTTGACAGAGCACAAACACACATGCCAGAGAGGTGAATTTTGAGGCAGTGGGTCGGTGGTCAGCAATTAAGCGTTAGCGTTAGTTCTGGCAGGTCACGTGAGTCAAGCTTGCATCAGCTGATTCTCAGCTGATCACATCTACTTATAGGAATACGACACCTATCGCAGCATTCCTATATAAGCTCAATGCAGTATTATTCATCAGCTTTTCAGCTTGCTCCGGAGCAAATGACCCTCCTCCATCCCCAGCTCCTCCTTTCGCCACAGTCAGGGCTTGGCTTTTTGATATTCCTTGCTAATCAGACTCCTTTATCTTGAATAAAGTGTTACACTTAAATATCATTAAGTACATTAATGATATCTGCCTTGTTCTGTTCTGTTAACCCTAGGGGGGTTATTATTGCTGCTCTCCCTGCTCATTCATGACAGGCTGCATGGATGGGCAGGGAGGTTTTTGCCCAGAACAGAACCATACCGCCAAACCAAACTTTATGCTAAGTATCTATCATTTTGACGATAGTGGTCCTGACAGAAATAGGTTTAAGAGAGATGACACATTGAAAGTAGAATAGCTTAGACAATGTTCTCCACAAACATACAGTTATTCAACAGTTTGGTTCCTTTTATACAAACCGTTATATATTCAAGGAGTTTGTAGGGATAAAGAGTAATCACTAAGGCAGTTCCTTCCCAAAAAGGCCATTTAGTCACAAGGAATATGTTAAAAGCAGACTGTAACCTATGCTCTTTCCTCTCTTCCATGTGGTTTCTCTGAAGCTACAAATTCATTCTTTCCCAGGTAATCTCAAATTGGTATCTATTTCACGCAACTATTTTTAGTTACAGTTACTTTCTCTATAAGAAAATTAGTTTTGATTTAATATGGCAATGAATTATGAATGAATAATGCAACAAAGTGCTAGCAAATGCACTTTGGCTTCTTTGGGCTGTCATTGCAAAGAGTTATGAAATGGATGAGAAATGCACATCATCATGCTTAAACTTTTCTTCAGTCATTCTGGCATTCCTACATTAAGAACCAGCATTGTGAAACCACCATAAAAGTTAACATCAGGTCAATCGATTTATTTTCTGTTCTCCACTAACAAAATAGAAGGCTAAAGCATAATTCACAGGGGAAAAAATGCCTGCAGAGTTTAGATTCAACCCTAATTAAACACAACTGATCCAACTAATCAAGTCCTTCAGGCTTATTTGAAAACTACATGGTATGTATGTTGGAGCAGGGTTGCAAACAAAACTCTGCAGGGCTCCAGCCCTCCAGGAATTGAGTTTGACACCCCTGGTCTAGAACATCCCAGTGCATTTATACTATATATCAGCACTCTTTAAATTAATCTACTGAAACTACTGTATATTTCATCCTGTAAATGTCCTAATCTTTTGTTTCAGGGTTTGTGATTCTCAAACATTGCTGGAAGATGTTTTTAGTTAATGCAATGATGTACACCTTTGATTACAGGTAAATGCACTTTAAATAACTAATTTTTTGGATACAAGTCGGTGAAACGTCATGCAAAAATCCCTCAGAAGAATGAAGCTCCAGTAGGATCATATCAGCGCTCTCTTATCTGTGTCAGTGATACATAATTTAATGGTAAACATTACATGCGGATGGTTAAATTCAATTACAGTAAGTCTGACGTATGCTGAAACATAATACTGAGATTGACAGTGAACGTCCTTTAAGACTACGTGTGTAAATGTAAATCTTTTTAATGGCTTCTCTGGGCACAAATGTCCCATTAAATATTCAATAAAATTATTAATTGATCCCTTTTATTTAAAAAAAAAAGACATTGCATCCATAGTAACATGGCCCACATAGCCCATAGATCTTATTGAATAAACGTCCTAAATCACAGTGTAACTACATTAGAGTGAGGCTGGTGTGTTTGTGAGTGTGTGTGGGATAGTCTCGTCGCTCCGGCCGGGACACGGCATCACAATATGGTAGGCGCGTAACATTTCCGTCACACGCTTGAGGTATTTCAGACCAATGAGCTTTGTAAAAAATCGACACGTTTCAGAAAGGCGGGGGATAGAGGAGAAACAATAATGTACAGTATGTGGAAAATAATCTTTTTTGAACCTTAAACCGCATAAACACATTTCATTACACCAAATACACAAAATAATGTTCTTTTTAGCAACATCATATGACCCCTTTAATATTAGTTTTACTATTTTGAGTCTTATGTTGTTTCAAAATGTAAAGCTGATGCCAGACTTGGATTCAGATAAATAATTACATTTCACAAGAATCACCAGTCTCCACTACTAGATCTATATCCTAGTATAAAGCTGTTGCAGCAAAATCATATTTTTTGGCCCATTGACTTTTATGAAAGATAGTACCTGAACAAAGAACGGGTAGGTTTCATTGTTGACTGTGTGATAATGGTAGATCTCCCCATCATACCACAAGACTTTGCCTATTGGCGAGTTCTCCTTAGTAACTGCAAACATCCTCTTTGGGTCACAGCATTCTGTCAGCAGCTTCCTGCAAAAAAAGCAGAAGCAAAGGCTTTTGAAAATGGCCTTTCTTACTGACTAGGAACAAACAAACATTTTTAAAAGCACAGAGTCTTTTATTCAGCAGAGATTTCGGCACAATTACACTCAAAATAATTTGATTACAAATATGAAAGCAAGCATAATTGGAAAGCGTCTCAGCTAAATAAATAAATAAATAAATAAGTACTGCAGCTTTGTTAAGTTAAATTTAAGACTTTGTAAGATCAAACAAAGAAAATTCAAGGAATGAATGGAAGGGGCCACAATAAAATTGATCAAATTGAAGTACATTTATGATTAAAAGAAGAACAAATAACTGCCAATGAGGTCAGAAAAATTACCTTTTCAAAGGGAAAAGTTAATTTTTCTGACTCCATTGATATTTGTTCTTGTTTTAAGCATACTCACTTCATTTTGATACATTTCTCAGAAAACAATACGTAATACCTTCATTTTGCATCTTTTCTAAATTGATCTCGACTTAAAAAAAGTTTCTACATTTGTAACTTGAAAACAAGACAAAAACACTGAGTAAAAGAATATTATTATTACTTTTTATTTATGTTTATTTATGTTTTTTTCTCCATGCATGCAACTTCTAATGCCATGCCTATGAATTTAAGACTTTCTGCTCCGACTGAATACCTTTTTAAGGTCTTAATTTATTGAAAGGTGAATAAAGACTTTTAAAGACCTTTATGTTCTTTTCGAATTTGATCAACAGATTTATTTCAAATGTAATAAAGTATGATATGCTGATTATAGAACGTTAATCATTTTTGCAACAGTTGCCGCAACAAATTTCAAACCGAAATCATCATCATAATAAAATGTAACAAATCTAATAACAGAATCAGCCTCTTTGTGAAGTCACAAATACGAGCCTTTCCGGGAGTTCAGAGCGGGGAGACAGATTCAAACGCGTCTACCTCTCTGCGCATGTGCGTTCTCTTAATCGGTTTTTCGGGGGAGACGTCTGCACTCAGCAATACTCGTATGACAGTATGAGAGACAGATTACATGGACGAGACACTGAGTGCAGCCGCTCCATTTACTTAATTACAGTCAGAGAGAGAGACTACTGAGACTAAAATGTCATTCCAAATCGCATCACAGTACCAATTCATCTAAGATATGCGGCATTGCACATCACAGATACGCTCACAATGAATGAATACTTTAATGTGACGAATCTAAAAGCACTGAAATACCTGTAAAGATCTACTCCGGTTTGGTTTCTGGTCCAGATTTGTCCCTGCCGCAGAACCTCATCCACCATTTCCTTATCGCTGGGTATCCTGTACACGGGGAAGATGTAGAGCCACAAAAACGCCAACACACCCAGAGTGGCCCATATATACTTGCTCCGGTGACATCTCAAAAACACCATTCCGCCGATCTGATCAGACAGATGCCTAACTTAGTTCAAAAACACGTGCTCACGGCTGACCCGTTTTTTTTTTCCGGTGCCGCGGCCACTAGGAGCAAAAAACCGCTGGAATACCGTTATCCTGCTATTTCCATTACGCGGCGTAAAAGAGGCCAACAGTGGTGCACCAGTGTCAGATTTTCATGCATGCATCAAATTCCTCCTCATTCCCTTCACTGCTGCTTTGCTGTTGGATGCGCTCAAAATCACAGTCGAGTTATTCTGGGATGCGGCGGATGCGATCACCTTCATCGGTTCCGTCTGGACCAGCAGGATTAATCTCACGGGTTTTTATACGGGATCCAGATATCCCCTGCCCCCATCACCCCTATTGCAAACCGTCTTGAACTCTCCAACAAATCTGATCTCTGCACTATCCAGGTTCATATCGCCTTTAAGACCCCATCACGGCCCATTTCTGTGTCTCGCTCTGCAAATTAAAGTGTAAGGCCTTCCCTCCCAATCTGGCCGTCTCGGATGCAATCTTCCGAATAAGTGAGAGACAAAGCTCAGTTTGCAAGTGCTTTAGCACGCATCATTGCCCTCATTATTTGTTACGGTGCTGCCCCCTATTGCTGTGTGCACAGTGTGTTGCCTCCAAACGGTAGCCTATGTGAAACAGTAGGGTAGACTGAAACTTTCTGCTTTTTTCATCACTACACAAAAACTAGATGCTGAAATGAAGTGATCTTTCACATTATATTTATTTTGCTTGTGTACTTAAATATCATACATTGATAATAGTTTAATAATAAAAGTAGTTTAGCCTATATTTTTCACAATTAGCGCATAACCATAAGGTGCATTTTTGTCTTAACTGTACCCATATTGTATAGTTGAAACAGTACCATGGTACAGTTGAGACACCCATTCTTAATGCTCTAAAGCTGGCTAACCATTTATTGCTAATGTAATAAATTACAGTTGTGTAAATCCACATCATTCTTAAAGGGATAGTTCACCCAAAAATGAAAATTCTGTCATTAATTACTCACCTTCATGTCGTTTCAAACCCATAAGACCTTTGTTCATGTTCGGAACACAAATTAAGATATTTTTGATGGAATCTGAGAGCTGTCTGACCCTGCATAGACAGCAACGCAACTGAAATGTTCCCAAGTCCAGAGACGTAGCAAGGAGATCTGTAAAATAATCCATTTGACATCAGTGGTTCATCCGCAATTATACGAAGCTATGAGAATACTTTTTGTGCGCAAAAGAAAAAAAAAAAACGACTTTATTCAACAATTTGTCTCCTCCGCATCACCTGGTAGCGCCATTTTGGAGAATATCCGCTGGACGTAAACAAAGTATTCTGTTCTGTGTCAGCTGAAGACGAACAAAGGTCTTACGGGTTTGAAACGACATGAGGGTGAGTAATTAATGACATCATTTAAATTTTTGGGTGAACTATCCCTTTAAGGGGCATCTTCCCTCTTCACCTACATTTAATATCCATTGATGATAATTATATTTTTCTATGACAATTTTCTTCAGAAATGGGCTTATAAAAGCATATCGTAATCTATTTTGTGCACCCTACAATGTAAGAAAAAAATATGTAGAAAACGAATAATGTCCTGGAAGATATATCAGTACCTTTTCTGTTACGGGCATTTCCTTCAATCCTAAAACAAAACACAATGCAATGCGTATTCAAAATACCAGTAAACACTGGTGAAAGCCAATACAGAAAATTGCTTCATATTAATGCGGTACTATTTTTTTTACAGAATTTTCTTAGAGAGTGTGTTTCAGTTTGCTTGAAATTACCTTGATGGTCCTTAAGTTTTTACAGTGCAGTTTTTTGAAAAGAGTGGATCTTAAACTAAAAATAATGATTAAAAACTGTCAACATTATTTTATATTATATTCCATTTATTTCTAACATCTAAATTTAATTTAAGAAAATATTTTCTTTTTTCTCATGCCTGCTGGCTGTTGAGACAATTCTTAGATAAATTATAGTTGTCATGACCCTACTGTGTGACTTTGTCCACTGATGATAATGAATAGTTTGAAATAGAGTAGTTGTATATAAATATATAATGTAGCCTTCTACTTGTCAACTTTTACTAGAATTTGTTGATGTGAAATGTACTGCCAAGAATGAGACACATGAGCCCACAATGCAATGAACTTAACTAAGCTTCTGGTCCATTCTTCACATTACCAAAGGAAGTTCAAGTGAAGGTGCATTGTGTTTTGTGAGATACAGTATGCCGGTAAATGGTACGGTATACACAAAATGCAAATAGTACAAGTAATATGGCAGGGGTGTCAAACTCTATTCCTGGAGGGTCAGAGCCCTGCAGAGTTTAGATTCAACTCTAATTAAACACACCTGATCCAACTAATCAAGTCGTTCAGGCTTAATATGGTAATATGTTATTATAAAACATTATTGTGCACACCCTTCTTTACCAGCAGATGGAGATCTTGCACTATAACATAACTTGCATGACATAATAAAGATGGTGCATAAGGGCTTTTAGATGATGATTGAAGTCTTTATTAATGATCTTCCTCTCCACTGAAGAGCTCCAAAACTTTATTAGTGCAATTTATTAAGCACATATTCAGTACACATGCATATTCATGTACATATGATTTGTTAGGATACATGAGAACCATTTATGTTTTATTATTTATGTTTTATTTTGTATTTCAAATATTGCACATCAAGACATGTTATACCAGGATTGACGTAAGATATCTCAATGTGCCATATTTGAAAACAAACAAATATTCCGCTAAACTTCTCATATGGCTTTGCAATGACATGAGGATGAGTACTAAATTATATTTTGAATGAATTCCTTCAAGGGTACAGTAGTGATTGAGGAACTCATTGAAACTCCACGTCATTGGCTGCCTAATTTAGGAATACACTCTGAAACTTGGTGTTACCAGTCCTAACCACTACTATTCTCTTCTTTAAGTTGCACAATAACTTTTGTGTCTAGACCAGGGATGATTATTAAGTTAAAGGGTTGACTAAATAATTATTTGGTAAAATTTTACTGAATTAAAACTTTCACTGCTGTACAGCTGATCAGACATATTGAGCAATGAAATGTAGAGGATTATATTTAGAAACTGAAAGCCAAGCTGATGGATCATGTAAAACCTGCTGGACTAAAGATCTTAAGATTGTTTAGCCACAGGAAATCTTCAAATCTGAATGTTGGTAAGAACATTTAGAAAACTACAACAAATATTGTCAATTAAAATTTAACCATTTACTCCACGTGTTTCATATGTTACCTAAACTAAGATTGATTATTTGGACACCATAAGTAATTGCTGTGGAACTAGTTATTATAATTTATACTGAGTTTAATAAAATAATTAACTGGTGTCTATCAATCACTAAAAACACAGACATTACAACACATAATAGCCTTTATTTAATAACAATCTGCATTTACAACAATTGTCATACACACTAAACATACAGGCTTAAAGGTATAGTTCACCTAAAAATTTTAATTGGCTGTTAATTGACTCACCCTCAGGCCATCCAAGATGTAGGTGACTTTATGTCTTCAGTAGAAGAGTATAGAAGATTTTTAGGTGAAATTTGGCAATTCATAAACTGCACGTCTGTGGCTGCCGGCAGGGGCGGACTTAGTGATTTGGGGCCCTAAGCAAATTTCAGGTATGGGGCCCAAACACAATAACTATTTACATTTACATTTAATAATTTATCCAAAGCGACTTACAAATGAGAAGAGCAGATATAAGCAATTCAGACCAACAGGAGGGCAACAGTATACAAGTGCTGTAACAAGTCTCAGTTAGTCTAGCACAGTACACATATCAGTTTTTTTTTTCTTCAGAAAAAGAGACAAATAGAATAAGAAAATGTTAGCATTAATTAGTCAAGTGCAGATGAAAAAAGATGTCTTTAGACATTTTTTGATCTCAGCTGCTCGAATTGAGATAGGCAGGTCGTTCCACCAGCTTGGAACAGTCCAGGTAAAGGTCCGTGAGAGTGATTTCGTGCCTCTTTGGGATGGTACCATGAGGTGTCGTTTATTTGCAGAACGCAAGCTTCTGGAGGGTGCATAAGTCTGAACTAGCGAGTTTAGGTACTTTGGTGCAGAGCCAGTGGTTGTCTTGTAGGCAAACATCAGTGCCTTGAGTTTGATGCGAGTGGCTATCGGCAGCCAGTGCAAACTGATGAAGAGAGGTGTGACGTGCGCTCTCTTCGGCTCATTGAAGACCACTCTTGCCGCAGCATTCTGGATCAGTTGCAGAGGCTGGATAGTACATGCCAGAAGGCCTGCTAAGAGAGCATTACAACAGTACAGTCTGGAGAGAACAAGAGCTTGGACAAGGAGTTGTGTGGCCTACTTTGATAGGAAGGGTCTATTGTTCCTAATGTTGTATAAAGCAAATCTGCAGGACCGGGCCGTTGTAGTAATATGATCTGTGAAGCTTAGCTGATCATCAATCACAACTCCAAGGTTCCTGGTTGTCCTAGAAGGAGTTATGGTTGACGAACCTAGCTGTATAGAGAAGTTGCGATGAAGTGATGGGTTGGCTGAGACCACAAGCAGTTCTGTCTTTGCAAAGCTGAGTTGAAGTTGGTGATCCTTCATCCATTCAGAGATGTCTGTCAGACATATGCGAACAGTTACTGTTGGTTCATCTGGTTGGAATGAGAAGTAGAGTTGAGTGTCATCAGCATAGCAGTGATAGGAAAAGCCATGTTTCTGGATGACAGATCCTAATGATGACATGTAGACGGAGAAGAGAAGTGGCCCAAGCACTGAGCCCTGAGGAACCCCAGTAGCACGAAGTTGTGACTTAGAAACCTCCCCTCTCCAAGACACCCTGAAGGACCTACATGAGAGGTAAGATTTCTTTCTTTCTTTCCTTGTTTCATTTATTTATGTCCCCTAAGGGCAATTGGTTTTACAGCAAGACCAGCATACAAAAAAGACAATTTATAATACATTAAAAATTACATTAAAAATTACATAAAAAAAAACACAGGACAACACAAGACCAAACAACTACCTGCTTCCACCTACTCCCCACCTGCCCGAATTTAGCAAAGAGATAGAAGTAGGAATAAATGAATGTTTGTACCTGTTACTCCTAACAGAAGGAAATCTTGACAGAGAACCTGAGGGTAAAAACTGAAACTCAGAGTAGAGAGGATGGGAAGTAACCGTTAAGATAGATTGGGCTTTTCTAACTACCTGGCGATTATATAGTTCGGTAGGATGACTCTGCTGAACTCCTAAAATCTTACTGCTAATGTTAACTATTTTCACCAATGCAGTCTTTGCCTTCACACGAAGACTGCCATACCAGCATAACATAGCAAATGTTAAAACAGACTCAATATAAGATTTGTAAAACAGAGTCATCAGGGATCTATCAAAGTTAAATTTGGACAGTCTCCGTAGACAGTACAGACGTTGCTGGCCCCTTTTACAAATCTTCTCCACATTGACATTAAAATTCAGCTTGTTATCAGTCACACATCCCAAATACTTATATGATTCCACAACCTCAACCTCCTAATCTTTAATAGTTGTTCTCTTTATATCACTTTGATTACGCCTAAAATCAATATGCATGTCTTTAGTTTTTAACACATTTATTTGCAGGAATGAATTATCACTCCACTGAACAAAATCATCTACTACGGTTGAATCGTATTAAAAGCAGATGAGAAATCAACGAATAAAATTCGTTTTTTTCTTAGTTCCCTCTAAATGCTTAAGTACCATATTCAACAAGGTGGCCGTAGCATCCTCTACCCCACGCCTGGCCCTATAAGCAAACTGAAGAGGATCGAGAGAATCTTCTACCATTGTAAGGAGCTCTTTTTTCAACAATCTCTCAAAACTCTTCATTACTAAAGAGGTCAGCGCAACTGGCCTAAAATCATTTAGTTCTACTGGATGATTATTTTTAGCCACTGGGATGACTGTAGAGGATTTCCATAATCTCGGCACCTTCTGTGGAGTAAGGGACAGTTGAAAAATATAATAAAAAATAGATCCCAATTGCTCTGCACAGGAGATAAGCAGCCGACATTCAATATTATCAGGGCCCGAGCTATCCCTAGCTTTTGAATGTTTAAACATGTTAATAATATCCTGTTCTTTAAACGGAATTGGTCTATTACCAATTAAATAATTTTTCTGCTCACAGAGAATATTCTCAAAATCATGAGTATCAAACCTTACAAAAAAATCACTGAATGCTTGTGCAAGCTGAAAATCATCTCTATACCCTTCCAATACTATATTATAATATATTTTAGGCTTTGTCCCAACTATGGTTTTCATGCCATCCCAGACTGAGCCCAAATGACTATTTCTTAACTCCCGTTCTATCTTCTCTTTATAATGCAGCTTTGCCTTATTTACTGTATCTCCAATTTCACTTCCTTTTTTAACTGATTTAACTTCCTGGGTCTGAGTGGATAATTGCTAGTGGGATTACTTCCTCCACATCGTAGCTCTCTGTAGCTGTTCAAGTTAGGTAGAACTAGATCCGAAGGTTTGTTGACCTGAGGGATATTCCACTGTAGTAGAAATTCTCTACTATATCTGATGATTGTCAGTGGATTAGACAACGCACCCAGAGAGTATGCCAAAGCAAACACCATCCACAGAAACAATAAAGACATCTGTGGTCATAAAAACACACACACAAACAAACTAACAACAAAGAAACTTAAAACGCAACACTGTCTTGCTGCTGGTTGCCGCACAAGCATGCACCCTGTGATTTGAACCACTGGAGTGCAGTTCCTGAGATGCCCATTTTCATGAGGGTTGACAGGAGGATCTGGTGGTTGACTGTGTCAAAAGCAGCAGACAGATCCAGCAAGATGAGTACTGTGGATTTGGAAGCTGCTCTTGCCAGTCTCAGTGCTTCAGTAACAGAGAGCAGGGCAGTCTCAGTTGTGTGGCCGCTTTTGAAGCCGGATTGGTTGTTGTCCAGGAAATTGTTCTGTGCAAGAAACATAGAGAATTGGTTGAACACAACTCGCTTAAGTGTCTTTGCAATGAATGGAAGGAGGGATAACGGTCTGGAGTTTTCTAAAAGTGCTGGGTTTAGAGTGGGTTTCTTAAGCAGTGGGGTTACTCGAGCCTGTTTAAATGCTGTGGGAAAGTTACCAGTGTGAAGAGAGGTGTTGATGATGTGAGTGAGTGCAGGTATAACTCAAGAAGAAATGGCCTGAAGGAGGTGAGTGGGGATAGGATCAAGCGGACAGGTAGTAGGATGCTTGGAAAGGACAAGTTTGGAAATGTCTGCCTTCAAGAGAGGAGAGAAGGAGGAGAGAGAGTGTGTATGTGTTATGATGTGATTGTCAGTTTGAGGTGTGGAGAATTGGATGCTGATGGTTGTTGTTTTTTATGAAGAATGTTGCAATGTCATCAGCTGTAAGAGTTGAAGAAGGAGGGGGCGGAGGACAAAGAAGAGAAGAGAACATTTTGAAAAGTGTGCTAGAGTCAGAACAATTGTTAATTTTATTGTGGTAGCATGTCGTTTTAGCAGTGGAAACATTTGCAGAGAAGGATGAGAGGAGAGACTGATACAAAGTAAGGTCAGTAGAGTTCCTCTTTGCAGCCCTGAGTGTAACGCGATGTTCATGGAGAACATCGGACAGCCAGGGTGCAGAGGGGGTGGAGAGTGCTGGTCTTGATGAAATGGGGGCAAAAGTTGTCTAAGCAAGATGTTAGAGTAGAGCAAAGAGTGTCAGTAGCGCTGTTAGTGTCCAGTGCTGAAAACTGAGCGGGTGGGGGAAGTGAGGATAGGCGAGAGGGGGACAGTGAGTGCAGGTTACGCCGAAATGTGATCTGCGGGGGAGTGCGAGTTGTGTTAGGAGTCAGTTTGAGGGTCAAAGTAATGAGGAAGTGGTCTGAGATGTGCAATGGAGTAACGTCGCGGGTTACTTGACTGTAACCCTGTTCCCTTAAAAAGTGGGAACGAGATGCTGCGTATCAAACGCTAATGAGAACATTCTTTGTTCGACCGGTTGCGAAGCACGTGTATCAAACACGCCAAGAATTGTCTTAAATAACCTCGGTGAGTTACGTAATTGATTACGTGCACCTGCAGGTTATAAATAGACGTGAAACGGACATACCTTCAGGTTTCTTTGTCTTCGAGACCGCTTTGTGTGTGTGTGTTGTCTCCTCTGTGTTGTTGAGAAAAGAAGAAAAGAAAAAAAAAGGAAATTAGATCATGTCTAGTGCATCGGTTAGGAGATGCTTGCCACCGTGTGCACAAGTTATCCTTGACGATGATCCACATGATTATTGTTTGGCGTGCCTCGAGGAAGAGCATGCTATTGCTGCTCTTGAGGACGCTGAGTGTGAGCACTGTGAGTCATTTCCTGTTATGATGTGATTGTCAGTTTGAGGTGTGGAGAATTGGATGCTGATGGTTGTTGTTTTTTATGAAGAATGTTGCAATGTCATCAGCTGTAAGAGTTGAAGAAGGAGGGGGCGGAGGACAAAGAAGAGAAGAGAACATTTTGAAAAGTGTGCTAGAGTCAGAACAATTGTTAATTTTATTGTGGTAGCATGTCGTTTTAGCAGTGGAAACATTTGCAGAGAAGGATGAGAGGAGAGACTGATACAAAGTAAGGTCAGTAGAGTTCCTCTTTGCAGCCCTGAGTGTAACGCGATGTTCATGGAGAACATCGGACAGCCAGGGTGCAGAGGGGGTGGAG
The DNA here is from genome assembly GCF_001515605.1 of Sinocyclocheilus anshuiensis. NCBI lineage: Eukaryota > Metazoa > Chordata > Actinopteri > Cypriniformes > Cyprinidae > Sinocyclocheilus > Sinocyclocheilus anshuiensis. The sequence goes on from NW_015540943.1 coordinate 84,059, forward strand.
AGTGCTGGTCTTGATGAAATGGGGGCAAAAGTTGTCTAAGCAAGATGTTAGAGTAGAGCAAAGAGTGTCAGTAGCGCTGTTAGTGTCCAGTGCTGAAAACTGAGCGGGTGGGGGAAGTGAGGATAGGCGAGAGGGGGACAGTGAGTGCAGGTTACGCCGAAATGTGATCTGCGGGGGAGTGCGAGTTGTGTTAGGAGTCAGTTTGAGGGTCAAAGTAATGAGGAAGTGGTCTGAGATGTGCAATGGAGTAACGTCGCGGGTTACTTGACTGTAACCCTGTTCCCTTAAAAAGTGGGAACGAGATGCTGCGTATCAAACGCTAATGAGAACATTCTTTGTTCGACCGGTTGCGAAGCACGTGTATCAAACACGCCAAGAATTGTCTTAAATAACCTCGGTGAGTTACGTAATTGATTACGTGCACCTGCAGGTTATAAATAGACGTGAAACGGACATACCTTCAGGTTACGCTTTGTCTGAAGAGACGCCCAGGCACGTCTACAGTGCGGCATTGAGGCACACACACACAAACAAACTAACAACAAAGAAACTTAAAACGCAACACTGTCTTGCTGCTGGTTGCCGCACAAGCATGCACCCTGTGATTTGAACCACTGGAGTGCAGTTCCTGAGATGCCCATTTTCATGAGGGTTGACAGGAGGATCTGGTGGTTGACTGTGTCAAAAGCAGCAGACAGATCCAGCAAGATGAGTACTGTGGATTTGGAAGCTGCTCTTGCCAGTCTCAGTGCTTCAGTAACAGAGAGCAGGGCAGTCTCAGTTGTGTGGCCGCTTTTGAAGCCGGATTGGTTGTTGTCCAGGAAATTGTTCTGTGCAAGAAACATAGAGAATTGGTTGAACACAACTCGCTTAAGTGTCTTTGCAATGAATGGAAGGAGGGATAACGGTCTGGAGTTTTCTAAAAGTGCTGGGTTTAGAGTGGGTTTCTTAAGCAGTGGGGTTACTCGAGCCTGTTTAAATGCTGTGGGAAAGTTACCAGTGTGAAGAGAGGTGTTGATGATGTGAGTGAGTGCAGGTATAACTCAAGAAGAAATGGCCTGAAGGAGGTGAGTGGGGATAGGATCAAGCGGACAGGTAGTAGGATGCTTGGAAAGGACAAGTTTGGAAATGTCTGCCTTCAAGAGAGGAGAGAAGGAGGAGAGAGAGTGTGTATGTGTTATGATGTGATTGTCAGTTTGAGGTGTGGAGAATTGGATGCTGATGGTTGTTGTTTTTTATGAAGAATGTTGCAATGTCATCAGCTGTAAGAGTTGAAGAAGGAGGGGGCGGAGGACAAAGAAGAGAAGAGAACATTTTGAAAAGTGTGCTAGAGTCAGAACAATTGTTAATTTTATTGTGGTAGCATGTCGTTTTAGCAGTGGAAACATTTGCAGAGAAGGATGAGAGGAGAGACTGATACAAAGTAAGGTCAGTAGAGTTCCTCTTTGCAGCCCTGAGTGTAACGCGATGTTCATGGAGAACATCGGACAGCCAGGGTGCAGAGGGGGTGGAGAGTGCTGGTCTTGATGAAATGGGGGCAAAAGTTGTCTAAGCAAGATGTTAGAGTAGAGCAAAGAGTGTCAGTAGCGCTGTTAGTGTCCAGTGCTGAAAACTGAGCGGGTGGGGGAAGTGAGGATAGGCGAGAGGGGGACAGTGAGTGCAGGTTACGCCGAAATGTGATCTGCGGAGGAGTGCGAGTTGTGTTAGGAGTCAGTTTGAGGGTCAAAGTAATGAGGAAGTGCTCTGAGATGTGCAATGGAGTAACGTCGCGGGTTACTTGACTGTAACCCTGTTCCCTTAAAAAGTGGGAACGAGATGCTGCGTATCAAACGCTAATGAGAACATTCTTTGTTCGACCGGTTGCGAAGCACGTGTATCAAACACGCCAAGAATTGTCTTAAATAACCTCGGTGAGTTACGTAATTGATTACGTGCACCTGCAGGTTATAAATAGACGTGAAACGGACATACCTTCAGGTTACGCTTTGTCTGAAGAGACGCCCAGGCACGTCTACAGTGCGGCATTGAGGCGCATTGAAAAAGGTCTCAGACATGCCTATGGGATGTTGACTCAAGGACATGCGAGCCCAGAGTAGCATGGACATCCAAAACTATAGAATCTGACAAATGTGTGCGGAGAGGACCAACCTGCCACATCACACACTTGCTGCAAGGGGACACCTCTTGCCAAAGCCGTAGAAGATGCAACCCCCCTGGTCGAATGGGCCCTAACTCCTAGAGGTGAAGCTTGACCACGCGCCTCATAGGCTAGGGCAATTGCATCCCTCACCCAATGTGACATAGTTTGCTTCGAGGCAGCCGCCCCCCGGTTGCGGCCCCCATAGCATATGGAAAGCTGCTCCGACTTACACCACTGGCTGGTGCGGTGGACGTAAATCTGAAGCGCACGTACTGGACACAGTAAGTGAAGTCTTTCCTGCTCCGTTGTCATGAACGGCGGAGGGCAGAAGGCTTCAAGAACGACCGGATGTATGGTCGAGAATGGAACTTTCGGAAGATAATTAGGGTGAGGATGCAAAATAGCTTTGACAAATCCCCAATTCTCTTCAGAGAAGTAATAGCTATTAGAAAACCATCTTTAGGGTCAGAAATCTGACAGGTGCTGACTCTAGTGGTTCGAAAGGGGTCCCGACCAGACCCTCGAGCACAAAAGCTCGGAATCTCCCACGGTGAGCCATCGAGGAGGGATATTAGATCTGAGAACCATACTCTGGTCGGCCAACGGGGCGCTATCAGTAAGAGGCGAGACCCCTGTTGACGGACCTTGGCCAGGACTCCCGGGAGCAGAGCGATCGGGGGAAATGCGTAAAGACCCCATCTGGGCCACGTATGGGCCATGGCGTCCAGACCCAGGGCAGCTGGAGGAGTCAGAGAGAAGTAGAGGGGACATTGTGCCATCTCCTGTGAAGCAAAGAGGTCCACCTCTGCTTCGTAAAATATTTCCCAGATTTGACTGACTACTTCGGGGTGGAGTTTCCATTCCTTGTGTGTCAAAGCTTGTCTGGACAGCAAGTCTGCTCCCACATTCATATGCCCGGGGATGTAAATCGCCCTGAGGGACAGGAACTTGTCCTGTGCCCAAAGCAGAACCTGCTGCGCTAGCCTGTTCAGGCGGCACGAATGCAGTCCACCCCGGTGACTTATGTAAGAGACTACCGCCGTGTTGTCCACCCGCTCTAGGACATGGTAGCCTCTTATCTGCTGGAGGAAGTATTTCAGGGCCCGAAATAGAGCCATCATTTCGAGGCAATTGATGTGCCAGCCGAGAAGATGACCTCTCCAGATCCCTTGGGCTGGACGGCCATCCAAGACCACACCCCAACCCGTGAGGGAAGCGTCTGTCGTTAGCATCTTGCGACGACAACACGGACCTAGAGTGGGACCCAAAGTCAGAAACCGGGGTCTGAACCACATAGAAAGGGTACGAAGCCCCTGGTGCGTAACCCTTATTTGCCTCTGGGGATTGGCCCTTGGATGAAATCCCCTGGCTCTGAGCCACAACTGAAACGATCTCATGTGCAGGAGGCCCAAGGGTATCACCGTGGATGCAGCTGCCATTAGACCTAGAACCCTCTGAAGGTAATGAACAGTAATTCTCTGGCCTAGCTTGATGTTCTTTAGGGCGTTTAGAATGGATTTGACGCATGCAGGAGACAGCTGTGCCTGCATCGTGATCGAATCCCATACAACCCCCAAATTCGTAGTCCTTTGAGCAGGAGAGAGAACGCTTTTCTTGGCGTGGAGTCTCAACCCCAGAGATTCGAGATGAGCTAGGACGACATCCCGATGTCGAAGGGCAAGCTCTTGAGACTGAGCCAGAATCAGCCAGTCGTCTATGTAATTTAAAATGTGGATGCCCTGGAGTCGCAGAGGAGCCAGTGCTGTATCCATGCGTTTCGTGTACGTGCGGGGTGACAAAGCTAGGCCGAATGGAAGAACCCGATACTGGTAAGCTTCGCCCCCGAAAGCGAACCTCAGGAATTTCCTGTGTTGTGGCAAGATTTCTACATGAAAATATGCGTCCTTGTGATCGATTGTCACGAACCAGTCCCCCGATTGGATCTGAGACACAATCATCTTGATCGTCAACATTTTGAACTTGTATGTTCTGAGGTAGCGGTTCAATCCGCGAAGATCTAAAATTGGACGCAACCCCCCATCTTTCTTGGGAACCAGAAAATACCGGCTGTAGTAGCCTGACTCTCTGTCTGGCAGGGGAAAATGTTCTATGGCCCCTTTGTCCAGCAGAGCTTGCAATTCCTGTGTCAACAAATGCACTCGTTCCAGTTTCACGGATATGGAGACCACGCCGTTGAAACGCGGAGGCCGATATGCAAACTAAATCCTGTAGCCTTTCTCTACAGTCCTTTCTACCCATGGAGAGATATTTGGCAGTAGCTTCCACGCTGCCAGCTTCTCTGAAAGGGGCACTAGTTTTGACACTTCACTTTGGTGGGGGGATGTTAGATGGCATGAGGCAACCGAACACCTAACATTTCGCTGGAGACCGCTGTTCCCCGAAACACCAGTGGCGGCGGAAATTGTACAGCGGCCCCCTGAGGGTGCCAGGAAGGAGCCTCTATTTTATGTTGGAACTTTTTGCGCCCCTCCCCGGGGGGGCACACCCCCATGGTCCCGGGCACTCGACCCTCAGGACTTCTTCTTGGACGAAATAATCGTCCTCAGATCCGGCTTCTTGCTGGGCTGCTGAGATCGGCGAGCAGCTCCCCAGTCCTTACGAGGGGGTGCATGGCTCACCACACTCTGCACACTCTGCTTCTGTGACCGGATTGGGTCGGTGCTAGGTGGCCGACAGCCCTAACGCCTGAGCATGGCGGGGAAGAAACTTATCAAAAGCTTCTGCGTGTCTCTTGGCCTCCCTGAACCTAGTGACGACCGTATTCATGGAGTCGCCAAATAGGCCAGAAGGCGACACGTGGGCATCAAGTAGGAACACTTTGTCCCTATCCTTAATGCCCGTGAGGTTGAGCCACAGGTGTCTCTCCGTTGCAACCAACGCAGCCATAGAACGGCCAATGGCACGGGCCATCTGCTTGGTCGCATGAAGAGACAGATCCGTGGCTCGGCACAGCTCTGAAAACGCCTCCTCACTAATACTCCCGCCCATGCTCAGGTCTTTCAGCAGTTCAGCCTGGTACGCCTGCAGAACCGCCATGGTGTGCAGGGCAGCACCAGCCTGACCCGCTGCTTGAAACGCCTTCCCCACCAGCGACGATGTTACTCTGCAAGGCTTGGTGGGGAGGTTTGGCTTCTTAAGTGATGACGAACTCCCAGGGGAGAGATAGCCCGCGAGCGTCTCCTCCACCTGAGGCATCGTCACATACACCTGCGCCTTAGCACCCACGATAGTTGAATAAATCGACATCGTGGGTACAAAGATACACGAGGAGTAAGGCTTTACTCCATGAACGAGGCAAATCCTCATGGAGGTCTGGGAAAAAGGGGAGAGATCGATGTTAGGATCATCAGACAAAAATCTGTCGTCTAATTTGGAGTGCCTGGGGTTCTCTTGCTTCTGTGGCCAGTCTAACTTAAGCCTGGCCACTGCGTTAGTCACCACCTCGAGTAACTCCCCAAACGCTTTGTCGTCGCGCGAGGAGCGCTCAGAGGTGGCGCTCTCGGTCTCCATATCGCCGGAGGCAAGAGAACCCGCGTCCTCGTCTCGCTCTGAAGAAGCGCCAGGGCGCGCCTCAGCAGCGGGGGCGGGGACTTCGCGATCTGGGGAGAGCGCGAGAGAGAGAGGAGGCTCGCGCACTCCTCGTCTCTCAGCCAGCTCGACGCGCGAGCCCCATGATCTTAATGAGGACTCCGAGGCTCGCCCCTCTCGAAAGAAAGCGAGCCTCGAGCGGAGCACTCCGATAGGAAATGACTCACAGTGCTCACACTCAGCGTCCTCAAGAGCAGCAATAGCATGCTCTTCCTCGAGGCACGCCAAACAATAATCATGTGGGTCATCGTCAAGGATAACTTGTGCACACGGTGGCAAGCATCTCCTAACCGATGCACTAGACACTGACACACACAGACACAAAGCGGTCTCGAAGACAAAGAAACCTGAAGGTATGTCCGTTTCACGTCTATTTATAACCTGCAGGTGCACGTAATCAATTACGTAACTCACCGAGGTTATTTAAGCCAATTCTTGGTGTGTTTGACACACGTGCTTTGCAACCTGTCGAACAAAGAATGTTCTCATTAGCGTGTGATACGCAGCATCGAGAGTAGCTTTTGTTAGGGAACTAAAGTGTTGTCCGTGGAGCAGTAGCGTGTGTAGAAAATGTCTAGTTGGTTACCTGATTTGTGAGTAGCCGTAGTAGACACTCACTTGAGGTCAAATGAGGCAAGTACTTGTTATACCAAGCATGACCTGAGGGCACAGCTCCACCAACTGTTCAAAAGATATTTAAAAAAATATTTTTTTTATAACTTCTGAAGAGTTTGGCAAAAAATTATAATTTCATAATAGCATATCGTATTGAACAATACCCAATTTTCCTATGTTGGCCATCATGGGCATAGACTATTTCAAATTTTGTAGTAAAATGCTGGATTTTACAAATGGTTTAGAGTATTGTTATGAATCTTATTAATCTTATAGAACCGTTTGCAGGAAAATTATTAAATTTGACAGATAGAGAACAGTCACAATATTAACTATAGCAAATTTGGAGTCTCTAATTCAAACTCTCTAGCACCACCAACAGCTTGAGGTCAAATGAGGAAAGTAGGGTGTCGAAGTCAGCAGCCTGGGGTTTTTCTAGGTGGATGTTGAAGTCGCAGAGTATTATCAGAGGAGTACCATCCTCAGGGAAGTGGGAGAGTAACACATCCAACTCCTCCCAGAAGTTACCCAGTTGACCTGGGGGACGATAAACAACTAAAAAGTGGAGTTTAACAGGGTTTGTAATAGTAATAGCATGTGATTCAAATGATCTGTTGCCAGTTAAAGATGGTAAAGGATCAAATTTCTATTCTTTTGAGATAAGCAGACCAGTACCCCCACCCCTCCCAATCAGATGAAGATTTTGCAAAAAAGAACGATTTTGGACAATTGTAAAAAAAAAAAAAAAAAAATTAATTTATTTTTTATTAAAATTTAAATTAAAAAACAATTATCCCATGCAACTTGTTCCGTATTCCAAGTGTTCTGAAGGCATACAGTAGGGTTTGCCGAGAAACAAATAGAATGTAAACTAATCTATTACTGAGTGCACAGCAGTTTGCGCCGATGCAGATAGGAAGAGCACACAAGCCAGTCATTTTGAAGCATCAAGACAAATAAAATCATGACAAGGAACATGATACTTTCTTCTCTGAGGTTCATGTTTCTGGTCTGAGACTGTCAGACAGAATTATACAGCCCAGAATGTGTGCAAAGAGCGCTCCTTCTATAATCACTAAAAGTCTAAAAGTCACTCACTTCAGTTCATCGCAATCTCACAACGTTCCATTAATCAATGAAGCCATCTGCACTGCACAGTGAATTTCTTATTTCGTATTCGTATCTACACGTTGTTATAATGAGAGGATTCGCGAGCTTGCAGAGCTCATGAACACGCTGAGAACCGTTTGCCCAGGCTGTGTATTAAAGGTAATAATGTTGTAAATAATGTTGAATTTCTTGCACAGACCGATCGTTTCGTTTCATAAGACCTCAATATATCGCCAGGAGCCACGGGTATTAATTTGAACTTGTCTGTATGGTTTTTTTGACCCTCAAAAACCGGCAGCGACAGACGCTCTGTCACGGAAACGGGTGTGTGGAGGCAGGCAGGACGACGAGGAGCGCAGTGTATGAGCACAGTTTCAGATAAAAACTTCTCTGTTCTACTAAAGAAAAAAAAGTCACCTACATCTCAAATGGCCTGAGGGTGATTCAATTAACTGCAGTTTTCATGTTTGGGTGAACTATTCCTTTAAAGTTCTCCAATTGATAAACTTTAATTTGTAATGCAACTGCAAAACTCATTTTAAACATTTGTTTAATTAACTAAAAAAGACTAAGACTATATATATATATATATATATATATATATATATATATATGTAAAATATATTTATAAAAATATAAAGAGTAAAAGTTGACAGATTCTCCTAAAAATACTTAAGTACTATAATGAAGTATTATTACTTCATTACATTACACCACTGTAAAAGGCTTCCTATAGTGCACCCTTAACAAAACTTAACATCTAGCACAGTTTTATCATATGCAAAATGTTAATACAAGCATTTCAGTCAAATGGTATTTATGCAGCATTTCATTCCTTTAAAATCAACCCATGGCAACAGTTTAAAAGTTTGTTCCACTGGTACAAATCGTGTTACGGGTGGGTAAAATATACATTTTTTGGAGTTGTTCCCCTGGTAAAATTCGCATTCCTGGAGCTAAAATCACATTATTGGGGTCGCTTCAACCTGCGGACTTGAAAAACAATCCGCACTGTTTAACAACAGTGTTAAACTAGCCCAATTCCGTGGGAAAACCACAGACCTGGCAACACTGCCTGAAGGATGTGTTCATTACGGCAAATCAGAAGGCGGGACCTGCTTTGAAATGGCAACATTAATTGGTTTAATTGCAGGTGAGTGACAATTCAACTATATCCAATGAACAATGAGGCTAGTATTTTGTTGCCTGTATTGATTGTTGGACTAGTGTATTGCAATTGCCTGCTCTACCTATAGGTAGCACTGGCCCTCTCTGCGATAATATGGTGTTGTTTTAACGATGTGCAATCTGACATTATCGGATAGATCACAAAAACACACATAAGTGCACACATACACTACGTTATTCAATCTATTAAAACGCAATTAAGATTTATCAAAATTAAAGGCATTCTAAATTGTAGGTGGCAAAAATGCCTCTATATGTCTTTTTTATTGATATAATTTAATATAGTTAATCTATATCACACGAAGAGTGCCATTTTTTGCTTCAGATAACAGCATGATAACAAATGTGATTTTATACAAGTTTAATAAAGTTAGCATTAAGTAACTTAAATTTTAGACAATATTGCCTGTTTTGCCAACGAAAATAGACAAGATCACAGCGCTATTTTGTGTCTCTGAGCAACACACAGGACGGTGTTTCCTTCATGAATCAGCTTTTTGAACGAAACGATTGAATGAATGATTCAGTGACTCACTCATTAACACAATCAAGTGCTTCGTTCCTGAATGAATCACCCATTTGAATGAATCGGTTGACTGCCACGTGGCAGTTTTAATTTCACATTTTAACTACATGTTTCATGTTTTAAATAATTTCAAATATCAATATTCAATGTTTTATATTTCAAACAAAGCATTATTTATGCATTTGTAACTGCAGGTTAAATGCATCCATGTCCCCTCTGAGCTACATTAAAATTACATTAAATATATCTAAATGCCACTTCAGATTCAGATTCCAGAAATGCTTTTTTATGTTGGAATGAAAGAGTCTTTTTACCGGATGAAGTGGCTCTTATGCTTACCCTAAGATACAAAATGGAAGAAAGAGTTAAAACTGAACACATCTTGCTGCTCAAATGGTGTATACATTTTTTTTTATTTGCTCCTTTTCCGTTTTGCATTTACTTGTACTTTTACTTTCAATACTTAAGTACATTTAATATTAAAAATATATATACTTTTTATACTTAAGTACAATAAATATCACGTACTTTAAAACTTTTACTCAAGTAACATTCTAAACGGTGACTTTAACTTCTACCAAAAGTAATTTTCTGGTAAGATATCTGTCCATTTACTTAAGTGTGGCTTTCAGGTACTTCATCCACCATTTATGCATAACAGTGACTGTAAAATTTGTATTTTAGGTATGGAAATGACATTTTGAGTTTTGATATTTAGGATATGGTCATTGCGCTACTTTGGGCTGTTTTTGTCTGGCATGGGCTAGTTTTGTCACACATCCCTGGCTGTATGGAACAGAGCAGACCCTTTTAGTTTACTATTTTTAAAAACTAAAATATGGTCACCCTAATTAAACAAGGTGAAAGACCACGTAACCTTAACTTAAACAGTTCATTTCCCTCAGACATATAATTTATAAAATGCTTATTCAATGTTTTTATGTGTATATATGTTGTACGTTTGTGTATAATATACATTTTGAATAAAACGTTTACAACTTTTTAATATATAATTAAAAAGTTGTTTAAATAGCAAATGCATTTGCGCCCATTTGTGCTTCCATGGGCGTGCTGGTCTAAAAAAGAAGTGTGTTCAGGCGCATTGTTGGCACGTTGCTATTTTGAGGAACTGAAAATAGACTGTGCCATAGACCAACTCAAACCTGGTCTAAAGTCTGGTGCAATATTTTTTCTTTGTTATTTAAAGAGCGCATTAGTAATATGTGCCTATAGGTGGGTGCACAACACGCGTACACTTTGCTTATTACACACCCAGGGTAAGCAGAAGCACACAAACATTTTTAAAAATGAAAAATTACATTCCGCCATGTAAATAGCGAACCCACCATGGCGCGAGCGCAACTGGCTTTTAAAGGGGATGGGAGATGAGACTCTGATCGGTTTATTGCACGTTACGCCCAAAAAACACCCATTACTCATTAAGAGAATAGGGACAACCCGTTTAGACCATGCGCCCGGGCGCGCCGACCGTTTTCCCGTCGTTAAACTAACAAAAGTGGATTCGGACACGCCCTGAGTGCACCTGCACCGTGCACTTTAGACCATGCACTTAGATCGTTAAAATAGGGCCCAACATGTCTTCTCAACTAAGCCCAAGCAAGAAAATTATTTCAACTTTGATATTTTCCAACATTTTGTTAATTGGATTTTTACAGCGCATGTATGGGGTTTATTTTACAATATTAACTGGATGAATGTACAGTAGTACTTATTAAACAGCTAATTATCAAATAAATACAGTTTAAAGCTTCTGTTAATATAAATAGTCCATTATAATAGACAATGTATAGTATTTTGTGGCTGAAAAACTGTACAATTTAATAGAACAATATGCAGAAACATCAACAGATTCACATATGAATATTTTTATTTTCAAGAAATATTAAAATGATGTGCCTTTTGAATTAATATATTCAGGGATCATGAATAATACATGAAATACACATTTTCATGTTCAAATAAATGGTGACTGTGGCGAGGGACTTCATCAGGAACATCATCAAACGCTCAAGGACATGAGGGAAGATCAGGAGTGACGCTTCCAATCCCTCATCCAAGCGAAGCAGGAGGACCGCGAGCTGTTCCGGAGCTGGATGGATGGGAAGGTACATGCTGGAGGGTCTGCATCAAGCCCTGCCGCTCCCCCACACCTGCCGCTGGCCAAGATGGGGCCACTTGATGATCCAGAGGCATTCATAGAACTCTTTGAAAAGACTGCAGAGGCATCCGGGTGGCCCCAATCAACCTGGCCAGTGCGGCTGATTCCACTGCTGACGGGGTAGGCGCAGGTAGCGGTAACTGCCAGTACAGAATCTCCTGGTCTATGATGACCTCAAATGAGCCATCCTTCAGCGGGTCGGCCTCAGCCCAGAGCAACACCGGCAGCGGGTCCGGTCGCTGAATCTGGGGGAAAATGGACGACCCTTTGTGATGGCTCAGCAGCTCCGGGACGCGTGTCGCAAATGGCTGCTGGCCGGGGAAAGCGACGTCGACCAGATCATCGACCGGGTGGTAGAGGAGCAATTCATCTTTTGCTTGCCGAAGCAGACAGCCGAGTGGGTCCAGTGCCACTGTCCGTCGTCGATGAACCTGGCCATCCAACTGGCAGAGGACCAGATGGCGGCGTGCCCCGGGGTCTGTGGAACATTACCAACCATCTCTCTCTCTCACCCTTCCCCTTTGCTTTCTTCCCCTCCTCCTGTTTCTACTTCTCTGTCTACCTCTCGACCTGTACCTGTTCCTAGGTCCCGGTGGAGCGGCCCTCCTCGACCGACACCCAGATGGTGGGGTGGTCAGGCGGAGGAGCCATTCTCTGGACCCAGAGCTCCGCCCAGGGGGCTAGCTTGGACGAATATGGGACCAGCATCTTCTCCAGCTCCGCCGTTCTCTCCTCACCAACTCCTAGACCCACTTCCTGCCGATAGAGCGGCGGGTAGGTCTGGGCCGGCCTGTTGGCGCTGCGGGGACCTGCCCCACTTTGTGGATAAGTGTCCAGTCATGGAGGTGGGGTGTTGATCCGGGTCCCGGATGCTCCACAGGCTGCCCCTGATCAGGCTGGCCTGTACCAAATGCCAGTGAGTATTAGGGGGGTATATATCAGGCTTTGGTGGATTCAGGATGTGACCAAACCTTCGATCCATCAAAGCCTGATTTCGCTGGAGGCATTGGATCAGCATGGTTCAGGTGAGGTGTGTGCACGGGATGTGGTGAGATATCCATTAAAGTCCGCCGTCATTCAATTCTGGAGACAAATGCATAGTGTGGAGGTAGCAGTTAACCTGCACCTCTGACATCCACTTATTCTGGGAACAAATTGGCCAGCTTTTAATAAATTAGTGGGTTATTTAAGTGCGGATGTCTCTTGGGGAAAGATAGAGCAGGAAAGGGGGATGGACGCGCAGTTATGAGAAGAAGAACCGGGACCGTCAGAGGCTGTCTGGGGGAATGGAGTGCTATTGAGAGGCAGAACCTCTTGGAGTGAGATGATTTTCCCCTGGAACAGTCTCAAGATGAGACACTTAAAAATGCCTTTAAACAGGTCCGTTCCATCGATGGTCAGGTTCTCCAACCAACTCGTCCGTCCTCCTATCCTTATTTTACTATTATAAAAGATAGCTTGTTTCGAGTGACCCAAGACGCTTAAACAAAAGAGGAAAAAACCCAGCTGTTAGTACCAAGAAGCTGCCGGGAAATGCTCTTTGGAAAGGCGCATTGTAATCCGATGGCAGGGCATTTAGGACAGGTGGCAACGCTGAATCGTCTCATGACCCGATTTTTTTTGTCGTGAATGTCAGTTGGTGAACCCACCTTCCTCTTATGCATGTCCCCTTTGAGAAAATTGGTATGGAACTCATCGGGCCATTAGACCGTTCCCCATGAGGGTATCATTTTGCATTAGTTCTGGTGGATTATGCAACACGATACCCTGAAGCAGTAGTGCTCTGTAACATTTCGGCAAAAGTGATGCAGATGCGCTGTTTCGTTTAATCTCCCGAGTGGGAATTCCGAAGGAAATTCTCACTGACCAGGGCAGGGTGTTTATGTCACGTACTTTACGCGAGCTATACGAGTTATTGTGCATTAAATCGCACCAGCATCTATCACCCACAAACAGATGGGTTGGTGGAACGATTTAATCACACGTTGAAAACAATGATTCGTAAGTTCGTACACGAAGATGCCAAAAATTGGGATAGGTGGCTGGAATCCCTCTTGTTCACTGTGCGTGAGGTCCCGCAAACCTCCATGGGCTTTTCCCCCTTTGAGGTTCTCTATGGATGTCAGCCCCGTGGGGTGTTAGACGTACTGAGAGAGGCTTGGGAGGAGGGACCTTCCGACAGTCAAAATGAAATTTAGTATCAGATGGACCTGAGAACAAAACTCCACACTTTGGGGTGGCTCTCAATGAATAATTTGTTACAGGCCCAGGAAAGACAAAGCCCGCTGTACAGCAGGGGAACCAAACTCCGTAAGTTTACACCAGGAGATAAAGTACTTTTGTTGCTCCCCACTTCTAGTTCCAAATTACTTGCCAAATGGCAAGGACCATTTGAGGTCACACGGCAAGTTGGAGATCTCAATTATGAGGTAGTGCGAATGGGCAGGTGCGGGGCACGGCAGATTTACCACCTTAATCTCCTTAAAAAATGGAATGAGGCGGAGTCAGAGTCAGTGATGCGTGGTGGTGTGCAGCCGGTCATATCGTTTGCATGAACATTAGAAAAAAAATGTTCAGACCGAATTAGAGGTTGATGCTAGACATGGGAGTAATAGAAGAATCCCACAGTGATTGGGTGAGCCTGATAGTTTTAGTTCCAAAAACGGACGGCTTGGTAACGATTCTGTGTGGATTATCGCAAGGTGAACACTGTGTCGAAATTCGATGCATATCCAATGCCACGGGTGGATGAGTTGCTTGATCGGCTTGGAACAGCTCGTTTTTATTCAACACTGGATTTAACAAAAGGATATTGGCAGATCCCCTTATCGCCTATGTCCAAAGAAAAAACAGCCTCCACAAAGCCGTTTGGATTACATCAATTTTTCTTGGGTTTGTCGGGGCACTGGCTACTTTTCAGCACCTGATGGATAAAATCCTGCGGCTGCATGCTGCATATGCCACTGCCTATCTGGATGATATAATCATCTATAGTAATGACTGGCAGCGGCATATGGGGCACTTGAGAGCGGTTCTGGGGGTGCTGAGAAGGGGTGGTTTAACTGCCAATCCGAAGAAGTGTGCGGTTGGGCGTGTGGAGGTTCGGTATCTGGGTTTCCACTTAGGTCACAGACAAGTGCGTCAACAAATTAATAAGACCGCAGTGTTTGCAACGTGCCTGAGACCTAAGACCAAAAAGGAGGTGAGGCAGTTCCTGGGGCTGGCGGGATATTACAGAAGGTTTGTGCCTAATTATTGGGACCTCACCAGCCCGCTGACTGACCTCACTAAAAAGGAAGCACCAGATCTGGTCCAGTGGATGGAGCTGTGTCAGCAGGCTTTTACCCAAGTAAAGGCTGCTCTATGTGGTGGACCACTATTGCGCACTCCTGACTTTTCTCTACCGTTCTTGTTACAGACAGATACATCGGACAGGGGGCTTGAAGCGGTCCTGTCCCAGGAGATAGATTGTGAGGAGCGGCCGGTGCTGTCCATCAGTCGTAAGCTCTCTAAGAGAGAGACAATGTACAGCACCATTGAGAAGGTGTGTCTGGCCATCGTGTGTTATCACCTTCCGCTATTATCTCCTGGGATGGGAGTTCACTCTCTGTTCGGACCACGCACCCCTGCAGTGGCTCCACCGCATGAAGGATACCAATGCCCGGATCACCCGTTGGTATCTGGCGTTACAGACTTTTAAATTCAAGGTGGTCCACAGGCCGGGGCCGCGGATGGTGGTGGCTGACTTCCTCTCCAGGATTGGGGGGGCCGCAGGCCGGAGTGCTCCCCATCCTGAGTCGGGCGGTGGGGGTATGTGATGAGGGGTGCGTGGTGCAGCAAAGTCTACGGCGAGAGAGAGAGTCGGGAGACTGGTGGTGAGTAAGTGCATCAAGGGCAAATTGACAAACACCTGTGTCTTATTGCAGTAATTGAAGTGGAGAGACCGGATAAAGCCGCCAGGAACAAGAGAGAGAGTGAGAGATGCTGGACGGAAGACTCATGGCTGAAAGAGACTGAGAAATGCTGTTGTGCAACGTGTTATGAATGAGCTGGAAGCCCAGGAAGGGCTCCTGATTTCTCGTTAAGCCCAGAAAGGGCTCCTGATACCCAGTTCCGCCCAAGAAGGGCTCCAGCACAAGAGCTCGCTCCAGTGCCCGCTCCTTGAAAATGCCCGCCCTCCCACCTACTCCAGTCTCCTCCACCGCTGTTGTCTGGCAGCCCCTCTGCTTGCCCTCAGCCCACCATCATTGCGGTGCGAGCCCCGCGGGACTGCCATCCTTCAGCGTCACCGTGGTCGGAGTCTCCCTCACCTCCGCCTCCAGCCTCCAAGGCCCGGACTCCGCCTCAGCCCGTAGACCCAGTGGATCCACCTCGGCTCCTAGCTCGCTCGCCTCCACCGTCACCCATCGATCCATCAGCTCCACCGGGCTCCCTTGTCCCTTCGGCTCCGCCTTGGTCGGGCGTCGACCCGCCATCGCCTCTGGACTCCTCTCCTCTGGCTGTGCCTCGTCGCTCTGTCCCACCGGCTCCGTTGGGCTCCATCCTCCCGCCAGCTCCACCTTGGTCCTCAGTCACTCCGGCTCCGCCACGGATCTCCAGATCTCCGCCTCCGCCTTGGTCGCCAGAGCCCTCGGCTCCACCCTGGCCCCCCGGATCCTCGGCATCCCACTGGCTCGTTGGCTCTCCGTCTCCGCCTCGGGCTCCTCCACCACCTGTTCCGCCGCCGTTGGTTGGCCCCCTGGAGTCGGTGGCCATTCCTCCTCCATGGCTCCTCCCTCCGTCGGCTCCACCGTGGGCCGCTGTTATGGCTGTGGCCTGGGTCCTGCTGTGCTCTTCCTGCTCCGGGTCCCTACTGTCTCCTCCCTGGCTCCTCCCGGGTGTCCGTCCTCCTCCTGAGCCTAGACGCATGTGGGAAAAAGCCTTTTTCTCCTGAACTGAAGTTTTCTTAATTCACGCACTGAAACTGCATGGCCAGTGGTTTGTGCAGTGTATTAAAAAATGAACCAATGGCTAGGCAGCGGAGCTGCACGAGCCTATGGCGACGAAGCCCACCAAGCCTGCCAAAGCCCGCCAGAATGGGTGGGGCGTCTGGCTATATAAGCGGGCGCTATACACTCATCGCTGATCCTGAAAGCCTGCTTGCCGTTGACACGCCTTCGCAGCTGGAATCGGGACCTCTCAGCACAACTGACCTGCTTCTCCGACTCTAAAAGAGCAAATTCTAGCGACGTTGTTGCACGCTGCGAATGTGGCTCGTGCAGGGAAACTTGCACGATGCAGAAGAGCAATGAGTACATCATCTGTCTGGGCAGACCACACGCAGAGACTGCTCGCTTACTGAGACGAAATGCTCACTTGAGCATGAGTCTCGTTCTTCTCCACTCGCGGACCGCCTCCACTGGAGACAGCCCCACTCTCCCGTTTCTCCTCTCTCAGCGAGCCTCGGAGAGAGAAACAGCGGAGTCAGGGAGCTAAGCAACCGGGTCTGAGCGATTGCATGCCAACACAGTACCCGCGTGCTCGCTCTCCCATCTGCACTTGAATCCGCCGCAGAAGGGCAGTGAGCTATGTGCTTACTGAGACAAAATGCTCACTCGAGCATGAGTGTCGCTCTCCTCCACTCGCGGACCGCCTTTCATGGAAAGCAGCCCCGCTCTCCCATTTCTCCTCTCTCAGCGAGCCTCGGAGAGGGAAACAGCGGAGTCAGGGAATAAGCAATCGGTCTGACTGATCTCATGCCGGCACTGTGCCTGCATGCTCTCACTCTGTTGCATTCGGATCTGCCGCAGAAGGGCAGTGAGCTACGCGCTTACTGAGACAGAATGCTCATTCGAGCATGAGTCTCGCATTTCTCCACTCGCGGACTACTTTTCATTGAACAGCCCCACTCTCACTTTTCTCCTCTCTCAGCAAGCCTTGGAGAGAGAAACGACGAAGCCTGGGAACTAATCAACCGGGTCTGAGCGATCTCACGCTGACACAGAGCCTGCGTACTCGCTCTCCCCGCTGCGCTTCGATCCGTGTCTCACACGTAAGGATCAGTGCCCCTCTTTACATCGAGCGGCTCTATCCTCCTAAGTAGATCGGAGCAGATGCTGCCGCTGGTAGCTTCAAATTTGTGTGTGTGTCACTATGGCTGCGCTCACAGACACGGGCTGCTTTTACCACGAAAGCAGTCTGCCCCTGTTCATTCGCGGAAGGTGACCCCGCCTCCCCGCACTCATGTTTCTCTCCCCCTAGCTACCTCGGAGGAAGCAATGATGAGCTCGCTGGTTGAACGATCAGACTTGAGCAATCCTCTACACGCATCACGTGTGCTTAATCTGCCAGTGTATGTTACACATGAGGATCAGTGCACCTCGTTATACGAGCAGCTTAATCCTCCCAGGCAGATCAAAGCAAAGCACGGGCAGCTTCGCATTTGTGTGTGCGTCGCTAAGCCCCGCCTCCCCCGCAGAGCAATTTCATGCTGACACACATCAGGCGTGCTTAATCTGCCAGTGTGTGTTACACGTGAGAATCAGTGCTCCTTGTTCACGAGCAGCTTAATCCTCCTAGGCAGATCAAAGCAAAACGCTGGCAGCTTCGCATTTGTGTGTGCGTCGCTGAGCTTCGCCTCCCCTGCTCTTGTGTTTCTCTCCTCCCAGTTACTCGGAGGCAGAAATGGCAAACTCGCGGGTATGATCGATCAGGCTTGAGTGATTTAATGCCGGCAAGGCCCCCGCTTGCATTACTCTCCACGCAGCTCTTTCATCTGCCAGTGTGTTTACACGTGAGGATCACTGCCCCTCATTGTCGAGCGGCTCAATCCTCCTGGGCGGTTTGGAGCAGAACGCTGTCACCAATGATTCAATATCACTGACTGCTTTGTATTTGAACGCACCTCTCGCCTGGGCCACGCCCACACTGAGGCTGCGCTGCTGAGACAGACTGCTCTTACTACGAGAGTTCATGTCTCACTCTGCTTTGCTCGTGGCTCGCCTTCTACAGTGAAGATGGCCCCGCCCCTCCCCTCATCCACTACGAGTGGATTTGAGAAAATGCGGGCAGCATTTTTGATGTCGCTAACAGCTTTGTATTTGAACGCGCCTCTGGCCTGGGTCACACCCACACTGAGGCTCCGCCGCTGAGACAGACCGCTCTTACTACGAGAGTTCATGTCTCACTCTGCTTTGCTCACGGCTCGCCTTCTTGAATAAAGACGGCCCCGCCCCTCCCCTCATCCGCTACAAGCGGATTAAAAGAGAATGCTGTCACTAATGCTTATTATCACTGACAGCTTCAAATTGGATGCGTCTGGGCCACGCCCACGCTGAGGCAGCATGCACGGGGGCTGACTGCTCTGCTATGAGAGCATTAAGTCTAGCGAAGCATTTTCTGAAAGAATTTTCAGGGAAAGCTAAGTTCCTCTTCTGAGTGTGGGGTCCCCATACGGCGACCAGCCTCTCAATTTAATCCAACCCCTTGTCACACGGGCTGAGGCCTAACAGGCCATCCCTGTAGTGCCAAACTGGGTGTTGGAGACAATAAAACAAGGTTATTCAATGCAATTCGCTCGAATACCCCGCGATTCAACTGCGTGTTTCCCACCTCAGTTTAGAGCAAAGATGCACACGTCCTGCACTCAGAGGTGATGAATTTGCTGGCGATATAAGCCGTAGAAATGGTTCGCCCAGCTCAGAGTGAGTCAGGCTTCCAATGGGTACCACTCGCCCTCTCAAAGCGTTTCAGAGGATGCTGGGCCTCATGGCGGCGGCATCACCAGCGCTACAGTTGGGTCTGCTTTGTATACGCCCCCTTCAGCACTGGTTGAAACCATGGGTTCCATCCCATGCGTGGCGTCACGGACGCCTGCAGATCAGGGTGAGTCAGGTCTGTGTAACAGCCCTGGCTCCCGGAAAAAACTCCCGCTAGATGGAACAGGGCGTGGCCATAGGGATGGTTTGCAGAAGGACAGTTGTCACAACAGATGCCTCCAACTCAGGTTGGGGGGCGCTGTGCGAGGGCATACCGACTTTCGGCCACTGGCCGAAGGCGGAAAAAGGCTTCCACACCAACTGCCTGGAAATACTAGCAGTATGTCGAGCCTGTCAGTTCTTCCTGCCAGTCCTAAAAGGGCACCATGTGCTCAACCCGCGCTCGCTGAGAGCAGCGCATATACCGGGCAAATTGAACCAAGGAGCGGACATGTTATCAGGGAGCAATGTCCCCTCAGGGGAGTGGACGCTACATCCGCAGACAGTTCAGAGGATCTGGGAGATCTTCGGCAAGGCCGAGGTGGACCTCTTTGCCTCAGAAGACAACTCTCACTGCCCAATTTATTTCTCAAAGACCAAGGATGCGTTGTCCCATGATTGGCCCAACCTCCTTCTTTATGCTTTTCCCCCGATCACCCTGATCCCTCATGTAATCAGGCGAGTAAGGGAACAGAAACACAAGGTTCTCCTGGTGGCCCCCTTTGGATGAACCAGCTGTGGCTATCAGAGCTAAGAATCTCCTCTCTCAAGCGAACGGGACAATATGGCACCCTCGGCCCGACCTATGGGCCCTGCACCTCTGGCTGCTCGATGGGAGCCTTCCCGCCTCCCAGAGTGAGTTTTAAACACAATTTCGGAGGCTAGAGCCCACGTCTACTAGACGCCTCTATGCCTTGAAGTGGTCTTTTTTCGCCGCTTGGTGTCTAAACTGCGGCAAAGACCCTCAGACTTCCGATTTGGCACGGTCATCCGCTTTCTAAGGGGTGCCGGTAGGCTGAATCTGCCTCGTCCCCCTACCGTCCCTTCATGGGATCTGCCCACGCTGCTGAGGGCCCTGAAGGGCCCTGTCTTCAAGCCACTACAGTCTGCCAACATTCGGTCACTATTGCTGAAGACTGCACTGCTTCTAGCACTGGTATCAGTAAAGCGATTAGGGGACCTGCAGGCGCTCTCTATTAGCCCTGCCTGCCTGGAATTCGGGCCTAACGACACTAAAGTCGTCCTGAAACCAAGGCACGGTTACGTACCTAAGGTGCTCTCCACTCCGTTCAGAGCACTCGCCTTGTCGTGGGCATGGTCCAGTGGTGTGTCCATTGCGGATATTTGTGAGGTGGCCGGCTGGGCCTCGCCATCCACATTTGCAAGGTTTTATAACCTGGAAGTCCCGGCCTTGCAGGCCAGGGTCCTTTCCGCTTGAAGTGCCACACGCTGCGTAAACAGATCTGGCGGAGAGCACTTGACCGTATCATGCTCAAGCTCTCTGGCATCGGTTCACCTGTTAGCGCTCGACCCTTGGGTGTCGAAGTTACAGGAGTACTTTGGAACGATTAACCAGGCCAGGTGTGACCTCAGGAAGCTCAGCCCGTCTTAGCCTTGGGTTGTTGTTAACTCCTCTATGGGCATTGGTTGCTTATGGAAGTTCTATACTTTTAGTCGTTACACTATATTAGCACGGTGTGATTGTACTGTGTTCTCATATGCATCTAGCAGACGCAGTACGAGTGTAGTATCGAAAGGGAACGTACTCGGTTACTAACGTAACCTCGGTTCCCTGAGACGTGCAGTTTCACTGTGTGAATGAAGAAGGCTTCAGTTCAGGAGAAAAAAGGCTTTTTCCCATATGCGGCTAGCAGACGCAGTACTCGTTCCCGTATCTCAGGGAACCGAGGTTACGCTAGTAACCGAGTACGTTACCGCAGCAGAACAGAAAATATATATTGCATATTAAGTAAATGTAATGTTGTTTACAGGTTGTGTTTTTATACTTGAGTCTGTAGAAGATTTTAATTAGTAAAAATATAAATTATTCAAGTATAATCAATGTGAATATAGCCATTTATGTATTAAGTTATTCTACTATTATAATCATGTGTATTTGCCTGCATGTATAGAAATCTGTATGAGAATGGAATGTGCAGACATATGGTGAAGTACATGATAAGCACATGATGGCACATAATGGGGCCCTTATTTTCATAGAACATAAAATTAAGGCCTCATGACTGCATCGTGATGATCCCATAACAAATATGAATGAAATGTATTGAACACGCCTAGAGAAAGAACAGTATATAAGAGAGTACAGAAAAAGAGTCTGGAGATTGCTCTACAGAGTTTTTCTCGGCTTTATTTAATCTGAAGAATAAAGTCTATCTTCTGGCATCAAAACCTCATGACTTGAAGAATGATTCCTTACAGCATCGGCAGAAGCCACCACAAGTCAAGATTATTTTATTGTTATTTTGAAATCTCTTTAATCTCAATTTCAGTCTCAATCTCAGCTTCCATGAGTTGAACCATCTGAAATCGTTGCTGTGAATGCAGTTGCTGTGAATGCAGCAACTGACACTTTATGCTCTACTTTAACCTCTTGTCTAGATGATATAATCCCTGACAATTTTCAAGCAACAGCTGAAAACCCATCTCTTTCGAAGCTACTTGACTTCATCATAAAAAAAAACAAAAAAACAATTTCTCTCTCTTTATTTATTCCTTCTCTTTCTAGCTTGTACTTATTTGAACAATGTCTAAGAACTTGGTATTACAACCACTTCCTGTGTCTGTTTGCCTCTTTAAGAAGAATCGCTTTATGTATCCCCCAATTGTAAGTCGCTTTGGATAAAAGCGTCTGCTAAATGACTAAATGTAAAACTAAATGTAAATGTAAATGTAAATCGAACAATCCAATGTTCCTTTCTGTCAAACAGGTCTTGACCTCTGAGGTAGGTGATTGGCGTAAGAATGTGGAAGCCATGTCTGGCTTGGAGGGGAGAAAGAAGATGTTTGACGCTGCAGGAGGAGGCCAGTGAGCCCAACCTCTCCTTCTGGATGTTCTTGACAGAGAAAATATCAAATGGAAGGAATGAGACTGAAGTGTCTTCTGGCTTTGTTGACCTTTCTGAGCCGCTGTCTTTCCGAGCCAACTCATTGTTGACCCAAAATTTAAATCCTACATTTGTTTACTCACACTTTTGTTGATTCAAACATGAATTATGTTCTTATTTCTGTGGAACACAAAAGTGAAGAAGAATGCTGACACTGCTCTTATTCTTGTCCATACAACAAAAGTAAATCAGGGGCTGTCACGATCTAAAAAGCACCATAAAAGTAGTCCATACATCCCATGATCTATATTTCAAGTCTTCTGAAGCTATGGATTGCTGTTATGATACTTTCATGTTTTTTTGTTTTTTTTTGTTTTATGGTTTTTGTTATACACTGAACAAAATTATAAATGCAACACTTTTGTTTTTGCCCCCATTTTTCATGAGCTGAACTCAAAGATCTAAGACTTTTTCTATGTACACAAAAGGCCTATTTCTCTCAAATATTGTCTAAATCTGTGTTAGTGAGCACTTCTCCTTTGCCGAGATAATCCATCCACCTCACAGGTGTGGCATATCAAGATGCTGATTAGACAGCATGATTATTGCACAGGTGTGCCTTAGGCTGGCCACAATAAAAGGCCACTCTAAAATGTGCAGTTTTACTGTATTGGGGGGTCCGGGGGGGTCCGAAAACCAGTCAGTATCTGGTGTGACCACCATTTGCCTCACGCAGTGCAACACATCTCCTTCGCATAAAGTTGATCAGGTTGTTGATTGTGTCCTGTGGAATGTTGGTCCACTCCTCTTCAATG
>NW_015540943.1:108040-119190 GCF_001515605.1 Sinocyclocheilus anshuiensis
TGGTCTCAGACGATCTTGGAGGTGAAGATGCTGGATGTGGAGGTCCTGGGCTGGTGTGGTTACACGTGGTCTGTGGTTGTGAGGCCGGTTGGATGTACTGCCAAATTCTCTGAAACGCCTTTGGAGACGGCTTATGGTAGAGAAATGAACATTCAATTCACGGGCAACAGCTCTGGTGGACATTCCTGCAGTCAGCATGCCAATTGCACGCTCCCTCAAAACTTGCGACATCTGTGGCATTGTGCTGTGTAATAAAACTGCACATTTTAGAGTGGCCTTTTATTGTGGCCAGCCTAAGGCACACCTGTGCAATAATCATGCTGTCTAATCAGCATCTTGATATGCCACACCTGTGAGGTGGATGGATTATCTCGGCAAAGGAGAAGTGCTCACTAAGACAGATTTGTGAACAATATTTGAGAGAAATAGGCCTTTTGTGTACATAGAAAAAGTCTTAGATCTTTGAGTTCAGCTCATGAAAAATGGGGGCAAAAACAAAAGTGTTGCATTTATAATTTTGTTCAGTGTATTTGGAGCTTGACAGCCCCTGGCCACAATTTATTTTCACTGTATGGAAAAATAATACGTGAATAATGACAGTATTTTTATTTTGGGCTATCTATTCCTTAAAAAAATATGATTTGACATATCTTCATTAAAGAGTCGACAGAGACATAAAATATGCCTTAGTAGTGTTTTTGAAATATAGTCTGGCATAATTTCATTTCATTTTGATGAATATAAATGTGTCAAATAATAATAATAATCATCAAAAAAAAGAAAAAAAAAAGAAAAGAAAAAACATACTCAGATGGTATAAGTTTGACTGGGATATATGTATGTTTTTGTGTGCTACAATTAAGTCTCAAGTTGGCATTAAAAGTTACATTATTAAGCAGAAAATGACTTTATTCTTGTTCCATTCTTTCAGTATTCACAAATACAGTTAATTGAGCTGAAGAGCCAATAATGACAACATACATGTATATTTTATTGCCTTTATCATTTTTCATAATTAACACATTAATGCACTGAA
The DNA here is from genome assembly GCF_001515605.1 of Sinocyclocheilus anshuiensis. Classification (NCBI taxonomy): domain Eukaryota; kingdom Metazoa; phylum Chordata; class Actinopteri; order Cypriniformes; family Cyprinidae; genus Sinocyclocheilus; species Sinocyclocheilus anshuiensis. The sequence goes on from NW_015540943.1 coordinate 109,077, forward strand.
TTTATTTTTAAGGAAAGATAAATTAACAACAGTTCCATGTGTAATTGTTAGATTCTAAGATGCATCAACTGCATCACAATGCACATAAATGCAAACACAATAGAATATTATATAATAACTAATATTTCAGCACTTTTTTTCTCACACTTTTTAGATGTAATCTTATATGTATTTCTTCATGATTAATGATCAACAGCTGGTCTTTAAAGATGACAAATGATTAACTGATTTATTTTGTCAGTTACAATATGCCTCATTATCCATACTTACTTTCTGGCTCAGATGTGATATTTATTTCACTATGGTGAATCTGAGAATACAAGCTAAGCTAGCAGATTAAGGGTTGGGCCATTTTCCATAGTGACAGCAGTAAATAAATAGGTTAAGCTGGCCATTGTTTCAGTACAGCGGTTCATGCTGTATTTTTAGTCCTGTTGTATCCCATATCTAATCTGACTCAACCTTGAAGAGACGAACATTAGAAAGTGCACATGTCATTGTGAACTCAAAGCGTGCCGGGCCAAAAAGCTTGCCTGTTGTCACCTAGATGGGTCATTCACACTATCAGATGTAATGGAACACTGGAAGTCCATGAGTATTTGTCTAAGTAAATAGTGAGGTGTATGCAAAATTCAAACAAGCAATGACAAAAAATGCTTCTCAAGTAAACTGATCTTGTTTTAAGGTTATTTGGTATTTGGATGTTTTATCTGGAAAACAGTGGAAAAAAAATATATACAGTATATATATATATATATATATATATATATATTCAGGTTACGGTAGGTTCTTTTAACCTGAGCCAGTAGGTGACAATAATGACAAAACATAGCAATCACTCAGTACTTCTGCCTTTCAATGCCTGATGAACAATAGCAGAGAACCGTAGCCACTCCCTAGAAGCTACACCATAGCAACCATGCATTAACAACCACCCAGAAAAGCCTTACAATTGCCCTGCAACTATGAGAAATTTGATGTAATAATTGTCATGGCAGCTTCAACAGTGTAAAGGTGAGTTTTGCATTATTGAGCACCACTTTAAAACTCAATTTGCTGATATTAATTACACATTCTTGCAAATATCAATTTAAAAACAAAAGATGTTTTGTCTTTTTCAATATGAGGAAAATAAAATAAAAATTCAACTTAAACACAATTTGTCTCGCCCTTCGAGTCTTTATTTTTTTTATCATGATCACAAATTATAGTTACTTTAAACATAATACAAATATTTTAATTTGTCAAGTAGCCTTGTGATAAGCTGAATAATGTACAGTCAGCTAGGAACCAAATAGAAAAACATTACCACAACTTAATCAGTGTATTTAATTATAATGTAATTACTCTGATGAAAAAGTATATTCTTTTATCATGTTTTTATTATGTCCTATTTTTTTTCCACACAAATTTTAAATATTATTTTTGACAACAGAATGGTGTTTTTCATTAAGATGTATGCAGTTTGTCTTTTGCTCATCACATGGAAATACAATTCTTGTTACTGGTTGATTGACTAATGCTAGTGGTACTAAATTGTGATTGGATAAAGTCTTAGTTTGGTCAAATAAGATCATGGATTAAGATATTACTGTTGGGGATTTTCTACTGGCTTCAGTTGTAAGTCGAGGGTGTAGCGACATCTAAAGTTGGCATCATCTAAAGTGTCTCACTATATTTTTAGACCATTTGTTCATTGCAACTAATCTCTTAACCTGAAGAACATTTGAGTACACATCCTCCACTATGAACACAAAGGCAGAAGAGACCAAAGATGGCTTTTATGACAACTATAAAAGAGCATGGGCCTCCATACGTTAAATATATACTTTACTGTTCAGAAGTTCAAAATCATGTGACATTGAAAACTGGAGTAATGGCTACTGAAAATTCAGCTTTGCCACAACAGGAATAAATTACATTTTATAATATATTAAAATAGAAAACAATATTTTATTTTAACATTTCACAATATTACAGTTTTTACTGTATGTTTTATCAAATAAATACAGCCTTGGTGAGCACATAAAAGACTTCTTAAAAAAACATTAAAACAGCTTATCGACCCCAAGCTTTTGTTATTTTATTATTTCATATTTATTACAGCCATTTTTTGAGTATTCAAGGTTTCTTTTCTTTTCTTTTCTTTTCTAAATCAATATTTGGGTTAATTACAAAACTGTGCCCAAGGTCATTTGCTAAGCACACAAAACCTGTTTTGTGTGTACAGAAGTATAATTGTGTTGAAGCTGAAAAAATAATTGCTAACAAAGGATAAATATTAGCCTTCAGATGTGTGTATATTACTGTTTTCTTAGAGTATGACACTTACTTTTATATGACTTAAAGTCCAACAACTTAATTAAAAGGCCAAAATTAATTCTGATAGTAAAGGCTGCCATCAGTGCTAGTGATTTTTATTTTGATTTTTTCCCCACTAAACCAGTGAAACTCCACCCTGCAGCCAGTTCTGGATTTCAATGGTCATGTCAGTCACCGGGGCTGATTGTCTACACAACGCTGAAACAAATGCCATCCTCTAGCCTTAATTTACACCCTTAGTATAGAGTTGGTAGCATGTCCTTACAGCTAGCAATACTGGTTGTCGCAATAAGATCCATCCATGATTTTTTTTCCAGTTGAATCCATGAAGTCTTGTCTTGACAGATGACTGCTTGATTGAACTGTGTGACTGAGCAATGAAATCGGCTGCGGGGGGAAGGTTTGTACTCAACTGGTTTGGGAAAAAAAATCATACGCAAGGTATACCTATACTTATATTAAGGAAAACATTTGCTTTTAGCCTTGATTCTTGTTTTCCCACATTCCACGTTTGGAATGAAAATGGTGGAAAAAATGTCTGAGGTGGATTCGTTCCACCTCTAACCCATTTCCTAAGACTCTAAAAGAGAAAAATAAGAGATTAACAGAGACTTACTACAGATATACTTAAAGCTTTTACACCTAAAGGTAATTATTATTATTATTAGCAGTAGTCGTAATAGTAACAAGCAATTCTATGACATGGTTATTCAAGTGATTTCAAAACTCCCTGTATAATATGGTCACATTTACACGACAATGATTGTACTAAAAATGGAAAAGTTTTTCCTTTCTTTTCCTTTTTAGAAAATGTTTGCGTACAGACGACAACGTTGTCGAAACAATACTCATTCACACTGATCTGCAAAAACGCTGTATTATCATGCCAGGCCAATAGTTGGTGATGTCACTTGTAAAGAAACACGATGTGCCCGCACATATTCAAATTCACGTCTTCATAGTTTATACGGAGACAATAACAGAATCATTTTCAAAATCTTGCACTTTGAGACCCATTTTCAAAAGTTTTCAGACCCATAAAATGCTTTTGTCGTGTAAATGAATGGCCAAAATGCAAACCCCCCCCCCTCAATTTTAGTTAAAAACTGTGTTGTATAAACACCCCAAAGCAGCTTTTTCCAAAAGACTGTTTATTAGTCTTCAACTCATGTTCATAATGATACTTCTCAAAAAAGTCTTTTAATGAGCAATAAATTACTGAGTGCACTGATGTAATGAACAAAACACTAGGAAATCTGTAATAATTCCAAAGATGATGGGCTTTCATTACCTGTCTAATAACTCCCAGTCTTCACCCCCCCATTTGTCTTTGAATTCTCTGGTGTTCATGCCACCAATACGATCCATGTCTGACTTGTAGATTCCCATCAGACCGTAACCAGCAGCCTCCCAAAACCCTATGGCAGAAGTATTTGAACTCAAATAAAGCGTACATTAGCATTATTATCAGGACATATTTGAACATGTACCAGTGTCTGCAAGGCAGGAAAAGTTTGATGATAATAGATGGTAATGATAGTAGATGATAATAGTGTATTGTTCTGAAACTTCGCTGTTGTCATGACACGCTGCCTCGTGAAGGTAGTTATAGATTAAGTTTGTAAATGCATGCAAAAAAAAAATTCAAATTTCACAATGACATCATCACTGTCAATAGACTTTGTAGACTAGGTTCTGGGTGTTTCTCTACTGGCACAAGTTTCTATGATAATGTGGTTTCTAGATCTATGAATTTTTTCACCTGTTTCATCATTCATCATGGTGAAATTGTAAGTCTGATCACCTTGAAAAAACAATGAGATCTGATGAGCTTGAATAAACACTAAACAACATTGCAGACCAGTACCAGCTGGGGCTCTTGGGGAAGCACCACAATCCAGTCTCATCACCACTGGAGCATAGACCATCTTTCCCTCGACACAGTGTTTTCGTATACTGTTTATTATATTCACAGGATAGTAGAGGTGCAGGTCACACAGGAACAAAATACTGTGTTCATCCTGAGAAGGAAGAACCGACATTAAAACATATATGTAAACATATTAATTAATTCATTCATCCATCCATCCAAAACAGTAGCTTCAAAGGAGCAAGAAAAATGAATAAGAAACATGAAGAACTTTTATTGTTAAAATGAGTTTACCTACTTCAACAAGATCTATTCCAGCTTGAAGGCCACCTGATCTTTGAAAATTACCATCCATCTTCTTAAACTTGTAACTGTATATTTGTGCATGTTGACATCATTAGCCATAGAATTGTGCACTGACGAACACACTCATATGTACAAAAAAGTTTAAAACAAAGTGTTTTACCTTGGTAAAGCTGCCTTTTTGAGTCTTTTCTCAATATCTATGTCAGAGCTGTTGTAGTCTATAATTATTACATTCAAGTTTTTGTCCCCAGTTGCTCTGTACACTTTTTCCATTTCCCTGATAAACTGTATGATCCATCTGGCCTGATCTTTCACTGTTGGTAGATAAATGAAGACATTCTTAATTTTGTCTTAGGAACACATGGACAGGCTGACAGATATCTGATGATACAGATCAAAGCAAAAAACTGTCACATTCAATTTAGTAATGGTGCATTTACAAGTTTTTGACAAGGAAAAAAGTTCATATTGTTGTCAAACTTGTAATTACAAGGTAATTACACAGTAGTTATAAGGTAATTACAAGAGCGTTGGCATCATATAAAAACAACTAAAATGGCAACAGCTTTAACAATAAGGGTGCTTACAGAAAATGCCACAAATGGACTGGAATGGTGTGATACAAAGGCGTAGAAATGCAAGATTTCAAAGTTACAGTCCATCATGCCACCAAAACTTTGATTGCATCACACCTCTGTTGACTAGTAAGAGTTTCAGAGAAATGTTTTTGGAAACATTCCACTTCATTTCAACCAGAAAAGGCACTTTATTTACCCCTGCACATTGGTACCTTAAGGCAACATATTAATATCTTAATATGTGTAACCGCCCATTCAGTTACTTGGATCTCTGTCTATTTTGATATAGCCTAATTTTATTATAGCCATGTATTTGGTAATGTATTCATTTTTGTGTGGTTCTGAGTCTAAAGACATAAGTAGCTCCTAGTGAAATATCAGAGTTGTCATATTGTACTGTAATTATGGTAATTCCAACAAGACTTGAATGCGGCACAGTTAAAAGACAGATATTGATAAATCTGATTAGTTTCACCTGCCACAATAATATGAACAGTAGCAGATGGGTTCCAGCTGAATGCTTTTGGACTGCAGAGAATTGTTGGCTTTCTTGAATCCTCAGCATAAACATAACGTGAAACAAGAACTTTCTGACCCTGTGGACTCACAAGTTCAAGTTCCACCAGATAACGGCTGCCCACGTCATTGTCTTCACGCCTTACAACATTCACCACACGCAACAGGGAGTATCCACTGTGAAGAAAAAGACACCAAATGCTATAATACCAAAAGTACGTGTGCACACCACACCTTCTGTATTGCCATCTTTTAACAGAAACAAAGCCTCATTCTGTACACATACTTTTGCCTAAAGTAGGTTCAGCTGTCACTTAAAGGGGTCATATGCGATTTAAATTTTTCCTTTCTCTTTGGAGTGTTACAAGCTCTTGGTAAAAGATGCAAACAAACATGATAAAAAAGTGACTCAACTTGCCCCACTTTAGGGGTAAGATGTGTCATGTCAAATTAAGGCATTGAGGTGATTTACATTTCAAATTTTGATATTCAAAAGCATGATTTCTAGAGAAATTCATAAACCTACCAGTAAAAGGTTTACAATTCTGAATATTTATCATTTTCTAAAAGAAAAGTTGCATTCTTGGTAGAATATCGAAAGATTTCACCAACTTTTTGAGGCTGAAGTTTTTTCAATGCATAACTTCTTCCCTATATATTTGTCTATTAATTGACAAGCAATTTTAAATGAGAAGGGTCGAAAGAGGTAAGCACTGGACAAGATTACCGTGTCTCTTCTCTTGAATGCAGTGCTTTTAAAAAAGCTCTAACGATGGGCATGGCATGACTTTGGGACATCACAATGTTTCCAGCTGTTCTGCAGGAATTTGCCACAATGGCAGTTTGCTTTGAAGCAACACTGAGGGGTTTCACGTCATAGACGCGCTGCCAGAAAGGACCTTCACCTATTTTGGATTTTGTAAAATATGTTAGAGTGCTGAATTCATTGAGTATTATATTTGCACTATATTTAGTATATACATTGAGCCTACAAATGTAAAATTAAAGTGTTTTTGAAGCATTCTAGGTTTTAGCAAAGAACTTAGGGTAATGTAAATGAAATGGACTCTAACCATCTCAAATAATCAGGTGTGGTTACAACGTGCTTTGTGCATACAAATGGTCCAAATTTATTTCTATTCTTTTTCACTGTTATGTAATTCTAAACATATTTGGCCAGTCTTGGATATTGTTCAAAGCTAATTTCATGTGACGGCACTGACATTCAATTTGTGGGCAGATTTTTTTTTTCCTGCTGTCAGCATGTATAGTGCAAACAAAAAATTTGTGTGAATAAATAGTTGGTTATTTTGATTTTAAAAATGCTTCTGAGGTTATATCATAGGTTCTTCTGATTCTACTGAATTTCACCTTGATTTTATTAGTTGCATCGTGAAAAGTAGTCATTAATTAAAATCCATCATTATTTATTCACATTCCTGTGAACAGTTTACAAAGCAGCATTACCTGCAACAGCCTAAAACAATGGTTAAATAGCCATTTGGCAATTAGCAGCCTTGTGGCCTAAGTGACATTAACCAAAAATAACATTTTAGGAGCAGAATTGTTCACAATAAAACCGGGATTTTATTTTTCCTATCGCTTCAAGCTGTGATTTTTGGAATCTTCATGTCTAAGATTAATATTTAGAATAAGAGTTTTACCTGTATTTATCTTTTTTACATCAGGATCTTCAACCTCAATCAGATAAGAAGCAAGTCCTTTACTAAAAAAGTGAAGATGTGTACGATACATGCACAAGTAACATTAGTTACAACAGGAAATACTGGTAAAACATGCTTATTAACTAATGTGAAGACGAAACAAGATTACTGATTAATAGAATACTGTATGCTGTATACTCTGCCTGAAATGATGGATCTTGTTTGTAGAAGCACATCTCATCATCGTTTGCATTAGTTTGCCTTGTGTAGTCATTTGGGTACACAGAAGAAAACTTAACCTACAAGAACAAGAAACATGGTCAAAGATACTCATTAACTCTTTAAAGTTCAGTTATTTTACTTATTAAGATAAATAAGCGCTGTAAAGTGGTTTATTGATGATTCTCGGAAAATTGATGTGTTGTCTTTGTTTTATTTTGTGTTTCCCAGCCTCTTTAAATACTTACATTGAATTCAGACTGTAAATCGAATAAAATATGATTTCTTTTGCCATGTAGCAATGGTTAACATCAGCATACTAACATAAGCTGCAATGTTAGCGTGGTAATGCTAACACTCTCTTGGACCTTTCTGTGATGAGCACGCTAATGTTGGCGATTGTTTACAGTATATTTCACCTTCTGGAGGCTGTGATTGTTCTCTAGAATCCTTCAAAATCAATTTCGCAGACATAGCTGTTATCAGGGCCAAACAATCAGCAGAAATCAGTGGTTGTAATCGAAACAGAAGTAATTTGTCAGAACCCCAGTGTAGACTTTGCAGAGATTAAAAATAATAAACTCACCAAATATACACCCTCATATCGTCCAATTTGTTCTCGGAGTATGTAACTTGGACTGTAATGGCATTCGGAAAAGAAGTCTTTCAGGTTGGATTCATCGAGCATTTTGTCTGTTTAAATAGAGAGAACACGTTTGGTCTGTTTCAAAAAGAGATCAGGCAAGAGTATTCTTCAAATTGCCGTTTAAAATTTTGATAAGGCTGACATTTATAGATGTGATCCCGTGGGTCTTCTCTGATCATATCTCCTGCAGAATGGGGTGGCATGGGAATCGGCTGAAGGAGCCTATCATAACTTGCTTTCGTTTGAGGTATGTGATCAATATCTCCCATTTGTAGAGAAGATTCATCTGACAAAAGAAGCGAGTCTACATGTTATCAACAAGTCCTGTAAAAGTCATAAAAGTCAATATTGATGCGCAGGCAAGAACTTGTCTTTGTTAAGCCTGAATCTCCTTTCTGTTGCAACTATACATATAACACCTTTCAGATGTTATGCCTTACAGATGCCTTCATAACAACACATCAACAACATCTGGCAAAACTGACCATTCCTCTTACTGGGTTCATAATTTGGTCATTTTAGGACAACCATACCTTCATATAATGACAGAAGCTCAGAGGTTATCACAGAAAACGTGCCATTGTCATGGTTTAAACTCCACTGCAGGAAATAAAATGTACAATTTTAGGTTCATTGTTCAAGCTAAATTGTCTAACATATACACATATACTGTAGTACATACAGCTATTTCCAGGTGATCCATTCCTCTGTTCTGTTTTAAAAGGATTTCAAAAAAATATTTCATGTCTTTCACTAACCTAAGAAAGAGAGAGACCCTATATTAAAGCATGATACAGTTTTTTTCAAGTATGCTTTTGAAAAAAAATAAAAAAAATAAATAAAAAATAAATTTTTCGTACAAAACAGGTTTGGATATCTGGGATGCAAATTTCCAATACTCTCCTGGAGCAGTCCATTCATTTCCTGTCTGATTCAGAACAGAAACATGCCACAATCATAATCGAAGAGATTAAATTTTTCCTCTAACAAAATATCAAAGAGTATTTGGACATTTAAGACACATTTAATGTCTATATGTGACCCTGGACCACAAAACAAGTCATAAGAGTCAATTTTTCGAAATTGAGATGTATACATCGACTGAAAGCTGAATAAATAAGCTTTCCGTTGATGTATGGTTTGTTAGGATATGACCATATTTGGCCAAGATACAACTATTTGAAAATCTGGAATCTGAGGGTGCAAAAAAAAAAAATCTAAATATAAAAATAAATTTTTCGTACAAAACAGGTTTGGATATCTGGGATGCAAATTTCCAATACTCGCCTGGAGCAGTCCATTCATTTCCTGTCTGATTCAGAACAGAAACATGCCACAATCATAATCAAAGAGATTAAATTTTTCCTTTAACAAAATATCAAAGAGTATTTGGACATTTAAGACACATTTAATGTCTATATGTGACCCTGGACCACAAAACCAGTCATAAGGGTCAATAGACCTGTTTTGACCCATACAATGTATTTTTGGCTATTGCTACAAATATACCCCAGCGACTTAAGGCTGGTTTTGTGCTCCAGGGTCACATATATAATTGTATATACTGTACCTAAATTTTAGACTAAGTGGGATCAGTGAACAATTGATGCAGGAGCTTTTTTTTTCTATGTATTAATTGCATATTTAATATTAAAAGCATATTTAAATATGATGATATTAATGATAACAGTATCATTAATAAAAATGTTACTTGGATTCAAATACAGAATAATAGAGTTTTTATACGATGATATTAAAGGGTTCGCCTAAACATGAAAATTCAGTAACACTTTTATTAACTACACTTTTTTAAACACTTTTATCACTATTAACTAGTTGCTTATTAGCATGCCTATTATTATCATATTGGCTATTTATTAGTACTTATAAAGCATATATTCTGCATGACCATATCCTACATCCCTAATCCCCAATACCTAAACTTAACAACTATCTTACTAACTATTAATAAGCAGCAAATTAGGAGTTTATT